>NC_084507.1:28934692-29304692 GCF_024500385.1 Phyllopteryx taeniolatus
AATATGCAAAACAAACAAAGGGGGTTGATTGTGAAATCTCCAACCCTGTAGTCCATCTGCTCAGAACAGTTAAAGATGTAGACCATGACACCCATTGCTCGGCCAAGATCCTTTGTGGTCTCGGTTTTGCCAGTCCCAGCAGGACCCGCTGGTGCTCCGCTCATGGTCAGGTGCAGTGACTGAGTCAGTGTGATGTAGCAACTAAATTAATAAAGAAATATGCAGTATTTTGAAACCTTTGATACATTTTCTGAATGACAATGGCCAGCATTCTTACCGGTCTGTAAGGGGAGTGATGACTAGACGTGGTGTATTTCCAAGATACTCGTAAAGGTAAGGGAACTGGGCATCACAAATGTTAATAAAACAGTGGCGCTGCTGCTCATTCCAGCAGTGTCGGAGATGGGAAAGCCACTGGAAGGCCTGCGAGGTGGTGATCTAGAAATACAGGTGAGAACTGACAAACTACTGTATGCTGTAGCAAAGCAATCACCATCAGGACAAAGAAATATGACAGTGGGAACTGATTAAAAATGTTAGTTCCATTAGTCAAATAAAATGAGCCTAACAATAAAAAAAAAATCGAGTCTTCAAACAGTGAATATCATTTTCTGGTCAGGTCAAATTTGCCTGTTCTACAGTTAGTTGAATCGCAGATTGCTCACCTTTTGGGCAATTAAATTGGCAACAACATCTCTCGCATGCACATCAATGGTGCAAATAGTCATGATCTTCTGTCTGTTTCCAAGACTCAGCTCACCCAACAATATGTTAATCAACACATTTAGTTGAGCAACCTGGGGGAGATTGGAAAGAACAACTTGAAAGAAATCAAAGGTTATCGAAAAACATTAACAGTCTAACACTTCAGTTTTCAGAATATCTGCAATAGAGTATATGAAAGTGGACACTGCAACTAGATAATTTGGCACAAACAGCTTGTGACTAAAATATCACTGGGAATCGTCCATTTGTCACTGGTCTTGCATGACAGCTCTAATCCATCTGCTACAGGGAAGATAAGATTATTAAAGCAGCAGTCAAGGACATGTTAACCTGACACAGCACTGGCAAAATTGACATTAAATCGGATGCGATTATGTTGGCATGAAAAACATTTATATGTCCTCTTCTCACCTGTTTTTTGTTATAGTCTTTAAGAGCAGACTCAAATCCTTCTTCCAGTCTTTTAAACACAAGCTCCACATCGTTACTCCACCATATCTGTGATGCAGTCAGAGCAACTTGGGCTGGAAAGTCAAGAATCCACTGCTCTCTGGGCCTTTCCTCGTACACAGATACAGCCTCAGACAGATGACACCTAACACTTTCCCTCATGGAATCCTCCAGACAGGCAAGCCATACCTCCACCTTGTACGATAGCCATGTTACAGCATATCCAAACGTTTTAACAATGAAATATTAGCATACAGTTGAATAGTATGGAATTTGCCTTGAGATTAATATAATATGAACACTATACTACTCTAGATAGAATATTTTATCGCAATAGCTTACCACTCCATTACAGTAACATCCCTTGTGGAATGGTACATACTCCCGTTCTTTGCTGTACATGCCCTCAGCAAGTTTAGAATGATTTTTGGAGAATTCCACATCAGACAAATTGTCAAATAGTTTTAACAGGTGGCACGTTACCTGAAAAATAATAAATTGTATTTAATGTACAGTCAATATTGAAAGGTGGCTCTTACTATGGAAACAAGAGAAAGTCAAAAATGTACATCTTTAGGGCGGCCTCCTTTCGAGAGAATATCCAACAAGTCTGCAGATGATATAAAGTAGAATCTCGGAAATGCAAGTCGTTTGGTCTCCAGGTATTCAGCAAGAGCCTTTTCACATAAAGCCAGCCTGTTAAAACAGATGGTTTCGGAATTATGAAAATAGTATTTATGTTTAAAAGATCCATCCATCCATCCATTTTCTGAGGCGCTTATCCCCACAAGGGTCGGGGGAGTGCTGGAGCCTATCCCAGCTATCATCGGGCAGGAGGCGGGGTACACCCTGAACTGGTCGCCAGCCAATCGCCGGGCACACATAAACAAACAACCATTCGTACTCAAATTCACACCTAGGGCCAATTTAGAGACTTCAATTAACCTACCATGCATGTTTTTGGGATGTGGGAGTTTTTGGGAGTGCCCGGAGAAAACCCACGCAGGCACGGGAAGAACATGCAAACTCCACACAGGCGGGGCCGGGGATTGAACCTCGGTCCTCAGAACTGCGAGGCAGACGCTCTAACCAGTCGTTCACCGTGCCGCTATGTTTAAAATATAAAATAAAATTACCTTTTCTGAAAATCCTCTAACTTTGCAAATAGTTTGGGTTTATTGGTGGCTTCAATGACATGTTTGTTTTTTGCACTGTCCAACATTAATTCCTGAAGGAAAAAAAAAAAAACTGGATTCAATTGGAGTCCTATTGGTCCAGAAAATCAATTACACTGGGGAACAATTAGAGAGCAAAATTCTGTTGAGTTATATTTTTATGCTCATTAAAACTAAAATTGGCATGCTCATTCCAAAATCGCAGTCAGTTTTTTTCTAGCACGTCAAGTTTTTGCTCTGCAGCTTACCCTCCAAACAAGCAAAAATCCACTGACTAGCTGTAGTAAAACTTGCCAGCTGATTACGATTGGACTGATCGACAGCTACGTGGCAACTTGTTTGTGCAGTCACAATTGAGATAGTGCGGTGAAAGGTGTGTGCAGCTCCCAATAGGTCAGTACTATCAATATCTGCAAACAGAAAGCTAGCATAGTAGGAATTAAGAGGATTTGTGCGGGCTTCTCTCTTAACCTTGTAACCATCGGCAGACTGTTTTAAGTTCTAGTTCGTTTTATGCAGTTTTTTGTTTGTTTTCAAAGCTTGTAACTATTCCATCTTAGTGTTTTATTTATTTAGGTATATATTTCCTTTGTTCCACTTTGTTCAAAAAATTGACGTGAAAGAGAAAAACTGAGATCAGTTTGGGATTTTGCACCCAAAAAATTGTTACAAACAGTTGTCAGACCTAACTCAACAAAAATTGTGTTCCCCAGTGTATGAATGCAAGCGCAGACCTGAAATTCAGCGTCGATCATTTGAAATCTGTGCGCATCTGTTGGTAGTTGCTGACAGATATCATCACAGCCTTTAAAGATGCTTTCTAAGTAGGCCCATGTCCTCTGCACCTCCATCCAGACCATCAGCACAGAGTCAGCCACTGTTAGCTGTCTCTGAAGTTCCACAACTTCGCCAAGAAAGTGATATATGTGCTTGCTCTGAAAGATGCCCTGTAGCTGAACCTTAAGGATGGGCACAAAGAGTTGGAATGATTATGGTTATCTAACATTTGGTACAACCATAAACACTAATCTGCAGGGGGTCACATCTTGATAAGCTCATATGCACCAGTTTCATTTTCAAGCAATCTCATCAGCTTGTCACACCACAAAAAACTGGGGGAGGATACAGTCTATTTACACAAAGACAGGGGCACTAAAGTAGTAAGACTTCTAATTGCTAGCTACAACCTCCCCCCTATTGCATCTGGTGTACATGTACAAAGACCGCCGGGGTGTAACAATGCCCCATGTGCAATAGCGGCTATAAATCTGACGATTCAATAGGGACCTCTCCTGCCTCAGCTGTGCTGTTTGCCAGTGAGACAGAGCGGCCCCATTCTGCATTCTCGTCTACATTCAGCATTTAACTACCAGTGCTTCTCACAGACATCTCATCTTGAGGACTAGTCCTTGCGTGCTACAGCTACAGCCTTTTTGAGATGATAAGGTAATTCTGAGCAGACTCTCAGAGCAATTTACCTGATGATCCTCAAGCGTCTCAATGAGCTCCTCGTCACATTTGAGAAGGGGCACAGAGGTTTGGTAATGATCTTCATATGAAAGCTCCATTGATGCCCATATCTGACTAATTTCTGTCACAACCTGAAATTAAAGAGCAATCTTTTTTTTTGCTAATAAGAACTTACTTATTCAAGGTTCATCTGCAGTTGCGGTCATAAGTTTACATAACCTGCCCAAATTTTAAATATGTCTACTATTTAAAAAATAAAAAATAAAATAAAGAGTGATCATGCAATACACATTTATTTTATATTTAAAGTGATTAAAAATTAAACTATAACACATTTCAAAATAGCAGTATAATTAAAAAAAACAGCAATAAAGAAAATAATGAGATGGTCCTTGTTTAAAAGTTTGCATACCCTTAGTTCTTAATACTGTGGATTGCCCCCTTTAGCATCAATGACAGCTTGCAGTCTTCTGTGATAGTTGCAGATGAGGCCCTTTACTTTCTCGAGTGGTAAAGCTGACCATTCCCTTTGGCAAGAAGCCTCCACTTCCCGTGAATTATTGGGTTGCCTGACATGAACTGCACGATTGAGATCTCCCAGTGTGTGTCATTGAAATTGAGGTCAGGAGACTGTGATGGCCACTCCAGAACCTTCACTGTTTTCTGTTGTTGCCACTTAAGAGTTGACTTGGCCTTGTGTTTTGGATCAGTGTCATGCTGGAAAGTCCGAAGTTTGTTACATTTGCACCTTCCGAGCACATGAATACTAATTGTCCTCCAATATTTTCTGCCAACGTGCTGCATCTTGTCATCAGTTCTTACAATATTCCATGTGTTGTTGTAGCTCATCCCTCCACAAAGCATCAGAGATCCACCTCAATGTTTCACAGAAGGAATAACGTACTTTTCATCAAACTGTAAGAATTGTTGACTCCTCTCCAAATACAGCTTTTATGGTTGTGACCATGAATTTGGGTGTAATCACACCAAATAACGTTGTTTCAAAGGTTTTTTAGGCTTTTCTAGGTGCTGTTTGCCATACTGTAAGCAGGCTGTTTTGAGGTGTTGGCACAGTAACAACTTTTTTCTCCCAACTCAACTGTGCAACCCACTTTTGTTCAAGTATCTCCTCATTGTGCATCTTGAGACAGCCACACCGTGTTTTTTTGCAGAGAAGGCTGCATTAAAGCTGAAGTTGCTTTTGGGTTTCTCTTTAGATCCCAAACAATCTTCATGTCAGTCGTGGCTGAAATCTTCGGTGGTCTACCTAACAGTGGCTTGGTGTCAACAGAATGACCAATTTTCCACTTCTTTATCAGAGTTTGAACACAACCGATCTTTAGATATCTTTTTATATTCATTTAGGGATTTCAAAATTGAACTTCATTTTCTCAAAGGTCCTTTGACAGTTCTTTTGCTTTCTGCATAGATCAGTATGCAGCAAAGTCAGTGTAGCCCCTGGATGAAATGTGTAGGTGTCCCTCAAGAGCTTGACTATATTTACACGGACACTAATTACAATCACACAATTCAAGAGTGTAGGAACTTATCCTTAATAGCCATTTAAACCTGTTATCAGGCCAACCACTCAAGGGTATGTTAACTTTTGATTGATGCCATGGGGGTGATTTCAGTTGTCATTATGATTTAAAAAGGGCACTCACACTGAGGTAATAACAAATGGCTTCACCTGACCACTATCCCTAAATAAAGCAAAATAAAGGTTTTCCGCATGATCAGTCATATTAGCCAAAAGATTGACAATATTTCACAAATTCTGCCAGGGTATGTAAACTTATGACCAAAACTGTACCAATAGACCTATCCAAACTGATGAAAAATATACTTTTAACCTTTCCACACACACAAACCAAAAGACGGGAGACAAGTGTGTTAAATCTCAGATTATTATAATAGTTTTGTTAGTGACGATTATTTTCGTGATACGATTGACCATCATGCATAAACAACTGAAGAAGAACCTTCTCAATGGCCATTTCTTTAACTGCCTTATCCACGGTGCTGCGGACCTCTTCTTCGTAAAGATGAAGTTGCAGAGCCAAAAGGTCCGCCAGGGTGGTATGATCAGTCACAGTGAAATTCATCTATATATATATATATATATATATATATATATAAAGAAAAAACTTTAATGTGAAAAGTTTCATTTCCATGTAGCAAGACATTGCTCTTAATCACCTGCATTGTCCTTATTAGTTGCACCCAGTGACGCTCTCGTATTGCAAGGTTCTGTAGCTGACTCACAGCTCGCAGTGACGTCAACAGGTTCTTCACAAAAAGGTCTAAACCGGAATACACATTCCATACACGAGCCTCTTTGTCAAGCTTCCGCATGTCCTACACAGACGGGTTTGTAACCATGATTAGTTATTAGGCTAATGTCATCATCAAAGCAGTGGTGCATGACAGGAGAGATGTTCACTGTTGATGATCTAACCTTAGCAAACCCCCTCAATTCTACATCCATCTGCTCCAAGTTTATCTGCCTCCACTTGCTCTTTGTCCAGTGTTCCACACTGGTCTGTATAGATAAAGACACATACATAGGGGTCAATAGGCTGAGGGAGCTTAATTGGGGCATTTAGTGGTAAGAGAATCAATGACCACCAAGACAGCAGGCTGGTCAGATTATTGAGTTATTGGTTCTTGGGGCTTTTAGCTATATTTCCATTTTCTTAAAATAACTAGTACGCTACTTACATGCACAAATATGACAATGTCCCACAGTTCTTTGAGAACAATGATCTCGCGTTTGCAGAGCTTGATGTCTTTATATTCAGGAATTGTGACGTCAAATAGGTGTGTTGAGGCCTGCAACACTGACAACTCTCTGTCCATTTCTCGGATTGCTTTTTCAGACTAAACAAGAATAGAGAAAAGAAGAGAAGAGAGAAAATCTGTTATCACTATTGCGAATTGTTTTCTATTGTTTAACCATATTTAGGCCAAAGCTCAATTCCTACTTTATCCAGACTAATGTAGGGATGAGATGTTTTGTAACTGAAAGGTGCAGTTGCTCTGAAGATGTCCCTGAATTGGCTTTGTTTCACCTGAATAAGAAATATAATTTATACATCAAATTATGTTATATAGAATTTATGCATAAACAAGAAACAGAGATGAGTCGTGACCTCAAATTCCAAGCAGCATCTTCGTAAAACCATCACTTCTTCATTTTGCAGAGGAGCGACCTCATGTCTCACTTTTAAGGACAATTTTTTAGCCCCATTCCATTTTTCAGGGAGTTCCTAACAAGTGTGTTTACATTGAAAATGTTTCATCAGTTGCAAATGATTCGAGAAATAAAAAGGATTCCCCCCCCCCATTACCTCAAGCTGAAAATGGACCTTGTCAGGAATGGTCACTCCATGCCGTTCTAGGAGGATCACTGTGTCCCTTAAAGGCTCAAACATCTTGTCGGTGACAACTTGTCTGTCTCTAATGGCCAGGAGGTGACTCATGACTTCCATCAGACTCTGGTAGTCTCCTTTTGGCACACACTTAGCAAGCCCTTCAACAGTAGTTCGGACAAATCCTTGAAGGCCATCAAGACTGAAGGGAATAACATGAAATGTAAGAATGGCACAAAGACCTTTTTCTTTGTTCTGGTATTTTAGCAGAGTCAATGGTGACCTGTTCGTGACATATGTCAAGAGGTGCTCCTTAAAAAGCCAACTCCACTTCTTAATAGTGTTTAGGAGGCTGGCTTTGAAGTGCTTAATATCCACCCGAAACCATCCATCAAATACTCTGGAATCTTCAAGTTTGCATGTTTCAGAGTACAGGTCCTCGTAGTAATCAATCTGTAAAGTTAAGAACACTGTTATTTACAAATGCAAATATCATATGATTTTTGCAGCTGATGAGGTGACGACGCCTTTCACCTGTTCTTTGAATTGATCAACGGTAGGAGGGCTCTCTGGGAGAATATCAGCTCTGTGAGCCTCCACCTCTTCAGGTGTTAGCACTCGTGCATACAAGAGGAACTGGGTGAGGAACTCTGCCCGGTCATCTTGCCACAAATGGGTGTAGCAATCAAATTGTCTCTGGTAAGATATGGATTTGTTGCGGACATTCTCAACTCTCTCCATCACGTCCTTCCGCAAATCCAACAAATCAAGCATGTCTTCCATTACATCCTGTATGGGTTCAATCACATGACGGTTGTTTGCTAAAATGCTTTATGGCAGTTGTGGAAAGTGAGGACATTTTTTGGCATTCCATTTCTACTCTTTCCCTTGACATAGCCTCTTTATTTTGGAGGGTCCTTCCTCCTTATGTCCAGAGTTCTACAACAACAGCAACAGCAGATGGACAACCAAATAAAAGTCCATCTATATATTGAAACAATGCCCCGAAGTCCAGTAAAGTATTTCAATTGGTTTATCATTCAGCACAAGGGGGAGATCTATGCGTCTAACTCTACAAATACTTGCTGTATGTATTCTAAAATCAAACCATTATGTTGTGTCGTACATTATCTATTCAATTAAGACATGGGCATTCTCATTGATTAATCAATTAACTGATCATTAATAACTCTATTGATTTTGTGTACAGTAGATGTCTTGAAGAAAGTAAGAAAAAACAAAGTGGACTACTTGGGAGCAACCAGAAGAGGTATTGTTAATTTAGTCTGAACTCTGAACTACAGGTAGTTGCTGTCTTGAACAAAAACATGTTAGCTATAGGAAGTTGAGTCACATTCACATTATGGCAACTCCTCACATACCACATCAAAAACATTGAAAGACATTTTCCCATTGCATTAAAAATAACTATTCATCAATCAATTGATGGATCATTATTAGTCAATCGAGGAAATTCTGTCAAATGCCCATCACTAATTGCAATACAGAAGCCAATGAAATTCAGTACCTGATAGTTGTCCACGCTAAAATCAGAAGCCAACCTGTTGATATTCACTGATGCCTTAAATATATCTCCAACCAGTCCTTCTAACAGCTCATAGAAGCCATCTCCTGCATCTCTCTCCAGTGATGGAAGGAAGATCATCCCAGAATCCGTAAGCATCAAATGAGCCTCAAATAGAGGGGCCTGCTTGGGATATGAGTCCATGTTGTCCACAAAGAATTGGAGTGAGTGACCGATGAAGCCGAAGAGACCCTCGACCACCATCTCGTCCACATAGTCCATGTAGGCCCGGCAAGCGTCTGAAGTTGGGTCTGCATTGAACAGCACCATGTTCTCCTAAAGATTGTTCACAGCATTGTGGACAACAGGAGAGAATACATATGCAACATGCAGCGTTATTAGATGCAGATTCCTTCCTGTTTTTTGTTTTGTTTTAGATTTTACTGGTGCAGTACATGTAATGTTGGGATTAGTGAGTATACATGCGGAAAATATGACCGATATAAAAGAGAGAATATTGCCACAAATTGTGAAGCACCTGGACCAACTTGTGGATGGAGTCTCCATCTTGTTTTATTGAACTATATATCTTGTTAACACGGTCTCCCCTGTCCTCAAGCTGTAGCAGTGAGCTTTTCTTGTTGTCCTTTCTGCAAAACATAGTGTGTTTGCTCCATCTCTTCATCATTGATTGAATGGCATCACGGTTCTCCTTTGCTCTAACGACTCGGTTAACAAGGTCTTCGGCTTGTTTTTTTGTGGTGCTTATGAAGCTCCAGCAGTCCTGGTCTTGCCACATCACGTCGGTCTCCGCTCTTTTCAGTAATTGGTCGACTGAAGCCAGTTCATCTCTGATGAGTGGGAGTTCAATTTCGAGGAGAGACTGTTTGAGTTTGTTGTACCATTGCACGATTAGCTGCAGACTGCTCACATACTGAAATATATCCAGATAATTAATGATGAGAACCTCTTAAACACCGACAAAATAGTAACAGGTACTGCTGAGTGCATGTGAGCTTCTAACCTTTGTGAAAAGGTCACGTTTCTCAAAAACAGTCATGGCTGCCACAGGGATGTTAAGGTTGAGCGTTTGAATGTACTTCACATCTTTCAAGATTTCAGCCAGCTGAGGAACAGAAATAAAAATCTGTGACACCTGACCCCTTTTGACTGAGGGGCAGGGCTAGGTTTTTGGCAGAATCAAATAGACCAGAGGTTCCCAAAACTGTGGGGGGTGCAACTCCGAAGGGTGGGGGTGCAGTGGTATATTATAGAAATTCATATTATTTTTGAGGATCAATAAAATGTACTCACTATGAATTGCATTGACTATTTAGGAGCAAGAACAGTGCTATGGGTGTCTGTTGGGGGGAAAAAAAGGGAACTCACCTTGGGATTGAAATTGACTGCAATGAGGTCATTTGAGGAGTTTCTAAAAATGAGTGGTTGTTTCAGGTTAATCTGGCAAGCCTGCTCCAAACCATCACACCACTCAGTATAAACACCTTCCTCCCATTGGTGTAGAAGACTAATCATCTCCGTGGATATGTGGTGTTCTTCTGTTGTATCCATGCCTCCCTCAGATCTGAAAATGCTGAATAATAAGTCTAGAGCTTTAGCACACTACTGCATCTGGGTATATGAAATGTATAATCAAGTAGTCATTTCACACAACCTTTTAAACACAATTTTCATTTTTTCCCATGGGGCTTTAATGCGTTCTCTGATCATTGTTGCCCATTTTAACACTCCAGACATACGAGTCATGTTCGTTCCCAAACAACTTTCCAACTGTAAATAACAAGAGAATAGTAACGGAGTGTTACATTAATCCTTTTAGCAATATTAATTCAGCTTTTGGTACCTACCTCATTGACTTGTGACTTAAAGAGCCATTTACAATTGTCCAGCTCATCTCGGAATTGTTGCAGCAGTAGAGGAATGTTGGGACTGAATACTTGTAGAATGTGTCCTCTTTCAAGGAAAGGTCCAAAAATGGTTAACAGCTAAAGACAAATACCAGAGAATATGATGCCATGACCGTTTGCTGTCACAGTGGCTGAGCTGTCTGCACCTGTTCGATACAGCACAGTATAGCCAGTCTTTCTTACTTTAAATGCTGATTCTAGTCCTGCACAATCCTTAAAGGCTGAGCACAGTAGGCTGGCAAATCGGTATTCAAAGTCCACAATCTTCACTTTGAAATTTTTATATTCCTTCTCAAAATCCTGTAAAATCAAGATTCAAGTCAAGTTTATTTGTAGAGGCCTTAACACAAACTTCGCCTCAAAGGACTTGGCAGGGCCACAGGTGACAAACATTGGCTACATCCCCCAATCAAAACCCCCCCAACCAAGCAGAGGAAAACTCAAAACCCCATTTTGGGGGAAAAAAAGAAATCTCGAGAAGGGACCACAGATGGAGGGATCCCCCTTCCAGGAATAAATATTGTGTATTGTTACAGTGTAAAAACAATATTGTTTTGCATTTGGTCTACATTTACTAATGTGAAGAAAGCCTTATTAGATACAACTTATGTTTATTCAAGAAAAGTTTACCTGGCCGTTGCAGTCAAGAGTGTTGTGATTACAGTGGATCAATTTCAGGCAGTGCTCACTGAACTCAGTGTACATTTGAGCAACACGCTCACTGTAGAGTTTGCCTTTCGGCCCACCAAATTCCAGTTTTTCCATTCTTTTGTATTCCAGCATTATTTCAAAAATGTCCTGCAATGAAGAAAAACCAAATGGAGTGCAACCTAACACATGACATAAAATACATGAAGTTTTAACCTTACCTCCAGTTGTAGCATGCGGTTAAGGAAGTTGTTGAAACGTGTGAAAATCATGACAGATGGGAAATCCCAGGGAGCATGTCTTGCACGGCTTGCCAACCTCTCCCTTTGACTCTGATAACTCTCTTTGAAACATCTGAAGAGTTTTATCACCCTCTTCACCATGTGTAGACCTTCCTCAGGGTCTTCTCGCAGTAATAAGTCAGCAGACAAATATGTAGATGCCTGTAAGATAAAATAGAACACCTGTAAAAGTGTAAATCAACCTCTGCTGTCACACAATGCTTGACAGAAGCAAAGTGCAAAATAAATGTGTACATTTATTGTATATACAATAAGTACAAAAGTAAAATCACGAGTCATACCTGTTCAATGAGCAGATTGCAATACTGCTGAAGTAAAACAACGATTCGTGTGGGCCTTTGATATGGTTGGCAATTAGTCCAGATGAGGAATAACAGATGAAACAGTGCAGGGATGGAGGCTTCAAAGTGTGCGAATCCTTCATTTTCCATTTGAGAAAGTTGAACACACAGTGGCTGTAGATACAGGTCAATGTCCTCTGCTTCTTCGAGTGCTTTTGAGAAACAAAAGTTGTTTTTGAGAGCAAATTTAAGTAATTTTTTAAAAGTTGAATGTGTATCATTTGGCTGGAAATGACACGTGCAAAACATGTTGTCAGAGAACATGCATGCATGTTCATGACAATAAAAGGTGATTCTTCTTCTTCTTCTAAAATGTTGAGAATTAACATCCTTTTGCAAAGGCGAGGTCGATTGCGTTTCAACTTGAACGCTGCACCAAAGGAATTATTTCACGTTTTGGGCATGACAAGGGTATGTATTTGAGCAGAGCATTTCTGAATATCGATCCAAATGCGTGTGGATTTGATTTAAAATCTTAATGGAGAAATAAAATCATACAGTCAATACGAACAATACGAAAAGGGGTGAGGGCTGGGAGGAGAAGTCACGGCTTATAGTCTGAATTTCATGTAATTTACAAATTATTTGGGGTTTGATTTTGAAAAAAGATCTTACCATCAAATACATTTCCTATCAGGCTCTTTATGGCAGGATAATAGCTGCTTTCCATCATCTCCAACATCTTTGCCATCTCCTGAACAACAGGACTCTGAAGCTATACAGGGTTTGTTTTTTGTTTTGGTTTTTTTTTAAAGAAAAAGGAAAAGGGGAGGGAGGGGGAACATCTATATCAAGGAATGTCAGGAGATGACAATAAAGAATATGAGCATTTTCAGTGCATGCCTGTTGATAGATGCTCTGAATATTGCTCTTCCTGGAAGCCCAAAACCTCAGCTCTGCATCGGGCCCAGGGTTACTGCCAGTCAGAAGTATGTCTGATGAATCCTCCTTCAACAATCTCTGGATCAGATTGGTCCAGTTACTGACCTGGGTCTCTATGTTGTGAGCCAGTGCCCTGTCATAGTTACCATACCTGGGGGTGTAAAAATACACGTTTTGCATCTGCAATCAGGTCCATTATATTCTGTGATAATATGTGTAATCTTACATTTTAGATGAACTGGATGCATTTCCTATCCAGTCTGTATCAGGTGGGACAGCGAGGACAGATTTCCCCAATGCACGTCTCCGCACAACTGATGTTTTACTGCATATACTCCTTGCATTTTGAGTAACATCCTCAGATAACAGTTGTGGCCATGTGTGCTGGTTAAGGTTGTTGGACAGCAATGGGGCACATATCTTGGAAGTAAACAAGCCAAGTTTAAAAAAAAAAAAAAAAAGACATACTACAACTGAGCAAATGATAAAATGATGGGAGTGTTTTGGTATCACCTGTTCAACTATGATTGACAGTTGCAGTAATGGACATGGAGCCAGTACACCAAAAAGCAGAAGCTCCCTGTAGTTTTCTGAATTGACGGGGTCAGCTCGCTTCTTTGTGGTATAAATGAGCCTATTTCTGGCAACACTCGGTGTCTGTTCGGGAAGAAAAAAAAAAATACATGCACCAAAACAAATATGACACATTTCAATCGTGTTAAGCTTAGCTAGCACAAATGCTAAGCTAGTTATGACTGTATTGGTTAATGTAACAGTTAGCATACCTCATTAGTAGCGACCAGACTACCTGTCTTTGACAAAGAAAAATAAACAGCCGTGTGTTTTTCAAAAAGGTCTGCCAAAAGTGTTTGGAAGTCTTGACTGGCAGCACTTTTATCCCACACTTGATGCTGCATTTGTAGGAACTTACAAACTTTGCCCTCGACAAACTTTACTCTTACGTCGTCGAGAAACGAAGGCACATTTTCCTCGTCGTCCGACATGTTGGCTCACTTTACGACCATGACGTTGAAACGTCAACACTTTCGGGAATAAAATAAACACACACCAAAAAAAAAAAACCTCTCATGTGATATCCGTGGGAAAATATCCGCTAAATTGGTGTTACTCCAAGCGTTTGTCGGTGAAGAAGAGTGTCCTGCGTTGAGAGGTCCACGGAGAAGGTTCCGCGTGGAGTTGCCAAGCAACGGACAGTCTCCTCAATCACTGCCGAGGACGTTTCGGAGCGCTGTGTGTCACCGTGGGGAGTTTTGTGGATCATGCTTATGGTGAATACATAAACACGATCTGACCGTTTGCTCTAGTCGCTGTCGAAGGTAAAAACAAAAACAAAGCAAAAGTAAATATTGTTTGCCAAACAGATCACGCAAATGTTAGACCGTACACTAGCCAAAATATTAGGGACACTTGTGCAATCTGATGAGATAGCAATACTGTAGAATATTCTGCTTCAGCAACCACGGCACTAAATCAGACCATTTTTTTAATCTATTATACACTTTGTACTGTTGTGTTGTGTTGTACACTACACGCGGAGGAAAAAAAACACACAGATCACACATGCAGGCATGCAAGGAGAGCTATGAGGACAGCAGGCACATGCACACATAGACCCCAAGTGGTGCTCAGTCACCTGCCCTTTTGCCCTGAAATGCCCTTTTTGCTGCAGCCAATCTTTTCCCTTCATTCATCAATATTTAAAACTCTAAAATTACCCTCCACATCATCAATTCCACCCAAAGTGTTTTCATATCTGACAAGCATTTATTTGAGTCCTCGGGAGAATTATACATATGTTATGCTATGTGATATTGACGCTTTGGAATTTGTTTTGTACCCATCTTCCTTTTGAACAATGAGACCCCTCTGATGCTGCGGAAGCCGTGTGCGGACCGTGGCTTGTGTTGTAATATGTGATGACAAAACTGTCAGGATAAGCCTGCGAGAATAGCACACATTTATTTAGGGTCAACCAGAGGCACTTTAAAAGGTGGCAGTTGTGTGGTGACTCCCATTTAACAGTTTGGAATGTGATTGCTTAGTTGTAAACACAGCCACATCCCCAATAATGAGGGTGTGTGCACTTGTGCAATCACATTATCTCACTTGTTTGTTTTTGCTTCCCCTCTCTAAAATATTGTATTTTATTTTCAATTGAGTTGTGCAGGTTATCAGTTAACTGAAAAAAACTGTCATTTGAAAAGGGATGTGTAGACGTTTTATATCCACTGTAGCTTCCCTTCACCTCCTTTGTTAATAGTTGTTTTATTGCCTATGTTGATTGTGTTAACAGAAATAAAACCATAATGCTTATACTGTTTTTTTTTCCTTAATTGTATCAATAATTTTGGTGATGGGTGCCCTTTTTTGGGTTCCCACACACCACAGAGAGCACACAAACTGGAGCGAGGGAGAGACCAGAGAATTCAAGAGACCATTGCTACTGTATATAGCGAGAGACAATACACAATTGTGAAAAACGTGAAAATAAATGAGGGTATAAAAACAAAGTAACATTTGGACACATTTTAAAGTTAATAGATAGTTTCAGGGCAGAGTGATGGATTTGCAAAATTAAAATTTCATCTTGGGCATTCCCTTTTTACATTTACTGCACTGGTGTTCAAGTGAAGAAGCTCATTAAAAAATTACAAAAGTGAGAAGTGACTCAGACAGTCAGTTATGTTTGCAGGTGGCACTGCCATTTTGGCCCACATTACCAACAATAACAGGACCACCTGTGGGGCAGAGATTTCCTGCCTGTCGCTATGGTGCTAATAACAAGTTGGAAGCAATGCAGTGAAGCAGTAAAGATGAAGATGGCTCCAGATTTATGCCAAACATTCATTATTTTTCTACTTGAAAATCAGAACAGGTGTTGACATGGTTGAGAATGTGAGCCATTTAATTTGCCCATGCTGTTTAGTCTCCATTAGGACACATTATATTCTCTATTTCATCTCACTGTGACGAGAAGAATGTCACCAAATGCATGTTCAACACCAACTTGGGTCAGCAAGATCTACAGTAGTAGCAAAATTAGACACAGTACATTCATGCAACACAACCCAAAAATATGTACAGCAGAGTGAAATTTTCCTTTCGTGGTTGAACTCGGGCATGGCGATAGAGTGTTTATTTTCCGGGTACTCCAGCTTCCTCCCACATTCCCAAAACATTCATGTTAGGTTAACTAAACAATCAAAAGTGTCCATCGGTGTGAATGTGAATGGTTGTCTATATGGGCGACCAATCCAGGGTGTAACCTGCCTCTCACCCAAAATCAGCTGGAATAGGCACCAGCTCACCTAATGACGACAAGGGTACAGAAAATGGATGGATAAAATATCAGCAGGATTGCATCTTGACCTTTTGGCTCAAGATGCATAGTTGGCTTAAATCAAAAGAAAAGTCCTTTTTTTCTTCAAATTCTTTCTTCCTCTCCTTCGCTCATAAGATTGTTTTGGTCTTATTGTTATACTTCTGAATGTATTTAATAGTCAGTGATTTTTTTTTGTAGCAATTTACAGTATACATACTGTACATAATAACCTAGAGAACCATACAGCTTTTTCTGACATTGTGCAATTCCAGCGTTGTCCTGAAGAGAGCACTAGCTTGTCTCTTTTGACACAGCCACTGAACTGCAAGAGGTTGGAGAGACTGCATGACAACTTAAAACATACATATAAAAAGAAAGAAGAGAAAGAAAGAATATATATAGATTATTCTTATTATTATTATTATATTGTTATTCGAATTAGTATAGTTTAAAACTGTTCCGGCGTTTATGAGGAGAGCATGCTCCTGTTGTTTTGTGACCTCCCCTCTGAAATAATTGTTCGCGCTGACAAAATAATAATGTCTTGTCAGTCATTACTTTATCAGGTGTCTCCGGAAACACACACATACAATAGTTTTGATCCGCTGGTGGAAAATAATAGCCCAAAAGTGTAGTGACATGTGGGTGGGGGTTAGGATTTGCAACCTGTTGTGAATTAACATTCAACAAGTATTTAAAAAAAAAAAAAAAAAAAAAAAAACACACACACACACAAAAACAGGATTGCTATGATCTGACAGCTGGATCTCTGTGGCAGATCACACACGAATCCCACTGGTGAGTGCTAATGCTCTTGAGGTGTGATGTAAGCCCCAGAAGGTACAAATTTGTTAGGCCACACCCGAGGGCATCTGGTGATGGATATGCTGTCCTGGGGGAGCGCCAAAGCCTCAATACAACAGCCGGGCCGCTTATCTTGAAAGGCTTGTTTTTAGTGCCTCCTCTGAGGTCAAACAAAAGGTTTAAGGGCCCCCATTACCGTACAATTGTTCTTCAATCCCCATTGTTGACTTGGTTCACACACATACAGTAGATATTAAAGCATATCCCAAGCATTACGCTGGTAGGGCTATGTTTACTTCTTAAAGGGCTACTCAAAAATATTTAAGATATATATTTTTTTAACTTGCATGATATGAGACGTGAAGCCATCTGAGCCTTTCCCAATGTTTCTGTGGTGTCACGGCGTATTTGTGTGTTTGTCTATAAGGTGGGGAGGGGTGGGTGTGTTGTGGAGGAAGTCCAGGTCCAGGCTGTTAGGCAAGGCTCCCCTGAGGACGTCCAGGCCACTTGTGTGTGAGGGGCTGGTTGATCCCACTTAATCAGCATCCTGAGAGACTGGCACTGCCCCCCTCCCTTGGCCATAATGCCGGGGGGTCACTATGGGCTCCTCCAAATGAAGTGCAACCTCGCCAGACAATGCTGCTGTCAATCAGCCTTAACCTGAGCTGGGCCTTTTATTCCTCCTACAGTGTACTTGTGTAATCATTCACTCCATAAATGTAAATTCATCTCATCAATGATTTGACGAGTGCCAGGCGAGGATGCTGTGCATCTGGAGCTTCTTTTTTTCCCCCTTATCAAATACTTCAAATTCTCACAGTGCATTTGGCCTGTATACATGGAAAATCATGCATGTCCTCTACGCAATGTTAATCGCACACGTACGCTGCACACCTGCTTTACACTAGAGAGGCCCAGATTCTCCGACACTGTTTTACAAAATGTAAGTTCAGCACAATTCCCGCTGTTGGGTAAACTAATCTCCCTAAATGAATCATCATAGCCTCATGCGGTTGAGAGTAAATTAATCTAAGACACAACAAGATAATGAAGACGTACGAGAATGCGTCCAGCAATTTCCATTTTGTTAAGACTACAATTTGCAGCTGTTCGCATGGCACATATAGTTTGTTGCAAGGAATATCCCAAGGGCTTGTGTCAGTCTGAAACTGCTTTAAACGACTGCCGAGGGAGCCTCATTTGCCATTTCTTAACACTCAGGCTTCCTTTGGGCCTTGTGTAGCATTTGCAGAGCGCGTGCCCTTTTGCTTTCCTAATCCTTGCACGAGCTCGGTGGAATGTCAGAGAGATATTCCGCTCACAAGCTGTGATTTATGCTCCCGTGCGAGACTCGCAGGCGAGAGGATCACAGGTGGTTTGGAGCTTGTGTAAAAAAATAAATAAATAAAATTAAAAAAAAATAAAATAATAAATTAATATGCAGAGCTTGGCGCAAGGATTACAGCCATTCGGGCAAAGATAGTTCAATAATTGTCTTGAAATTCAACAGAGGCCTTATAAATTGTACAAACGTGTGCATTTAAAGCGTTATACACTTAAAAAATTTGCCCGCTTTCACACATTTGTTCCTTCTCACGAGAACGAAAAGGCAAATCGTTTGCTCGTACTTATAAAATGAACTAAATGCGTGGTGGCTATTCATTACTGCCAAGTGTGCAGTTAAGGACCTCTGTAAGGTGAATAGGTCGACCTTTGCTCATGTCACAGTAAAAGCCTGAGCATCAAATCACGAGAGCAAACTGGATCACCTCAGAAAACCAATACGCCACTCGTTGTCTCCACATAATATGTTACAATCCATACACATGTCAGTCTTGTAAGTTTGTTGTCATTCATTCATTAATCATCATTGTCATCGTTATCATTGTTCATCATTAAACATGATACCGCATTGTCCCATCAATAAAACCACGTTCAAGTATTTATTAATTTTCTGCCAGCGGGCCGCATTTCTGTTGAGGCTTGTTACGGGCAACTTCACGGGCTCTGACAGGCTTCCCCATTAATTTTATAAGTCATCTTCACACTCTCTCTTTTCATACTGTACTTTTCAGTAAACTGCTCCAGCGTAACTGACTGAAACTATCTCATATCCTAATGGTGAAATTTACAACCCATCCCCCTTCACCTCTTTGACCAGTAATTTAGGCCCAGAGGTCAGGAATGCTTTGGCTCGTGTAGTTATGTGTAGTGACCTTTTCAACTCTGCTTTAAGTGTGTTGCGTACCATTTTTAGGCCCAAATAAGCTGTTGTAGTTCTAATTGAAACTTACGCCCAAAATGTATGTAAAATGACAAAAAAACAACAACTTCTAGACTAACTGAGATCACATGACAGTAAATCAGAATATGGCGAAATGTGCAAGTAACATATGTATAAATGTAAATTAAAAATACACAACGTACCTTCACAATGAGCAAAGGATTAAAAACAATACAAAATTATATATATATATTTATTTATTTTATTTTTTTCGCGGGAGAGCTCGAGCCTATCACAGCCATCTTCGCACAGGAGGCGGGGTCCACCCTGAACTGGTTGCCAGCCAATCGCAGGGCAATTTTTTAATTTTATTTTTTTTTACATTTTGACCAAAATGATTTATACTTCCTCAATACAATACAGAATGTTCTAGATTAAAAGTTCCCAAGATCTAGAGTAGTAGTAGTAGAGATGGCATCTTCTCGAAATTGTCAAAGATAAAAATAATTCTCAAAACGTACAAAAAAAAAAGATAATTATGAAATGGTGACAATCGGAAATGGAGAACCCCACAACCTTACAGTGTTTTGTCTCTTAAAGTCTTGTGTCATTTTCAGCCAGAATACATCCACTCAACAAAAAGTCTGGAATTGTTTTCTGCCGAGGGGACTGAATTCAGGTCATTCGAATTTCTCGAACCTTATCGACGACACTGGAGAAGACCTCCGTCTATTTTTTTTCTGCTCACGAGCCAGCGTGCTCTCAAAAGTGGGCTTTCTCCACGGAGGCAACCAATCAGAGGAAAGAAAGGCCAAATATGGTCAAAGCGGACACAAAACTGGGTCAAACAGAAGTAGCTGTCAGAGGGGACTTTCTTGACACTCATGACAAAACCAAGTTGTTTTTTTAAAAAATGAAATTGAGACTTTTATACGAGTCCATGTTAGTGTGTCACTCTATGGTGGTCTAAATACCCAAAATACAGGACCTTTAACTTCAAATCTAGGTATGAATTCATTTGGGTGACTGTCTAAGAAAACTGAAGGGTGTCGTTAGTCTAGTCAAGTTTATTCATATACAGTGTAGCCCAAAGATCATTTAACCTTTCATATTTACAGAATCAAGAACGTAAATTTGTTTATAGTTTAGTAAATAAGGCATTGGATATTGGGATATTAAAGATGAACAAATTGCCATAGATTCCCAGTTCAGTGGTGTAAGGTGCATGGCTGTGGTTTTAGAGTTAATATATCAAAAATATTTACCATAAATTAAATCCCACTGGTATATTAGTCTCCCTGCTGCTTTGGATTGTTAAAAAGCTGCAATAACTTGCACATTTATAAACCTCGGTTGTAACGCTGTCAGAATTTCCCCTGTGAATTTATGCAAAAAGTGCACCTCCCCAAGGTTACACAGCAGATTCATTTAGTCCTTACTGTGTCACTCCTTGTCCCCTCCCTCCTCCTCCCTCTCTCCCAGCTCCATTAGACCCTGCAGACTAATCGAGCAGTACCAATTGCTCCCGCGGTGAGATCATTAAGTAAATTATTTTAAGATCAAACGGTCAGCAGCCACAATGAAGTCCTATGTAATGGTAAAAGCCACCGAAACTGCCACCCGCCCTTATCTTCCCAATTAAAGCCCAGTGGGGAGAGCAGTGCACCTCTCAGGTGGATGCCCCCCTCCCAAACGTCCACCAGCTTGAGGCTAAGGTAGGACCCACTAATTGCTCCTTTGAACACAACTAACACACCAACAGGATCTGACTTGTATGCGTTTTAAGAGTGTTAAACTCTTCCCTACCACTGTGATAGTCCACTTGTGGCGCATGCCAACATGGATTTACAGTATATGGATTACAGTTGACTTCTGGTATTTGACTATAGGTTTCCAATTTGAATTTTCTCCAATGGTGATTCTGCTCGCATCCAATATTTTTCCATGTATTGTTATTGAAACATATAATGGCCAAAATGTAATAAAGTGAACAAACTGCTAGCATCAATATTTGTTAAATTACCTCAGTGTCCTGAATGGTATTTCTAAGAATTTATTGTTTCTAAAGTAGTATTTGTCACAATTTTAATGCCAAAATGTCTTTACAGTTATGTCCCAATCAAATGTAATAATTTGCCACATTTTTTCTGCATATTTCTCCTATTGCGTAATGTCTTTGTCCTTAGTGTCTGCAGAGTTCCTTTTTTTTTTGGGGGGGGGGGGGGGGGGGGGGTGTTCTCAAATGGTGCTTCTTTGTAACTCAAGCTGTCTTTACTGTTAACGCCACGGGGAAGAACCTCATTATATTGTTGCAATACAACAGAGGGATCTGTGATCTGAAGTGGCAGGATGTGGCAGCCATTTTGCATTCGCATAATAGCGGACGGCAAAATAGAAGGTGCCATTTCTGCGACTTGTATGAATTGGTGAAAGTTTCAGAACAACCACATGTCCTTGCTGTTATTATGAATGTATAAAGACAAAAGTGGAATGTTTTTAATGAGTAGTTAGGATTATTTATGCACTTGTATCTGCAGAGTTTGAAGGGCAACGCACGTAAATTGTGCAACTCACATGATTGCCGCGAATCTGTTTGTGTTTACCGTCATGCACGTTTGTCTTTACCATTTACCATGATGCAAAAAGTGTATTTCAGGTTGCCACCACCATTTGCTCTGTCAATGGGTTGTGTCAACAAAGGTGTGGCAAATTTTAAGGGTTTATCATTATCGTTTATCATCATCTTTAAGAAGATTTGTGTCTCACTTCAAACACAGATCGGTGTTAGATACTTTTGGAAAGGTGCATTTGTTGGCTCACAAGAGGAAAAACAATCAACAGTGAGCACATTCTACTCAAAACAAGCCACGCTTCCGCCATTTGCCCCCCTCCGCTGAGTAAGTGTTGAAGTTGAAGTGTGGAGACAGGATCCAATGCAGCAAAGTGACCGCGAGAGTGATTTATCCTCCTTTGGCATGAAGCATCAGTGTCATCAATCACATGGTTTTAATTAGTGATGGCCCCCCTCAGTGGCTGACAATCGTGCATGTAATTCAATTTGGGACTCGCTTCCGCCTCAAGAACTTCTCTCAAAGATTTGTCAATCCAGAGTAAGTTCATGCACAGGGTGGATGCTGATAAAGATGACCACACACCGCTCGGCCGGGAAGGTGTTGCATGTCAAAACAATAAGGGACTCATTCAATACAAAGCCTTTGCAAATAATTGTGCAATATTTTTAGCCATAGTTTTCGTTTTTGTATTGAATTGTCCAATAGCTTTTGTTGGTTAGCACATGTCCACCATTTTTTTTTGTATGGCAGCAGGACACCTTTTTTTTTTAAATCAGCTTTATTGCATTTGTTTTGCAAGATCCTATTTCTGCAGTACAAACGGAATTTAAAAATGTAATTATGAGACTCAAGCCATTTTTTTTTTTTTTAGAAATGAGTAATAGAGCAATCTTATGAGAATTAAAATGATGGGGGGGGAATGTTGTATTACCAAAACACACCAAAGTCAATCATTTTATGAAACCAGAGGAAGCAAGCAAAATGTATTTTTTTCGCACCTTTCACAGAACAAAGTCAGAAAGTGTCACGTCAGGTCATAAAATTACATGCGTAAAATTACATGAATATTTATCCATAGACGACTGTTGAGGAATTTGTTGTCGAAGTTTAGCAGAAAATACAGTCGATGTTTTGTCACATCAACACCATCTTGTGTATGAGCAGTTTATTGTGTTTGTATTTGTGTGTGTTTTCAATAAGGCTCCATAGTGACAATGCGCTGTCAGTGCTGTCATTTTGCTTTCCCTTGCCGTCATTCTATGCCCTTTTTAGCGCTCTCTCTTTAGTTTCTTCTGATATTCCCCTTCAATGGGAAACCAAACTAATACTTAAGTAAAAGTCTTAAATAAAAACAATGACAGCTTTCAGACTTAAGGTGGCCTTTGAAATGCAAAAATATCAATAGTGGTTATTTAGTCCTCCAAAGACACTTGAAAGTCTCAGATATCTGACACATGTTAATGAACTAATGTTTATTTCACAGCAGTCATCCACTTATTGTCTAATGAAAGCCTTTTTTGGTATCTGAAATTTGATGTGTCATTGTTGAGTCTCACCTCTGACCTCATCACTGTCACTTTATATTGGTTCCCGCTGTGCCTAGCATTGCACTGAGGAGAACAACTAAATAACTATTTAACTGACTGAGTAAATGATACTCCAAAGCGACAGAATAAATGTAATTTGTCCCAGCAGGAATTTATAGAAAGGCAAGCTTTCACACACCAACACTAAACGCAGTTAACTTTGCAAGCTTGCAGACGTACTTTGCAGTGCAATCAAAGCCAAATATCAGCTCCCGTCGTCGTTTTGCAGCCAAATGCCACATTTAAAGGGTGCTTTGTTCTCAGGACACATCAGCTATCTTTCAGCGTCTGCCCCAATCACCTCCTGTGATGCCTGCATCCAATTGAACTTTTAGAGGTGCTGATTATAGTCTGCCTTGTGACTCTGTGGATCAACTCTATCCTGTATATTGCACTCTCCTCACAATCAAGCTGCTATTTGGCCTCTGACAACGTGCCCACGCCATTAACTGATGCGCTGAGGGAAGAAATTCTAGACCTGTGTCAACATTTTGGAGGGGGAAATGCTGCTTTCACCATGTGCTGATTGACTCTAATCAGGCGCATCGTGCCAACATCACTTTGGCCTGAGCTTGGTGTGTGTGTGTGTGTGTGTGTGTAGGTAGGTGTATGTGTGCTATTGCCTGATTACGCACGAAGAGACATACTGTTGGGTTCAGAATAATCGCAGTGTGTTAAAAAAGGTGAGTAAATACCCAAATCCCTATTATAGCTCATATTTCCATAGATGCATTAGAAACACTGCACATTCCATTTCAAATGAAAGTGTGAAGAAAATGCATCCTTTGTGTTTCTTTTACAGTTACAGGAACTTCAAAAAACTGCAACATCTGCATTTTTCTTTACAAACGTAATCATTCACTCGCGGGGTTTCCCAACCTTTATTGAGCCAAAAAAAATCTTACGACATATCACCAAACAAAGTTGTCACAAAAAGTGGATACACGTTTCTGTTCAACTCTAAATGATACTGATTTGAAGTCTTCAAATAACCTAACATGTTTTTGCGATGTGCGAGGAAGCTGAAGTACCTGGAGAAAAGTCACACAAGCAAAGGGAGAACATGCAAACTCCACACAGGAATATTGGACGCTGAGATTTGAAACACAATCCTCAGAAATGTGAGGCCGACGTGTTAACCACTAGACCAACGTGCTGCTGACTGACAGTTAATAGCAAAAAATTTGGCAAAGAGTTTTGACTGAGGAGGTGGAAAAAAGCATTTTTTCTAAAGTATTGGCATGTGTACAGAGCAGGTTTGACGGGGGAAAAACGAAGCTTTGACGCCAGGCTCGCGCTGTGCTGTCTGGCTGCGCAAAAGGTCATTGCCCCAGGCTGTTCTCACAACACGGAAATATTTCAATTCTCTGTTAGTTGCCAACGACATAAATGTAAGTAAGTCAGTGGTAGTGTCCAGCAAGTCACTGGGAGGTTTTGGTTTGACGCTGCAAGATAAGCACAATGTTAGGTATGCTGACAGTTTCAGGGGCAATGTCCAGAGGCGATGAGCGCGAGCGGCTTCCTATATCCTGTGCTTGACGGCGAGGAGCCTCACCTGGGCTGTAATCTGGGAGGCGTGATCACAAAGACACGGAGCCAAGTGAATTTCGCCTGTCTGACTTCAAACACGACAAGACAGTAAATCAGACTGGTAGACAACACGAGGCAGCTCACTCATCCCTCGTGCTCACTCCCTCCGCCGCCCTGGGGTGAACAGGAAACAACTATGCCAATAATGTCACCCGACTGCAACGTACCGACACTTTGCGGCAAAACTGCTTAACAAGGCCAGTGAGTAATGTGCGTGTGGGGCTGTCTTGCTTTTTCTCCGCTTAAAATCAATGTAAAGTTGCAAAGCAGAGGTAGGAAAATAGAAAATCTGCAAAAGTCCTCCAATGTGCATAATATCAGAGTTATGATTTAAATTAAGTGCACTGAAGACAAATTTCTTTGAGACGTTACGCATAAAGTCAACATTTGTCGTGTAGAAATTTGGATACAACTTATTCTTAAACAGCAGCATTGTGCTGCCAAACGGTATAGTAACTGGAGACATTGTTTACTGTGATAACATTATCACGGATACTGTATGTGTCACGCTTTAATCACTTTTTCCCCCAAAATCTCCAGAACTGCCCCAAAACAATGTGTTGGTATTTCCATTCATTTTAGCTGATAAATCATCTAAAAGTACCTTTTATCAACTTTGCTAGTACAAAATCCTGCCCAAAAACATATATGAAAGGAAAAACAGATATTAAATCAAAATCAACTCACTTCAAGATTTACTATTTCCATTTGTCTCCATATATTAGAAATATGTGTATTTAATGTGCAATTAATCTCAATCTTTTTTTTTTTTTTTTTTTTATGAGATGGCAGATGGCAGAAGTCGGCTGCAAGATCACTACGTGGATTCGATGTTAATATTGTCGGAAGACTCACAGTCTTGCGTGCTCGGGTCGGATTTTGTGTGAGGATTCCCATGGGGGTTGAGAAAATAAAGTGTCGGATGAAGAAAGGGAGACCAAGGGCAGTGTGATATTTCAAGGCTTCCACTTTACATGGCTGCATAGCAAATGAAGGCCTTCAATCAAGAGGGACTGAGCGAGAGCAACACAGCACTGCGAGTAATAACAAAAGGAATAAATCCATCAGACGTAAAGAGGAAGAAAATAAAATGAAGCGACGGAAAAACCCCAGGGTCGTAACACAAATGTTTAGACACACAATCTACAAAAATGCTTTTGCATCACGTTGCACTCCAACACCTTCATAATTAGACCCAAAACGGCTTCAGACTACAGATTACAATACTGTGCAAAAGTTAATTGTTGCAATGAATATATATAAGGCCATTATACTGCATAATAATGAATAAAACAACAGTTAGACCGGAATGATGGTTGAAGACTTTAGCACACAATCGTATAGAGACCCTCTTTTTAATCAATTAATCAATCAATCAGGAGGCGGATGAGGAGATCTGGAGCCTGTATTTGCCCACCTTGCGTTAAACAGTTCTTTGCTTACAAATTTCGGGCAATAATTGAAGAAAGGCCAGGAACCTTTGTCTACATTGTGCAGAGAGATATGTACAGAGACAGATGCGACCATTAATGCTACTCAAATTCGGCCCTGTTGTTCAGGTACAAAAATAAAAGTGACACAAACTCTGGTTTCTCCTTTGAGCTTAGAAGGTGATTTAAAAAAAAACAATATGCCTTAAAAGAGAACCCATGTGTCATATCTTTGGTGCCCTTGCGGAATATATCCATAAAATTAACTATATCATATTAGGGTTAATCCATCTCGCAAGTGCCATTCATCACCAAGTTTGCTTAGTCTAAATATGAGCCAGCTGCACTAGTGCTTTAACAATCAATACATTATCTTATGCGCACAGTCCAAACGTTTTTTGGGGTTGTTGTTTTTTTTTTGCGAGTGTGCAAAACAAATGAAAAGGGCAGGCAGTCAGTAAAAGAGCAATTGATAAAAGTGAAAAAGTGAGGCTGCGCTGGTGACGGGGAGGGCCAGTGAAAAATCTCTGCTGACCCTCTCATCCCTGCACTCATCTATCTCTCACTACTGTCCACTGATAGATTTCCCCTCGCTGATTTATTGCAGAAAAAAAGTGTCACAGCGGAATGGGCTTCTGATAAAATTGTTCAAGAGCTTCCAGGCAATAAATCCTGATCTTTACATCCATGTTTGCTGGCTACTTTCACATTCTGCTGCCATCTATAAGAGCGCTCCAAACATGACAACTAATCAATAACTTAACAATATGCTGGGCACTTTGGGAAAACACTCACATTTATATTTAACAAAGAGCACGTTTCTCTTTTATATTCTGCAAACTACAAGTATGAGGGCTATGTTTGCGTGACTAGAATTTGCGGAAACATAATTAGTATTTTTTGGGGCTGATTTCTAATTGTCTCAAATTATGTACTTACTGGATATTTTGTAGGCACACAAACAAACTGAGTATATGTACTTAATATTATGACAGGCTTAAGTACAGTATAATTTGCTTTTGTTTATCACAATAGTGTGGCAAAAGTCTGACCTTCATCATGAAGGCAATATTTTCACTTTTTTTCTCTTTGGATTTATTTTTGACAAAACATGTAATATCTTTCTTGTCCTTATTTTACATATTTTCTCTTTCTTTTCTCTTTTTATGGATTCAAAAAATGGAGTGGATGTATTAAAACACTGAAGAGCATCAAAGCTTGAAAAATACAATATTTTGTTCAAATCTTATTTGATTGAAAATGTACTCCAGTACAGCAGGGTTGGAATTTAATTCAAATATGAGTTTAATTACCATACTATTCTCTTAACATGACAGTTTTATCCTCATAACAATCTCTCTTTCTTCATTCTTGTAAAATACGTTTTAGCCCATTGTGACTTAATTCTCATTACAGACTTTTTTCTTTCTATTATTCTGCTAACTTTTAAACATTTGCGAAATATTTTGGCTTTTTAAAAAAAAATAATATTCATACTTTAGTCTCATAACTTTACGTCTGTGTAATTGTAACATTAAGACTTTCTTCTCATAATACTATGACTATTTCTACAATCTTAGGACATAATTTATATAACTATATACAACTTTATTGTTGTAATGTTACAATATTATTGTAAAGGTATTCGGGTTTTTTTTGGTCACTATATTGGTACTTTTTTTCTTCTAACATTGTGACGTTTTTGCTGTGATATTATAACTTCATTCTTGTCTTCCCCTAATATTTGATCCCGAAAATTGTGAAACGGCCTTGATTTAGCACGCTAGTCTGGTGGCAGGTGACAAAAACCGGAAACATGGAGGCCTCTTGCACACAGTGTACAGCGCACAGAGCCCACGTTTGTTTCCCCTGAAGCCAAAATCCAGCGGGACCAAAGAGTTGTTGAATCTCTACGAAGCCATCAGTCATGATGAAGTATTTCTGACAGGAACTCTTCTGTCAGCCCAGTGGCGCCAGGAAGGATGAGTGATTCAGCAAACCTGCCTGGTGTTGTCTCACTGCTCCTTCCATCTTTTACGACGTAACTAAAAGGAAAACAATGAGCCCGTTGCTCAGCGCAGGTGTTCCTCCGAGGGGATGACTTGTAAAAACAGGTAGCTATGCAGCAGCGAGATGAGAAGTGACTCAACGTAAAAGCTTTTTGCACGGGCAATAACTCAATATGAAGTCTTGATCGCCTGCCCACAAAGGCTGAAATCACAGCAGCACTGTTTGATTGGAACAAATATGCTTCCACAGATGAAAGCCAAGAAGTGCCTGTGGAACTGAAACCACCCGACATGTTTGTAGCAATGGTTTGGTGACCTATGTGGAAGCTAAACATAAGCGCTTGAAAAAGAGACAAACACAAGCCACTTAGGAGAACATCTTTGGAACGACATTTGCACCCACGCTAAATGTCAAGAGATAGTGGAAAGCAGAGAGGAACAAGCCCAGAGACAAACAAGAACAAGCTTTGTCTTTCCGATTAAAACCACAGACAAAGACACAAGACAGGATCAGGAAATGAAATGTTGACAGTGAGTAGGATGATAAGATACTGGACAAAAAAGTTCAAATGCAAAAGCAGACGTTTCAATTCTGTGTGAATCTTTAGTCAAATTAGGTTTTTTTTAAATTTCTGCTTCCAGGTTAAAACTAATCGTTTTCATTTAGAGTATTCTAAGTTAATGGGTATTAGGCAATTAAAAGGATAATTTTGAAAAAAAAAATATTTATCGAAAAGGTCTTTCAAAGAGGTTTTTGATGTAATTTCATCACAAAATCAGACAACTCAAAGAAAAAAAAATATTCAAATACAGACAAGTCCAACATTTTCACAACTACAAAACCACATTGAAACCTTGATTTAAATTAACCCTTAATCTTAATCCTCGGAAGGAAATGAAAAGTCATATTGAGGGCTCTATTTTCGTAGCTAGCGCAAACCCAGCGCTGCGTAATCCGGTTTCCGTAATTTCGTGGTGAGGGCATCACCTCAGCCGACTTCAATCCTGTCCCATCGAAGCGAATTCTTAGTCTCGAATGCAGACGTCTCTGTATGCGGAAGAGGACGCAGCGATCTGTGAATGACTGGACTGGATTGCCACTGCTGTTGGCCGGTGTAGCAAAAGGCAACGTGAATAAATACAGAATGAGATGGTGAGACGTGGTCTGAGCAGGCGTAAGTTTAGGCGGACATTTCTTGAAACTCTGTTGTGGGTAAGAATTTGGAATACTGCGTTTTAAGTGTTTTTATTTTTCCAAAAAATGCTGTCATCATTGTGAGGTTGGTTCAAAAACATTTGAATTATATTCTGACAGTTGATAACTTAAAGTATGTGTGAATCTCATTTTAACCCAAATACAGTATATCGTGAATGCCAACAACATTACAATACAATACATAAGACTTTTTCCTTCCAAAAACAATAACGGCCAGTTTTGATTGACACTGTCAGAAAGAAATGAGGTCGCCAAAAACGGCATAAGAAGCTGTCTTTCTAAACCAGAGCAGAAACAAAACAAAACAAAAAACTGTGTTGCTAAATGAAGACCTCAATGACTCTCACTGAGATTTTTTTTTTGTAAGGGCAGAAAATTTGATTGCATTTCATCAAACTGTGCGCATATATACCTGCGTAAATGTCAGCCCCGTTTGAATTCAGTACAATGTGGTTTGTCTTTGTAACACGTTGAAATTGTTATTCGACAACCCTAACTAACACTAACTCACAACGCTGATCATTTGCTTCTACACTGTCAAGACTGAAATGGAATATTCATGGATAAAGAATTTTAACTATTTGCTTTTATCATGCATCCAAATGGCTAAGGACATTTGAATAATTTCAGTTGCCAGAGCCTGGCTTGATTTCACACATCACACTCCCAGAGGTCCATTATCCTGTTCTTGTTTGCGGCAGGAAGATGCAACCTTTTTTTTTTTTTTTTTCCCCCTCTGGTGCCTCTCTGATTCCTGCAGCCACACAACAACCATGTTAATTTAACATGTCATGCAAAACATGTTACAAAAAAGATGCTTGTTCCTATCTTTGTAATCACAGCAGGGGGAGCAGAGGGCACGCGTCCCCCCGTGTCTCATTCCCGGCTTAATCTTACATTTCCTAGCCCATCCCGCCATATCAAATGGCACAAATGGCTCAATTTGCATGACAAGATTTGCAACACGGCGAATCAGGTGTCAACCTCGATTAAACATTACACCGGCGGCGCGCGATCATAATCAGCCGCCTAATGAGTGTGGCCGCTGGCGTGAGAGGCTTGGATGGATCAGCCAGAGAGGCTTCTCCATGCTGCCAGCGGGGGGTGGGGGTAAGCATCTGAGGGATTAAACGTGAGGTGCCGTCTCCTCAGGGCCCCGACACGGGGGCTCCTCTGGGTGGCAGGCATGGAGAACTGTGACGCTGACCAGACAAGGCCACAAAGCCCACACACAAACACACACACACACACAAAAAACAGGCGCTCTCACGGCTGAAACATGCAGACCTGTCCTGTTTAGATGATCGGTCATTATGATAAATATATGAAATTTCCATTAAAGTTTGGATTGGACACTGCCAAGAGAAGCTAAGTAAGTTTAGATAAAGGTGCATTTCTTTTTTCCATCCATCCATCCATCCATTTTCTGAGCCGCTTATCCTCACAAGGGTCGCGGGAGTGCTGGAGCCTATCCCAGCTATCATCGGGCGAGAGGCGGGGTACACCCTGAACTGGTCACCAGCCAATCACAGGGCACATATAAACAAACAGCGATTCGCACTCACATTCACTGGATTGAACCCCGGTCCTCAGAACTGTGAGGCAGATGTACTAACCAGTCATCACCGTGCCACCCATTTCTTCTTTTTTTTTTTTTTTTTATTATTATTGAAATTTTGTCTTTTTTTTATAATATCTTTCCTTATTTCTGAGTGATTTGCGATACTGACAGAAAGGTGATACAAAATACACCAGACTGTTGCGCTTATGAACAACCCATTGAATTCAATGGAAATAATTTGTTACTGCATAGTTGTAATAATGCAGCCCTTCCCTAGGTAAACATTGCTGATTTGTTTTTATACATACATACAATATATGCTTTTTCAAAATTATACTGACGAACATTTAATTAAACTTTTTGCCGCAAATTTATTTTATTGTATACATTTTTGTGTGTGTGTGTGGTTAGCGCATGGACCTTAATTCAAAAATTCTGGTATACGCAGAATGAAGGTTATCCAAATTTGGATTGTTCAACCTTGGCAGAGGTCCGCGCTCCACTGAGCGCCATTCTACTTATCTTTGTAATAGAATCACATGACATGATGAGTTTGCCTGGGCAGACCTCGCTCCCCGCCTACTCCATCCTCACTTGGGTACAGTGGGCGCCTCCCACTGATGAGCCCCTGTTATCTCGTGAATATACACTGTTGCTAATGCTGCTGCTGGCCATGTTGATGTGCATCTTTCTGAGTCCTCAGAGACGTACGTCCCCCGTTGCCACCATGCCACTACCCTCAGCATCAACCACCACTTTATAAACCACCGTCCCCCACTCCCACCCTCTGCCCCGCTCCCCATTTGGGGTGACCTGGGCGCTGTTCTAAGAGTTCCTCACACCCCAGAAGCTGTCAGTAGCCTCCTTCCTTCCCATGAGCAGAACACACAATAGAGAAAGGGCTCCGGCTGAGAGGTTCAGTAGCCATTAACCCCTACCAGCTGTTCCTGCCGAGGGTATTCTGTGCCACAATGCGTGCCCCCGAGGGGGCCCTCACGTCCACTAATCTAGCCATTGTTGGCCAGGAATGCTGACAGAAGAAAAGAAATTTTTCTTGTGTCCATGCAAGCGTGTGTATCCATGTGTGAGAGCCGAGAAACGTAGGGCTAATTTCTATAGTTGGCTGTGAAGGAGGGAGACCATGAAGAATACCCTATTTAGCTGCTTGACAAAATTCTCTGACTTAAAAATGGAAAAACAATGCCAATTGTTTTCAAGTGGACTCCTTTACACTGTCCAAAGTCTCTTGAAGGAAAAAAAAAAAATCCATTAAATTCCGCTGTGCAAAAAGAAACATTATGAAAAGGGAATTATATTATATTGGATTCTTTTTTTATAGCATGGCTGGAAATAATTCCATTTCCAAAGCTGTTCTGAATGGACTAAATTCAAGGAGAATTATTCTATTTTAGTGTACTTCGGTCTTGGAATATATTAACAATTAGTCCATTTCAATTAACACGGAAATTAAAACGGCATTTTCCGGTCAATTTAACCGTGATGCAGCCACTGGTGCGCTGCGCATATTACTTCCATCTCAGAGAGATTTTGCCCACATGCAATATTTTTGACTTTATGTATTCCAATATATACAACAGTATAGTGTAAATCAGAGCTTGAATTAACTATGTGCTTCTCCACACCGAACAGGATGTAACTGTACGTCTACTGCATAAGTCAAGATATGAAATAATAAAAAGTGTTGCCGGCAACAGGAAGTGGCACTCCATAGCTGTCGGCAGACTGGGTGGGTGGTGCGGGTGGTGGCGAAGGGGGGGTTTGAACATTTGTACGAAGGAAGTAAACAGGACAGCAGTGGGAGGGCACAGGTATGTAAAAAGGTATTTTTGGGGATATATTCTGCCCGTGTGTTGTGACAGGAGGGGGATCTGCCTCAGTCAATTATAAGTCCCAACAGACTTTTGTGCTAATGAGGCGGCCCCGCCATCGGCAGACTTCCCCTGTCGTCCCGAAAAGATCACTTTCATTGCTTGCAGAACTAATTCAGCGCACAAAAGTGGGAGCTTCACCATTGCAGCCTCTTTTACTGCTCCTTTTGTGGAGGCTTTAGAAGTGCGCTGAAGAGAGGGCCTAGCGCTCGGGCCTCTTCATCTCCAGTCCATTGCCTGTCATTAACATACATATCCATATGAAAAGTGGGCTAAGGCCGGAACAGCTGTCCAGTAAAGAGCCGGTGATTCCCCTCGCCCAAATGCTGACAGAAGCCTTTAGCCTTCCTTGGGCAATAATAAACCAGGAGCATTTAAACAGCCTTTCAGGGAGGAAGAAAGAGATTGGGCCATAATACAACATTCACAGGCACCGGTGGCCCTCATTGGCTTGCAACTGTCGCTTGTGGACTCCTCAAGCAAGAACAAGGAAAAAGTGGGAAGAAATCAAGACAATATCAGAAGATGACCACGGCAGTGAACAAACATGTTCACTTGAAATTATTATTATTATTTTTTTTAAAAGTCATGTTACAGCTATTTCGATACAAAAATGTGGCCAAATGCATTCTTAAATTGATGAATTTTTTTTTGCTGATAATGATATGCATGTTAGCCGTGAAGAGGGCTCCCATGCTGAGGACTTCTCACCCTGAGCTAAATGGTTTGTTCCAAGGGGACGTGTGGGCTCTATGGGGATGCAACTGAGCAATCCTCTTGTTTAAACTTTGGGTGCCAGCCATGAAGACAGAGGTTAAGTGACTCGCCACAGGTCACATGGGAAGTCCTTTATTTAGGGTGGATTTTCCCATCTAAATCCTCATCCACACAGGCCCTCTTGGGGGTTTTCTAATTCAATAAAATCCCATTCAAATGTTTGTTGATGAAGGACTCAATGCTGATGATGGAGAACATGCACATTTTTTTATTTTAACATACAGAATAACGGAATCATTCAAATGTGCTTAATGCAAATTATGGGGAATTTTAAAGACATTCTATTCTATTAAAAGCTAACCCTATTTTGGACAAGGAAAACATATTGAAACATATTTGGCTACTTAAGCGGGAGTTCAACGTTGACTCTGAATGCTCCACAATGAGGTAAAAGCAGAAATAATTTCACCAAACCAAGTGGTACATTGGTTATTATTAATAATTATTATTAATGATTATTAGTCCCACATTTAAAAAAAACTTGTTGTAAACTTCAAGGTTGAGGTTATGATTTGTGGAATTTCGCAGTTTTGTAAAAATATGAATAAATTATTATATATGTATCACTTTTAATATGGGATTTTGTTTTATGCTACAAGCATTTTATTTCAAATATTTTAACATGAACAAGGTTTTTTTTTTTTTTTTTATTTTTATAAAGTAAATAACTACAATTAAATGATTGTAAATCAAAAAATTTTTGTATGAAATACACATTTTAAAAGAATTCTCTATTCCTCAATTTACAATGTAATTGTATTAATTAATATTCACTGTATATATGACTTAATAGTATACAGTAGAATATATTAATTCATAACAGTACAATTGATTATTAAAAATTGTGAAATGTTGTATCAATGTTGCCTACCTTAGTGACTCAGCACATCTGGGATTATTTGTCATCAAAATGACCTCTTAGTGATTCCCTCATAGTACCATTTTTAAAATCATGTGCTTCATGACTTGGAGCCAGGTCATCTCTCACCAGAGAAGAAGGTAAAAGGAGGAGAAGGCAGAATACGGATCTAATGAATAAGAAAAGGCTTTGCTTTAAGGGGGACTGGTTTGTCTCTTCATGGCTGGCTTTTTATTCAGCTTTAGAAACACGAGGAGTCCTGATTGATAAATCCCCGCTCTTACCCCCCTGGCGCCTGTGACCTCAGAGTCATCGCCTACAATGCACGCCACCGCCGTCACGTTCTACATCTGCCACTGGAAAACAGAAGGAGTGAATGCGGCTCTATGGCATTTATTTTATTTTATTTTTTGAACAGTCGTGACGACACTGAGGCTGTATTCAAAGTGGGCGACCAGCAGCTAACTGCGAGGCTAAATTCAGTTCCAATTAAAGCCTAAACACAACTGTATAATGGTGGTGATTAAATGCAGCGGAAGTGTTGTTGTTGTTTTTTTCATAGATAAGCAGCCAACACCTCAGGCGCTCACCTATCACACACCCCCCACCCCTGGTCAATCCTTTATTTAATCACTGTTCAGCTGTTTGTTGTCTCTGCTAAGTTCCACAATTCATTAAAGGAGGAAAAGGGGATGGTGATGGTGGGGGTGAAGAATATACAGAGACAGCGCGGTGGAGCTGCGGTGGTTGTGAGGGAGTAAAGGGGAGGGATTAGGATGACTTCTTGAACACATTTTCTCCCTTTCTGACGCAATTAAACAAAGTAGGCCTGTGATTAGTGCAGCGCGGGGAGCACAGAAAAAGACACCCTCGAATCCCAGGGACCTGACTGAGCATTATTGCTTGACAATGCCTGAGTTTATTGCTCAAACCTGCTTAGCCCCCTGCATGGCAAACCATGGGAACTCCAGTCAGGTGGAAACTTTTTTTTTCTCCTTCCCCTTTTCTTTTCCCGCTCCTTGTTTTTCTCTCCCCCCTCCGACCACGGAAGCCCTCCAGGAGCTCACAGTGTGCCACACAAGCGCCCCCCTCCCTTGGTAACTGAGATGTTTAGGATAAGATCTGGCTGTTTTTTTGTGCATGAGCTCCCACTTGTCTGCTGTTGTTCGAACACAGTTAATGATGAGCTTCCTCTGTTTTTTTTTTTCCACACCCCTTCCCTCTTCTCCTGTCCTCCTCCTCCTCCTCCTCCACCTCCTCTCGCAGCTCCTTTTCTCCTCTCGCATTTGAAGCTAAGCGGCTGGTTAAATGAGTGCCTCCTCCCTCTGGCTCTCGGGAACGCTCTCGAGGGGCCTTTGCTTGGCACTGTGTGCATGACACATAATGAAAACAATTTTACGCTGCGGCAGGAAGTATGAGGCAATTACGGATGTGACAGCCACCTGCAGACTCACCCCCCTACTGTCTGCAACATACGCTCTCCCAACCCGACCACCGCGCGGCGTCACCTCGCTGGCAGAACCCCCCACCCACTCCATCTCTCTCCCAAACACACACTCCAGCAGCACACAGCTTCATGAATAAGTGATGACTTGATGATGTTGTGAATGGCTGGAGCAGCCCAGGAGGGGTGAGAAAGACCGGGGCTGTAATAAGTTGCCCAGCTGGAGGTGGTGTCGTGGCCCTGTCACCCTGTGGCAGTCCATAGAAGCACCTCTCCACAAGAGCTGACCCCGGGATCGCCCTCCTGACGGGAGCCAAGGGATGACGTGACAGAGGCGTGCCAAATGCTCCCTCAAATCTCTTGTTGGCCAATTTTACACATGAGGCCAGGCCCAAAAGCCCAAGTGGCAGGCCTAACAGAGCCCTGATTTAATTTGATAACCTGCTTAGTGAATGTGAATTAAATGAGTATTTCACATACAAATTATCTCCTTTCATGCCATGCTTGAAAGAATTAGTCTTTAGCTCTGCCACAACAGATGTCGCATCAGAAACTTTGTTTTATTTATTCACATAAATCTGATTTATTCCTTTTGTTTGTGCCCAAAGGTTCTTGTGTCGTTCCCAAGTCTCTGTTTTAAAAAAAATATATATATATTTTTTTAAATCCCTAAGGAATGAAATTCTTCAAACAGTCATATGATCTGTGACAATTGAAGTCCTTGAGCTGTCAGGTCCAAATCACAAAGTGCTTCTTTTTTAAGACACCCAGCTGTATGTGAAGCCTCCTTGACCTGAAGATTATTCACACTTAGGTCAAAGAGTGCTTTTTATTCTTCCTGTCGATCCTGCAAAAGATGCCTCCTGATAGTCTGGTGTGTCCTTAATGGCTCCACTGAACAACAGATTATCACCCACCACGCTATATGCTACAGCCTTGATCGGCATCAACATATGTCTCAGAACGTTGTGGGTTTGCTTCATCTTTTACCCATGGATGGATGAATCTGAGTGAAGACCTCCAAGTACAAACAATTCAAATTTGGATCATACCAAATTGTACATCTTCAGTGGGGTACACAAATACCAAAAATCAGGCCAAATTTGAGCATTTTCCTTCCCTTATGATCAAACTCAGTAAAGACCCAATTGTCGGATGTCTCTAAAAGATTATCCCTAGTGACTATCCTGTGGTCTAGGGTGTGTTCGAAATGTTCTCACACAAAGTAGTCGGCGCCAACAATTGTAAATGTTAAACCTGTTCAATATTTACCATCGCAAATCCTTACATGTGCGGTGAACAGAGTTTCGCCAAGTCACGGACTCTGTGACCTCAAACTAGGACGCTTCCTGAAGCTCACGCTGTTGCTGGACACAAATAGAGGAGCAACTGCTTGTAGTTGAGTGTTGTGTGAAGGCAAACGCAATCTAGACTTATCAGCTTCTTCTTTGCATTTTCAAGCAGTTTGGATGCCCTGTGGTCACCATGCCGCAGGTCTTACAGGTCAGTCTTGCTACTCGGACAGACATCTGGTTTGGGCTCGAAGACTAGGGATTGTCAGTGGAAATGTCATTATGTGTGTCTTGTGTTACGTTGGTCGTCTCATATACACCACACACTATATGAGCACGCACTTTCCGATATTTTTTCTCATCTCGAATTTTAAAAACAGATAAAGATATTAAAAATACCAACTTTGGATAGCCATCTGGTACCTAAATTCTGTCTTTTCTGTTTTTGTTGAGCAGGGAATGTCAGCACTGTTGGAGTGTCTGCGCTGCTACGGCTCTAAGGAGCGGGACTGCGAGGAGCTTCGCCCCAGACGTGAAGTCGAATGCGTCCCGGAGGGTATGTAGAGAGGGATGAGAGTCGGCACTAAACATTTAAGTGAAGCAAAAGAGACGGACGGCTAAATGGGGCAGTGGAATTGAACCAATCTTTCTGTAAGTGTGATACTCGCCAACAGTTCGAAAACAGTTGCTTGCTCCTCTCTCCTCTACTAACAGCTTCAAACAACATTTGCAACAAGAGGGATTCAAACTTTGCAAGTGTGAAGGGAACTATGGTGTATTTTGATTGTGGAATAATATTTTTGGGATTATTCGTGATTGTATTATTATAAATGTTTTATATCTCGTGGAGAGCACTGTTACGGTTGCGGCTGTGGTTAAAGTGGTATTTTCTCTAAATAAAGTTGAGCTGAGTTGAGAATTTATCTGGATCTGTACCAAACTGTAATGGGATCCTCCTTGGCCCATCCTACATTCCTCCACTGAGTTTCAAGGAAGTCAAGAGTTTTTGAGTAATTCTTCAAACAAGCCGATGGACAACAAACTAGAATGGCACTCATTAGATAGACTTCAAAGCCATTAAAGGCCACATTTACAGAGGATATCTGAGCTGTTTGTAAACAGTGAAGTTTATTCAAGAAAAAACTAAACAAAAAAGCCCTGTTGTTGGCTTTGTTACGGTTGACATTGTTACTAACCAGTTCTGTAGGTGGTGGAAATTCACATTCCAAACTGGTTGCCAGCAGACAAAAAGTGAGGGCGGAACGCAACAAATTTCCCCCGATAATAAATCTTACCATTTTTTTTCCTCCTAACCACAATGGCTTTCCAAATGATTGGTGGACATTCCAGGGGCTTTTGCCCTACAAAGTCAGCTAGAACCAATTCCAAAACTGTCTGCTAAAAAGTGTTTAATACTGGACTAGTAAAAGAGAGCCAGAGAGCGTTACCCCTACGGTATGTCCTAAGGTTAGGGGGTATAGCGTGGGTTTCCAGCATGCTGGACGAGTCAGACAATTTACGTTTTAGGGTCTCTGAGATCTCGTAGCTTGCCGCAAGTTGTGATGGACGGGTAGAGGAGTGGGGCATAGTGGGCTAAGGGAGAAGAGTGAAGGTGCAAGGAGGTTTTTTTTTAAACCACTACTACAGTTGTTTTCCTTGTTAGAGTTTCATGCGACATCACAATAAAGGCCATCAATTAGCATCTACCAACCTGTTCTTGTTAGAGTGCACACTGCTGATAGGCAGAAACTGCTGCTTGCCAAAATGGGGTCACACTAACATACACAAATACACCGTTACACATTTATTTGGTACTTTTGTAAACGTCCAAGTTTGGTGGAGGTCTTCACTCCACAGTGTTATTCTAGTTTGTATAATCCTGCAAAAGGACCTGAATGCAAAACGCCAAACCACTGGAAAGGTTGGAATTGACTTTGGCAAATTCCTTTAAGATCAACTGTGACAGGTTAATTCCAATTCAGGATGTAGTTCACTTCAGAGTTGAGCGGGTGAGGCTTTGAAGATAGGGAATTTGTCTTCTGTGTTCCGTAATCTACAGATAGCAGGTCAGATTTCATTGCTCTCTTAATCCACAATTCACAGAGAGCAGAAATAGGGAACTTGATCTGGCAGAACTCCTGGTCGTGAACGGAAAGTGGAGCGGATTGCGACGTAGTGTCTTGCATGGATGGCTGTTGGACAGTCTGACAATGATTGCATTATCAACAAAGTCTTAAATAGGGGAGTGGAGCTGACTGCGGCTATTAGAACATGATTGGCTGACAGATGGGCTGTCTGTCATGGCAGACAGTGACACATCTGCGCGCGTACGCACACACACACACACATACACAAAGCATTATGTGCAAGCAAATCATGACAACCCTTCTGTAAAGTATAAGAAGCTTACATATGATTGGTGATAATTTAAGTCATCAACCTATCAGTTTCCAATATCACAGTGCTTTTTTTCTAAGGCCCCCCCAGCTGCATGCGAAGCTTCCCTGACCTGAAGATTATTCCCACTAAGGCCGAGAGTGTTTTTTTTTTATCTGCCAGTCCTCCACAAGCTGCCTTCAGAGTCTGATGTGTCCTTAATGGCCCAACTGAGCAAGCAACATGACAAGTGGATCCCCATCAACTACAGGCACATTAGAGACCAGCGTTTAAAAGATGCTGGATGTATTCGCCCACACGTGCACAGCACGCTGTCTATGCCGCATGAGACAGTCATGTTCTACATGGCACAAAACAAAGATGTTGGAGATACAAGCAAATCATGAGCACACATGAAACACACGGGGGCACATTGTGACAAATGTTCTGGCAAAAGTTGATATTATGCCTCCTCCAAGCATCCATCCACTGAGGACCGCATTCTCTTCAGGCTCAGAAAAGTGTGATATAATAGATGAGAAGACAGAGGGGAAGCAAGAATGAAGACGCAAAAGCAGCATATATAAGCGTGACAAATATTAGAGGAGACATTGTCGACAGTAAACTGAGAAGGTAAGAGATTAGAAGTGGTAAATTAATCTTCCTGCAATATCTCGCGCCAGAGAAAAGTGCCCCCGCTCTTTATTTCTTATAACAACTCAAGACAAATGAGCACAGGCTGCACATTGCTTCTGATAAGGGACATGCAAGACGGACAATGGCTCTCACTTCTTGATTTAATCAACCCTCAGGATGATGCACTTGAGAAAATAACTAAATAGATTCATCAGGAATGATGACATGGAGGGGGTGCAAGGGTAACGGTGTGATTTCTCTGCACGACCCAGATGAAATATACATAGTTTAATAACAGGGCCTGCTAGCTGCCAATAGAGCACGCCACGGCTCAGCGGCTGTGAGAGAGAAAGCTGTGGACGCTGCAGTACCAAAACGCAGCGTCAAGTGAATTAATGTGACCAAAGTCTCAGTGTGTGCACATCCAGACCAATCTGGGGAGTCTTCATTTATTTTCTCCCTCCAACGCTTCCTTTACAGAAATGACAGTGTCTCCTTATTGATTTTACAATCACAGATCAATCAGCTTTGCCTTGACTTTCCCCTTCACAAACTCACTCAGTGCTTTTGGTGAAATGATAGGGAAGTCATATGCTCATATACTGGTCCCAACATTAGGCACACCTGTACAATGTAAAGAGAGACAATATAATAATTTCATCAAAAAACTCAGTCTCGGCAAAAATAGTATTATTTTGACCAAAAATCGTACTACCGCATTGTTGTTAGCCACCGCCGAGGCCGATTGTCGTCACTTGTATTGTCGGTACTCCTCAAGCTCGATCAGACTCCTTCAGTGTGACGGTGCTCTTTCACTCTTATCTATATGTATACTATCCTGAGGTTTTCCTGTTGGTAAACACGTAAGCAGTCACAAGTGTGAACAACTTTGGCTGAAAATATACAGCTGCATCTCAATAAATTTGAATATTTATTTCAGTAGTTCAATTCAGAAAGCCAAAATACTTCAGACCAATTCCTACCGAATTTCTATATTAAAAGGAATTTCTTATGTAATTTCTGGGGATGGCGAATTTGGGTTTTTTTGTCATATTGTTAAGTTATAATCATCAAAATGATATATAAAAAAATACAATCATGAATTATTTCAACCTGTGTATAGTGAATTTATAGAATGAGTTTACATTTTTTAAAATTTTATTTAAAAAAATTAAATTTAAATTTAAACTAAAGGAACAAAATACATTTTCCACAAAAATAGCTGAAAATTGGATTGAAAGTGTTACAAATTTACGACTAATATGTATACAACCTGAGTGACAAAAACAGTCATGGCTAAAGTGTATAATGATATTGATTATTATGATTAAGATAATGGTTGAACGAACAGTAACTAAAAATCCAGCCGATGACAATACAGTCAGATTATGCATGAATGTGGTCTTAATGAGAGACAAGCCACAGAAGAGTGGAAGAATACATACCAACTGAGGTATGAAATCTGAGAGGGTTTTAATTTATTATTTTTAAAATGCCGACCAGATACTTTTTCTAGGTCCTCAAAAGTGGACAATCATCCATTTTCTACTGCTCATGTTGTTCAGAGTCCCTGGTAAACTGTAGTCTATCCCAGATGTCTGCAGACTACACCCTGGTTTATTATGCAGTCCATGGTTAGCGGCAGTTAAAATCGCAGTGCACTCAAAGAGACAGACAAGCATGCACATACACTTACAGTCACTGAGTCCGAATCGATCCCTCGGTGGCTACACAAAAGGTCACATTACCAGTGACCTAAAAACCCTAACCCTAACCCAAACCCAGAACTGATGTTTTATTTGAATCACCTTCAATGGATAAGAAAAACAAGTTGAAACCGCCTCTCTAAGGACCACCCCACAACTTCATGTTGGACCCAATAAAGATTTTTGTCATTCTTAAGAGCCATTCAAGTACTCCCAAACAATCAAAGGTGAGAGGCAGAGAGCAGGGATGTCGTGGCAAGTACATTTCTACTACCTGACAGCGGCACACAGATGCCAGTTGTACAGCCAAGGTTTTGGCATCTCACACACACACACACACACACACATGCACAGCCAGGGGCTTTACCTCACACTCATGCTGTGTGGGTTAATCCAGAATGAATTCTACCGGCCTGTTGGCAGACAGGCAGCGCTTCACTATATTCATTCACATTAAAAAAGAATTGAGATGCATTCAGTTGTCAGCATGCAGTTGTAAAGGTTATTTAAATGTTAAAGTAAAGTCATGGTAGGTCCACATGCACAATTGATAGAGAGACAAAATCAAAATATGACTATTATGTGGGCATATTACTGTCACACGTAGAAAGGGTATAACAAAGCTGCCTGTCTATGTTACAATGCTTAGAATAAAAAAAAAAAACAACAACAACAACACAATGGCTACCGCAACATCATAGCAAAACAAATGCCACTTTTACATTCTGACAGCTCCTTTACAAAGGGTGAGCTGCTTCAATCACAGCTCTAATGCATGCAGTAGTGTGGAGTAAAACAACAACATTTTTTTTTTTAAATTGTGGTAATTGGTTTGGTAAAGATTGTTTTCCATCGCACCATAAAGCACTACACAAGAGAAAAGGTCAACAATTAAGTCATCATGAATACCAAGCACTATAGCTGATGAAAATAGGGCAGTGGTTTAAATAGATTTGCAAGCAATTTACCTTTTCACAATGTTGGCAATCTGATGCAATTTGCTTGCAATTTTGTCTGCTTTCAGAAGCCCTCGCAGCTGCCACGACACGGTGTAAATGGCACAGAGAGGAGAGCGCGAGCAAATGTAAAACTATCTTGGACACATCAAGGTATCAGAAAGGCGCTTCATCAGGAAAATTACAACAATTAGCATAAGTGCTCCAAAATCAACACTTTAAATGTCAGCGGCAAAGGTTGGCGGGGCCACAGATGCGCGAGGGACAGCAGTGTCCTCCAGGATGGACTCGCCACGCAAACACTGAGCAATCAGCCATCATCTCTCCTCAGTGATGGCCCCGCAATTGCTGTGACATTCTCTCCGGCCTGTCACTCTCGGTCACACACAGTTTTACCACTCTAACTTGATTTGCTCAGAATTGCAAAAGGCAACGTACCTAGCGAGACTGCACCCCCAGCCACCCAGGGTACCCGCACTTAACTTCCTCTTTACACAGCTGACAGTCAGGTCCTTGCTTATGTAATTTTTCATTTGGATTCATGAGGTTTTCAGGGAAAAACACACATAATGGAACAAAAAAACACGCAGCGAAATGAAGACTTATCTAAAAAGACAGACCTTGCTATCAAGGTATGTGGTTCTTTTACAGTTTTATAGACACTATAGAGTTATTCTGGTGATTTGTTTCTCAATACATGTTGAAAAAAATGGAATGCCGAAAACATGCAAAGACTGAGAACAATTTAGTGCTAAATTGTTGAGCTATAGCGTTAAACCAGTGGTGTCAAGCTCAAGGCCGCACAAAATATTTATGGAGAAGCTGCAACAGGCTACAGCACGGTCAGAAAGTGGGTGTCCAGGATCAAAGGCCGAATAAGAGCCTGCTTTGAGTGACCTCCGTGACAAGCAAAGGAGTGGCAGACTATCTTCAGCGGTTGATCTGGGAATATCGCTAGGGTCGAGGCAATGATCAGAGAAGATCGTAGAATCACGATTGATGAAATCGCCATCATGAGTCACCACTGATGAAAAAACCTTAACCCTATACACTATTTGCCTACCTTTTGATAATGTTTAGCGGTGATTCCCCTTCTAAAGTAAGTAATTCAATCATAGCGCTCTGTGGTGCAAACAAGTATTTAAACTACAAACCATGACATTTTCCAAAAAAGGTTTCAATTATCAGTAGGTTAAATTAAATTGGGCTTGTTACTTTTGGACTGCCTCTTGTACGTGATTATTGTATTCGTTTATATTTGGCAGGCTCGTTAACACTCTTCTCTGTGGTAAGACATTTTTAATTTCACTTTACAGGGCCTTTAACCCAGTATTTCAGGTAATTAGTCATCACATGGTAAATATCTTATTAGAACCATACCAGCATAACCTGATCCTAAGCTCATATAACTCCTCGGTCTGCATAAAAAAAAAAAAAAAGAATCAGCCTTTTAAATCTTCAATCAACCTATTTTATAGAAGCAGACTTTGTAACCTTAGGTAAAGGATCAATGGCTGAAGCCATTTATGATTCACTGGAATATGCACGCAACCCTTATTGATTATGAAATGAACAATCTGACAAATAAGGTGTTCTGTTTGGGAAATGACCTTTAGCGATGGCATAATGTGTCAGTTGGTTAGTGATGACGCTGAATGACAGCGGGGCAATAAGGTCTGTCAGCGAATTATGAAAATGGATTTGGATTGCATCTTGTAGGGTTAGAATTTCAGATCAAAAAGAAGAGTACATTTAAAAAAATAAAATGTGTGTGTCTTTGACACGTCTGCTTTGTTTAATTTGTCCATATGGACTTTAGCTCACGCTATTCCTCTAATGCTTTGTTTTGTCAATCGCCTCCCTGCTGTGTATTTAATTTGATTTAAGACGAATTAGTCACACACACAATGTCAGAGTGAAAGAAAACAAGTGAGTAAATGTTTTTTTTTTCTTCTTCTGTATTTGAGAAGCTTCGTCAAAATGATTCCCGTTAGCACAGACCACATATCCATATGCTGTTTCGTGATATTGCTGCTATCAAAATATCACGAATCACAAAATATCACTACGTATTTATATCAATATTTATCATATTGCTAATTACTTGTCAATTCTTACCCATCCATCCATTGATCCATCCACTTTCTATTCTGCTTGTCCTGTTCAGGGTGGTGGGGAGGTGGAGCCAATCCCAGCTAAGTTCGGGCCAAAATGGTCAATGGGCTTTCACTTGTATAGCGCTTTTCTACTTTCAAGGTGCGTTTTAAATGATCCTCACCATGACAATGCATCAGAAGCAACTTGGGTGGACCGTTATATTTTGCTCAAGGACACTGTTCACAGGGGCTCAAGATCAAACCCACAACCTTTAGGTTCTTAGAAGACCACACTCTACCACCTACGCCAATCAACCACAGGGAACATACTTTAGAGGCAGACAACCACTACACTCACGTTCACACTGCACTGAGTGGTAACTGATGCCTGAACAGAATCCAAGCCAACGAACCACTACACCATCAGCAACACGATTTTAACTTGGAGTATTTAATGTCCTTCAAAAGCTCATATGTGAGTATAACATTTGATGCAGTCGGTATAAGGAACACGACCCCACTGGGACTGCGCGCCGTGCAGTTAATGTGCACTTTGTAGTCTAAACACAAACTGAGCGTTGTGGTTCGCTATGGCTGTTTTGGTCGCAACATACTCGACTATGCCGACACTGAACACTTAAAGTGGCTTATTATGGAAATTTTACTTTTTATTGTTTGTGTACAAGTCGGGTAACCGGAGGGTCTGCTGAGCCATTGAGTGTAAAATTAAAGAACCAAGTCCATACTTTTTTTTATCTTCCTATTTCTGAAACTGTGCCTGCCATTCTAGCCATTCTGGAGATATGGTTAAATTAGCCAGTGGTGGCTTTTGCGCAAGATAAGTAGAGCTGCATTGAGTTTTGTTGGATTCACAGATTAGTGTAAGATAGCAGCATTACCTAAGTTACATGTACTTTGCTCGGTGAAGTTGTCAATTTCAACAAGACAAGAAATGTGGCATGTAAACCGTGCTATTGATCATTTGTTGACAAAGGCGGTCACAAACATGTTATTAAGACACCTGGGAACTGTCTCAAATGGTGGAGAAAATCTCCTTTAACATGCATGCAAATGTCCTTTCACAGATGTAGTCTTCTGGTTTACACAGAAAATAAAAAGTGAGACCAGTGCTTAGGTAAATAGAAATGAATGTTATCCACTTTTCACTTGAAATGAATGTACTGTAAGTAACTAAGTACATTTTAGTTAGACAGAACTTCTCACAGAAAGACTCCAAAAGTGCTCTGCGTAGTTAAAATAAATCAAAGCAATTAAAAATTCACCAACAATCAAGTCTTGCTGGAGTCCATGCCTAAACATATGTGTTCATATCTGCATTTAAAAATGTCTACAGAAGAGAAAAGTGCATTCTACAAGTGAAGATTTACAAACTGCAAGGCTCTATCACCTTTAGTTTTCAGTCTTGTGTGAGGGACAATCAGTAAAAATGGAAAGTCCAAGATGACGTAAGCAAAGGAGTAAAGTTTGTTTTGTTGTTCCGATGACCAGCATCAGTTCATTGGGGCTCTGGCGCAGGAGCGTCCCCCAGCGTCGGAGGCTTGCCGACGATGGCCTTTGCACAGATGGGCTTGAGCCTGACTCCCAGCTCGCTCCTTTGTATGGAGCCTGCTCTCTAATTACACATGATGTTAGGGAGACTGAGGCAAGCAGGGAGGGAGGGGGGGAGAAAGGGGGAAGGGGCCGCGCACAAGCAGGTGACAGGACGAGGAGAGGAACCTGTGGCAGATTCTCAGCACCATCAGGCGCAACGTAGCTGTAGCCTGACAGCTAATTAGAACCGCCACAGATTTCTCCCAATGTAACAGATGTTGCCTAATCAGTCCAGCTCGGGAGAACCCGACGCCAGCAGCATTTCATGCACAATTTAACCATCTAAAAAGGGATGAAATACTTCATGCATTGTAAGGCCAGCACAGCTGTTTCTCTCGTCAGAGCATTTCCCTGTCTATAAAAAAAAAAAAAAAAAAAAAAAAAAAAAGCATGTTTTATGTAACTCCAACAGAGTAGCAATAATGCAGAAATAGCTAAGAAAAATGAGCTGCCACACATCTGTCAGAAGATTTCACCTTTGTGGTTTGCCAAAGATCTCTATGAGAAGTAGTAATCAATACATCATTAAATAGAGAAGATCCATCCATGGATCAATAGGACCATTTTTAAATGCAACGTATGGAAATAAGGAGACACACTGTACAGTCATTCAGTCTTTCTTTTTCCACACAGCAAAGACCGCTCAGTGTTGCAGGGTTACATATGGGCCATTGTCATATAATTTGATCAAAAAACAGCCACACCACACTGAATTTCCTTTTGAAAATCAATTGTTATGTGTAAATTGTTCCGCACGATTTTTATGAAGCGTTACCATTTTGCACTTTTGTCTTTAACAAAACATCTGAGTTGGAACAGCCACGCGTGTCATGTCACACGTCAGTATAGCCCACGAGACCTCATTTCAGCAAGCGCTAAAAATGGAAGTCTTTTTTTTTTTTTTTTTGTCTTCTTTAGCCTTTTGTGGCTTTTTGTGAAAGAGTTTGCCCAATAAACATCTTTGCAAGAGGTGTTTTAAAACATCTAATAAATAGTTTGCATGTTTATCCATCAGCGAACATTTATATTAAAAGGCAACAAATATTCCGAGGCAGGCAATGATGTAGAAATCATGTGCTTGTGGGGCATTTAAAATCCCATAATATACAACCACAAATCTCTCTGGAAACCAGCAGTGATTGTGACAGTAATGTGTTTTATTTGGCACCCAATCAGATAAATGTGGATTTGTGTACTCGCTCTTCCACTGCCGTCCAACATGGAGCATCCAGATGTTTTTCTTGCTATCTGCTCCTCTATTGGCTGTATCTCATCAACTCTGCATTTTTATCTGATGCACTGGATGACAGGTAATCTAGCTGAAAGTTCCAACAATTGCACACAAAGGGAGGGGAAAAAAAGCCTGGGCTGATGAAATCTGAGCGGTTATCACACTAACCATTACCTGTCAAGCCCTCCGCTTCAATTTAAGGGTGCATCAATTTTCTGAAGAGGAAATCAAGGGCGAGGAAGAAAAGCAGCGCAGATAAACAGTGACAAAGGCCTCTTTCTGCTGCTTTTATTTATGATGGGATGTAGCGGTGCAGGGACCACACCGAGGGCTTTATCACACCAACTGATACATCTCTGATAGCCGCGGAGTCTTCACCCTTGATGAAGTGTTGGACTTGCCACAGAAGATTTCTGACTCAAACGACTTTGGCTTGCGAAGCTGAGGAGATGGGGGGCCGGGTGTGTGTGTGTTTAGTCCCCAAGTGGCCGCACGTGCTTCACTGAGGTGACACACTGGGCAAACAAAAATGGAAGTGTGTCATCGGACCAGTGACTCTTTTCTGCAAAGCATGTTGTATTGCATTCATGAGAACTTATTCATTTTATATGGTAATGTTTCTACAAGACCCTCCATTTGAGCTCAGCTGCATAACACAAAAACACCGCAGTAATTTGCCTGATGCTGTTATTTTATTTAATATAAATTAAAAAAATAATTTTTAAAGTTTGAAACCACACATCATTCACCATTCATAAAACTTCCCAGTGATCCATGATTATCACCCAAAACTGCACACCAATGCAAGGCAAGTAGGCTAATAGTTCTCTTAAATTTCAAGGGTCTTATATTTTGGTTGCTGTGGTTTACAATTTCCAATGTGAAAACTGATTTGTTATTTTTTTTTGCATTGAGTGCAGGCATCTGCATTTTTGTTGTTTTTTGTTGATTTGTCTTTTAGCAATGTTGTGATAATAATCAAAACCGCGATCATTTTCTTGGAGTGAAATTTAGACATTGTATCATCTCCAGTCAGGCTTGTTGCTAGGCAGACTTCATAGGGCTGAAGCATCAAATGCCCCATAGGCCAAAACAAGAAATCTGCATTTCTTTCCAAAATGCTTGGTGCTTTGGTCTGCAGGGTGATTATTTCTTTATGTACTTCATTCGGATTTTTTAACGCTTTTTCCATACACGTGTTAGCCATGGATGATTGAATATATTACTTTCAGTAAGGAAAATAGATGTTAGAGCTATCAGTGACTATATATACAGTTTGGTATGAATCCTATTTACAATGGTTTCACTGCCTTCACTTCACTTATATATTTTGGTACACATCTTCTAGAGCTTAGAAGGTAGTACATTAAGCAACGAGTTGCGAGTCTAAGCCCACAGCGCTAATGTGCTTAGAGCAGTGTGTGTTTGTGTGTGCGGGCCTGTGTGTGTGTGTGTGTGTGTTAGTGCACTAAATGTGAACATACAGGTTAAGGGCTCCCGTGCTGACAGTTAACTGAGTAGACGGAGAGAAACTATAATTAGATTCATCTACTGTTATTGACAGATGCGACATAACTCGAGTCTGATCAATACACTCACTCACTCACTATATTGTACCAAATCCCGATAACTGTGAATAGCCGTCTTAACTGCATTAGTTACAGTCAAATAATTAAATGTACCCTTTAAGATATGGATGGCTCTGTGTGCCGACGGGTTGAGAAATAAACTATTTTGAGTTTGAATCATCATGGAAAATACAACTTTTGTTATAGTTATTGGAGATGTTTAAAATCAATCTAATTCGACTAGATTTCATGTGTGTGCAATGTCTCACTAATTACCAAAGAAATTAGAATAAATGTATCTGAAAATGTGATCTGTGGTATCAAGCGTTCAGATTTATGGTGCACCTATCATAAAATATCCAAATGATTATTTGTCCATATTTAGAAAGCAAAAAAAATTTAAAAATGTAAAAATCATTTTTGAAAAAACAACAGTTGATTGTATTAAAAGCTCACTTTATCCTTCTGCTTCCCTTCATTTCATGGAGAGAAGAAAATGTCACCAGAACGAACCATGTGTCTGCTTGGCCTTACAGCAATGCATACTGTACAGTTAGTTATCATGTACAGTGTGATCCATCTTGACCACCGAAGGTTTCCACAGCGAGGATGCGAGCCTCAAACAGAGAATCCATTATTGACAATAGCAAACACTCTCCCACTCCCCGCCATTGACATTTGACCCCTTCTTAGTAGTTGTCCTCTATTCACAATCACTGATAGCTTTTAGTTTGCCATAAATGCCCCATTTGTATTTCCGCAGCCTCTCGCATTGACCACCTGCCTGGGAGTGATGCAGATAGCCTTAGCAGTGTATTGCACATAATAACCACCATCAGCTCTCATGTATATATATATTTATATATATATATATATATATATATATATATACATATATACACACACACACACACACACATATATATCCATCCATCCATTTTCTGAGCTCGTTCTCCTCACGGGCGTGCTGGAGCCTATCCCAGCTGTCATCGGGCAGGAGGCGGGGTACACCCTGAACTGGTTGCCAGCCAATCGCAGGGCACATAGAAATTTACAACCATTTGCATTTGCACATTCACACCTATGGGCAATTTAGAGTTGTCAATTAACCTACCATGCACGTTTTTTGGGATGTGGGAGGAAACCGGAGTGCCCGGAGAAAACCCACACAGGCACGGGGAGAACATGCAAACTCCACACAGGCGGGGCCGAGGATTGAACCCCTGTCCTCAGAACTGTGAGGCAGACGCTCTAACCAGTCGTTCACCGTGCCGCCACATATATATATATATGTATATACATACATATACATATATATATATATGTGATTGTGACAACAAGCTCAGTGTGTGTGGGCGTGTGCGTCGATGTGGGAGTGAGACGGGACTGCGCAGGCGTCGTCCGGCGGGACTGTGAAGGAGGAAGGAGTGCGCGCAGGTGCGAGTGTGTGCAGTGGCAAGTGTAGTGGCGGCGACCGGGGAAGAGTAGGGATTAGCGGAGGAACCGTTGACGTTGAATGTGCAGAGGCGCTAATAAAGCCATTAAAGCAGCAATCGTGCCTTTATTGTTGCCGCCACCCAGCTCAGCTGTGCAACGAGAGAAGGGAGTTAACCCCGAGGAGGACAACCTCGGCCCTGAAGAAGGCGTCTCCCGACCACAGTCAGGTGACCGTAGCAGGAAAAGGTTAACACTTCGTAGAAAGAAACTAAAATACATTAAAATTAAAAAATAAGATGCTGTACTTACCATTACTGCTGAGAGTGAAAAAAGGAGGGCGAAAAAGGCAAAGATACTCCCGGCGCACAAACACAGACAAGCGCTATGCACTAGCTAAGCAGAAACACTATTGTGCTGGGGACAAAATGGCGGACGAGGCACGGGAGTCGTAAAGTCGAAACGTTCCAGGTCGAGTACGTCGTAACTCGAGGACTTCCTGTATATGTATACATGACCCTGTCCCAGCTTTTTTGTTGCAGCCATAAAATTCTAAGTTAATGATTATTGGCTAAAAACAATCAACTTTATCACTTTGAACATTAAATATCTTTGTCTTTGTAGTGTATTCAATCAAATATAGGTCGAACATGATTTGCAAATCATTCTATTCCGTTTTCATTTCTGTTTAACACAACGTCCCAACTTCATTGGAATTGGGGTTATATATATATATATATATATATATATATATATACACACACACACACACACACACAAGGAGAGTGCTTGAGGAGTCACAGTTAATGGGATTACCCAAGCGGTCCCTAAGCTCACCTCCAGGTCCCACCGTGGCAATCAGAGGCCTGAGCATCCTAAATGCATGATGAAGAGTGCTTGTGGTAGCACGCTGAGCGGGACCTCTGCTCTCTAACCTCCCAACACAAGCGCAGCTCTAACTGCACTGACCTCTGCTGCTTTTATAGAGCTCGACCTACCATCAGCAGCTCACACTGTAGAGACGCCATTAACCCGAAGCCTCCTGGCTGGATCCGCTATGTTTAAATATCTCTCCTGCGGCAATCAGAGTGGCATCAACACCTTGTCGCTTGACCCCGCCGCACCGACGCACGTATTGCTTGATCTCCGATGCTGGGGTCACATCGCTAATGGATCTGTACTCGTGTGTCCAGGCCAATAAAAAGAAATGCTAATGCGAGCGCCGCTTTGATAGCGGAAGCCACGGGAACAGGGCCTACACACATTCCTGCCTATCCACACTCCCAACGCGATTACGCCGAAATGAAGCGGAAAATGGAAGCGATTTATTAACGAGACATTAGACGCACTTTTAATAACCTTCCCATCCTGCTCAGCGGGGAGCTGCGGATTACACCACACAGGTTTCGGTGACACCAGAAAGGAAGTCCCCCGCCGGGTGTGTGAAGAGTGCGAGGAGGGACACAATGCCGAGCATGGGGTTCTCACATCCCGCTCTGGGCCCTCGCCCCGGGGGGAAGGACAATGGGTTAAAAAGGCATGAATGTCCTGCCTATCCAGGATATAATGTAGGTGGCTGCCACTGCGTCTGAATGGGCTGACGGAGCAGCGCGGGGAGAGGCACAAAGAGGCCGCAATAAAAGAGATTCCTCGGGTCACTAAAGCATTGCATTCACTTTGGCCTCCGCCGCTCACACACACCTTTAGTCTTAACCGGGCCCGCTCGCCAAACGATACATTCGACACGGAATGTGTGTGTGCCGCCGGTGTATATGATCACGAACGTCTAATAAGATTGAACTGCAGTAAATGAAGAACAAAAAAAAAAACAACAACATGGTCGTTGTAGTTGACGGTAAATCGTCGTCATCGGGGAGGGGGGGGAAATGTTGAGGTGTTGATCCAAGCTTGTTAGAGAAAGAAAGATCCGGTTCAAAAAGAAAAGCGTCACTCCCACTAAAAGTAGAGGAAGGATTAGAGGAATTCCACAGTATCAAGTGACATATGTTCGTGCAAAAGTGTGAGAAATCGACATCACATTTTTCCTCGCCGTGTTTGACAGAAGTCCTTAAAACAATCATCATTAAAAACAATTAAACAAACACAGACTATAGTTGTACTCGTCAAACCTTTTCAGATGACCTGCTCTCCAAATATCCCAAAACAACAGACCTGCTTATCATTGCAACGTGGACCCTCAGAACTTGAACGCTTTGGGAGGCGAGCAACGCAAAGTTTGACCTAAAAATTCCACGGTAAATACGCTCCGAAGGTCGAATAAGCATCCAAAATCCGAACAAAAAAAATGGGACAAGAGAGTTTGAGGGTGTGTGTGTCGCGCTTACTTTTTGTGAATTTCACAACAGTAAAATTGTTAGTAGGGCCATGATGTAGTATACATCTAATACATTTCTTGGTAAACTTTGCTTTTCTTGCACTTACAAGAGAATTAACTCAGCTAAAATCTAAATAAAACATTAGTTACATACAGACAGACCACTTGATGTTCTTTGGGGGACCAACAGTAGTCCACCGACCACACTCTTAGAAACACCGTTTCATAGTTCACTCATTGAAAAATATATTTAACAAAAAACATGAAACCCTACAAAATGTATGCAGTACGTTAGATTTATTTTTTACTTTTGATTTTTTTTCTAAATTATTAATTATTATAGCTCTGTATAATATACTCCCCCCATTGCATTTAATGAGCTCTTTCTTTGCTGATTTCCCAGTTCTACTGCCTTATAGTGAGACATACGGCATGTATTTTGGGGTAGTTGCCAAATATGTCTCCTAAAAGCACAACACATGTCCAACTGTCCCGGGACAATCCGATAATGCAAGGAGACAAGGGCTGATTCCCACCTAGGAACATGCCTTTACAGCACCCTTCATCGAATTAAAGCAAATAAACTCATAAGCGATCGAACGGGTCACAAAACGTTGCTGCCGAGGAAGCTAATTCGCTTCCTCGCTGCGGCTCCGGCAACAGATAATACTGTTTTATTACACAAAAGGTCACCAGGGAAATTAACTTCTGGGCCAGCAAATAAAAAGAAAGGCCCAGCACTCGGAATAACAAGTACATACTGATTACATTCAATCACGCCTGTCCCACTTGGATGGGACACTGACCTTTCTCCTGTTTTGTCGGGAAATAAAACGTTCCCATGTTGCATCGTGTAAACAATCTAGCACGGCAGCCACAAGAGGGTGAATTGTGCGAGGTATCCATTTGGAGAAAACAAGAAAAGTTTCATTTTAACAGTTGAATGGGAATTCATGGCTTTGTTTTTTTTTTGTTCCACAGCCTGAGTGCAGTGAGTTGGATTAAGAGTATGCCACTGAATACACAATGAGAGAACTGAAAAGTTTCAAGTACTTTGTTTCTTCAGCAAAAGTCTAATTGTATTATAAGCTACCCTCTATAAAACCTTTGAAATCATGTTGCGTGGATATGCAATTCAGCCACAATTAAAGGAAGTTCATTTTTTAGTATCATTGTGTTGATTTCTGGATGCTTCTTTTATTGTATACTTTCATTTTGTTCCTGGGCTGCCGGTGCGGTTAGTCACTGTCTGCCTCTCGGTCCATGATTGATGTTTACAGGTCATAGCAATACTCTTAACTCATTAGTTAGAAAGGGAAAGATGGGAGCACTTGCTGGAGTGAGATATTGCCCAGAAACACGGGGAGCTATTTCAACTCGCGAGACAGAGAAACTTAGCATCAGTGTGATAATAGCCCTTGAACTATTACATGTTTCAATCAATGGAGACACAAGTAAATTAAAAAAAAAAAAAAAAAATAAAAAGGAGAAGGGGTGGTGGGGGCTCAGCGGCATCGATCCCAGCTCACCGCAGACCCTGCCGACAATCTGTGGTGTGTGCTGCTAATGCTCCGAGTCATCCACAAAAATCAATGAAACTCATCCTTTCAATAGCATCCAATTATTAGCACAAAGTAAAGGTAGCCTTCCACAAGAGATTGGAAAACTTTATTGAAAAGCAACACACACTAGATAAACACTCATTGGATTGTGACTCAGGCGTCGCACTGAAAAATAAAAAATAAATTCCACATTACCAAAAATAAATAAATAAATAAAAAGTAAGCTAATGACACTTTTATTAGTGAGAAGCAGAAGTTCATTCGGATATTATACACCAAATAAATATGTCTGAATAATGCGCTTCATCCACATTATATACTTTTTTTTTTTTTTTTTTTCCCTAAAAGTGTTGCTTCCAACAATAACATGTCACATGATATGTAACTTTTGGTTCTTTGACTTGAGTGTTATTTATATAACTACTACTCTACTTTCAAGCAATGTTTGTTTTCCTACAGCTGAAGTACATTTTTATTTTGGACCCTCGTCACATATATGTACTTATGTATGTATGTTTGTAAAAACTTAAACTGATTATTAGCTGTGTGCTTCCAAACAGATCTGAATTCATCTTGGCGAAGTATTAATTTTATCCTCTGTCGCTAATTGTACAAGACAACAAAAATGACAAACTGTCACAAAAGCTGTAACAAACTATGATTCATTTTGGTGTGTTTGACATTTGGCATAAATAAATCTGCAGGAACATGAAATGAATAATAATCATTTTATATTACATTAATTTGTTGTGCTATCCCTTTAACCTGAGCTCTTTAGTTGGATGTTTTCCTTTTTTTCCATTCAGTAAGATTTACATCAAGTGATGGGATATCCCATGTGCCTCCTCCACCGGCCCCCACGTAATAACCATTAATATCCAATCATAGTTTGTGTTAATTAAAAAGCGCAATTGCCATTAAACGTAATGATGTTAGATCTCATGTTCATGTGTGGCGTCTCCGCCTACCGCCGGCTCGTTATCCTGACTTGCTGGATTTAATCAGATGGCAAAGGAATTCTCGTATCTAATTGTCTGCTCTGCTTCATCATTTAATCTTTCAAAAACAGCTCCTCGCGTGTGCTGCCACCGTCACATGATGAAACACCGTCATATAGTTTTCGTCCAATACAATTATTCATTTGCATAGTTTAGCATTCAATCGTCAGTCTTTTGCTTGTTTTTCTGACTCGCTACAAGCCCCAGTATGGTCACACTTCAGGTAAATGGATGTTCAAAGAAAGCAGATGTAATTGCTATGATATGTAAATGATTGTCAAGTCATCCTACGGTACTAGCTTTAAGTTATCTTCATAATGAAGTATGAAAATAAAAAAAGCCTCATTTTCTTCCAAAACAACTTCCCTGAAGCATTGTAATTGACTCTGTGCTTCAAAAGAGTTCCAAAGCAGCTGTTGTGAAAAAGGCTAAATGGGACACTTCCTGTGTGGGAGGACCACAAATATTAGAGCACTAATTTATGTGCCCGCTCCAGATGTCGTAAATCTGCTGCATTCTACAGCTCATCAACACGCCCGCTGCTGTTCTAAAACACCAGTGAATATTATTATATTGATGGTGATGTCAGCATTCAATAAAAGAATAGAAACTAGAAAACCAAATGCAGACTGTCGCCAAGTATTGAACTGGGGTGAAATCACGGAGTGCTGTATTTGTTTTATTCCTCAGACAACATGGTTTCTGCAATTGGCGGTGTACGCACTGACAAGAACGAGGAAGTAGATGGTAATGAATTGCCCTGATTGCGAAGCCGCACACACAACGAAAAAGACAGCAATCGTAACAAACAACACGCCTACCGCAATAACACGAATCTCATTGTGGTAAATGGATGATGTAACATGAGGGGGGTGCACATTTTAGGGGGGTAGGTTAACACTTACACTAATTGCGACTCACACAGCAAAAAGACAAAATGACTCCCACTAAAGTGAATAATATTGTAGAATCTCAGTCAAATGAAAAGCATGTATCTCCAAATTGTGAGTGTTTTCTTTTTACATGAAAACGAAGAAAATTCCCGATTGCCGTTTTTCGGCTATGTTAGTTAGCAAACTACTTTCTGATTTATGAGGAATGAGTGCAAGATGTTACGGTTATATAGGATTCTATTCTTTACATTGTGGGGCGGTGGAGAACTGTTCCATGTTGATTTGAACAGCAAACAGAGATGATGAATTTGTGATGTGCTGTGTTCGTGTTTGCTTGTTTGTCCGTCAATTACCATCAGTCTACTTTTCTGTTTTAATAGATAGATAGAACTCTACCGTTTGGGATTTTTCGAGGCTTGTGGGAAAGGTTCCACTGTGACTCAAATCGCAAAAAAAAGAAGAAATACCCTCAAATAAGTTCCATAATGACTCGAACGCCGAAAGAGAAAAAAATCAGTTCATCTAACAAAAGCAGAAAATGATGTTAGCTAGCATGCTAACATCCAAACATTTGAAATCATGGAGTGTCATCTTTGTGTTTGGCATTTGTTTTTATTTTGTCATTCTTCTAGCTGCATTTATATCCAGATTTGTACCTCAATGTAACAGGTGCTTCCTCAGCACATAACATTTCATGAAGTCGCTTGTCTTTTGCATAATCCTGTTTACTAACAAACATCAAAACGCCCTGAAGTTGAGAGAAAACAAGACTGCACCGTTTGGTTGGGATGCATGGTGTGCATATCACGAACAGAGGTCTATATTCACATGCATCGCAAATCAAGCGTGGGCGAGGGCTTCTGTCAGCGCATTGTGGTGTCAAGTGCTAGTAGAACACACTTGCAGCAAGGAGGGGAAGAAAATCTGATTAAACAATTAGTGCCAATTAGCCCCGACCAAATCATTCCACAAACAATTGGTCTCTAGTGCCCAGCTTAATTACAGGCGACTTTCAGCTCCTTATCATGAGCCATGTTGACTGTGATTCATGTCTGACTCACGTCTGTCCCTCAAGCACCATCAATTATCCAGCACCAGCAAACAAATCTGCAGAGCACCGAAAAAAAAAAAGACAGCTGCAGGTCCCAGGCCTGATGCCTGATTAGCATAGGCCTATATGTATTCTTGTCAACTACTGCACTGATACACTGATGAAAAGCATAGCAGCGTGTTTCCAATCGCATGTGCAGTGGATCCCTACTATTCTCGGGGGATAGGGACCGAGCCCTACTGCGAAGAGCGAATGTCTGCCAAGAATTCTATCGGTGATTAGAAGTGCATATATTAATAGTTTAAACCACAACAACGGTCCACTTTAATGGCATTTCGAACGCTTGCAAAAATCTTCAAATAGTGCTCTACCCTCAAAAATACCATGCAGTTAACAGTTTATAGCCAAGCATGTATAAAGTACAGTGCCTGTACGTACGTGTCAATAATGCTGCTGATGATGATGATGAATTACTCTAGTGTTGCAGTAAGGTGTAAAACATTTGAATGCACAGCAAAGCACAAGAGTTACATCAATGGGGCCGGCCCGACACCCCCTGGGGTGGCCTGTGGTGGTGGAAAAGTCTGCTGCTTCGTAGGCTGCAAGCGCCGACCGACATACTGTAGCATTTAGCGCTTGCTTGTTTAATGACCCGAAACCGCTGGATCCAGGCAGCAAAAAACACGAACTGGCAGTTGTACATATTTTAGCGTTTAGCGATGTTCCGCTGAGCTGCTGTAACAGATTCCACTGGTTTTAACGCAGTGTTTAGTCCTAGATTGGCCAAACTATCGTGAGAAAAGCAGCCGAAGCAGACTTGGGCGCCGCCATTTTATCTATCCACACTGACTGTCAATCACAAATCTAAAGGCTTCTTTATACTCGGGCGGACGGCGACCGCGCTGACGTCACTGCGGCTGTCCCACGCGTAGTTTGCCTTTATACTCGAGCGCAACCCACGCGCGCTGTTTTGAAAGTGTGCTGCAGTTCTCCTCCAAGTCGGGGGTGTCGCTATGGACCTAGATGACCACATGATACGTTTAATTATGCTGCAAAATCGATCGAGAAGGCGGCGACGGAGATGGTATGTAGAACCAATGGGCACGCTGGTAAATCGTCACAGCATGTGAGTAAAATGGACCAATCACGAGAGATGATCTCCGCGGCGTTCGACGCGCAGCAACTATTTTTGCTACGCAGAGATGCTGCGCGGGGCAATTCGTCGGTCACGTGACCGCCGGAGTATAAAGAGGCCTTAACACCGCAGCTGTTAGCTTTGAAATTGGATGAGCAAGCTGCAGGGTGGCAGTGGACTAAATTAGTGTGTTTTGGCAGAACTTCCGCCTCCACACTCAACAGCCTTTTGCCTTTCACTGCAGAAGTTTGGTTGAGTGAACAACTGCTGTGATTTTTTTGCCGTCTACGGCCAACAGTAAATGTTCATTAACTCTAGGGCTGTCACGATCGAATCTTTTTAGAATCGATTATCCTATATATATATTTCGCCAATTACTCAAGTAATCGCTCCCCACAAAAATTAATAAATAAATACAAATTTAACTGCTAACATGCTTGGTATAAACTGTACTGAAATTGAGACTGACAAAAATCAGCCTTTGCTAAATGGTTAGCATTTGCAATTAGCATTAACGCTAACTAACATTCAGCACACGTGTACATTTTATAGCTACGTGTAGTTTACCTACAAAAAAAATAATCCACAAATAAGTAAATTCACAAATACCGAGCTGCGAATACCCGGAGGTTCACCGTACTGTTCGTTGCAAAAAAAGCAAACGTGACCGCATTTTTGTGGGGAAGCCAAATCGTGAAAACAAGAGAGAGCGCGAGGTCATAGCGCCTCATCTCGTAAGCACACAACAAACACTCGCAGTGTACACAGTGCACAGAACGTGTGAAGGCGAGCGACAGCAGGCCGGGTGACATGTTAAATTACCCCCGTGATGTATAGCTTAATGAAGCCCTTGTGTTGATCACGCTCCACATTAATCAACAGCCACGAACAGATTCCCTTATTTTCTCAATGCTGCCTTGATAAACTGCAATTTCATTTAACCTTGGACAGCAACTTTAATAGCTTCCACAGGACAACTGTCAATACTTGCCTGGGTATACAGTGATTAAATTGCACCGCAAGGAGTGTGTCACGGGCTCGCCTCGCCGTGCTCATCCCGGATTGTGCGCTCATCCCGGATTGTGCCCCACCCCTCCCGCCACCACCACCACTTTAATTCAAATCTTAATTTCTACTTTCACATTTGCAAAGATGGTACTAAAAAGGTTTGTTTTTTTTCATTATTAAAACAAATAAAGATATATTGTTTTGTCGTCATTGTGTTCTTAGCGCACCCGCTATAAATTTGTATTGAACCCGTTGTTACTTTTACAGTATAAGCATAGCATACACCATCACTCTTACTGGCCTGGCAAGTCTATTTTAGAACAAACTGTTGGTACTCACTCATGTTAACTTTTTAAATTAAGTTCCTTTGCTTGAAATACATCCACATTTTATTCCCGAAAATAACAATGGTGTCGCACAAAGGTTAGTTATTTACCCTTTTGAGAAACTGCCATGAGACACGGGCTAAATGTAGACGGTGACAGGCAGTGACATGAGCCCTGTCATAATGATTTTGTGTGACACACTCCACCCTTGTCAATTTAGCATAAATTATCAGCCATGAAAGGCCTGCTGGCTGATTAAAAGCAATTGTCTGCGTGACGAAGGACAAGGCAACCTCTTTATTATATGATAAACTAAGTTAATGGAAGCAGACAATCTCTCCTCAGGGAAATCGTACTGACTCTTAATTAAAGCATTGTTTTCTCTGCTGGCTAGAACGAGATCTATACTCATCCAACATTGCACCTGAATAGAGCTTAAAATAATATTCATTTGTTCCTCTCGTGGAGGCTTATAACAACAAAGTGAAGGACCACAGAAACCCACAGACCGCAACATGAGTTATATGCTCGCACGTTCAAATGAGAGCCAATACAAGTGAAGGTGCAAAAGAAGTGATGAAACCCTTAAAAAAAAAAGTTACACACAAGGCCTCGGGGCATGGGTAGCTACTGATAAGAAAATATGTTGAAATATTTCTTGAGAGAGCGCTATCCGATTGGCGTCGTTTGCTGAAATGCACTCACGGGACAAAACGTAAATAAGGTACAAATATACCCGCTAATGGTAACCAGTACACAAGCTGTACCAAAAAGTCAGCCAAATAATATTTCGAATGCTCAGGTTTGATCAAAGGTGTAATTTAACAATATGTTTATTGTTGTGATTGTATTGTATATAACTACAGCTGTACACCACTGCAAACTACAACTGGGCTGTAAATATAACCATTGCGAAATGCCAGTGTCAATCAAATCTAAGAGTTATGTTTATCACGGAGAGACCGTTTATCTTTCAACAACACGTACTGTCATCACGTCGATACAAAGTATTTGCTTATCCTAACTGACACCCGTGCGCAACACTTGGTAACCCACCTTCCTTTTTTCTTGTTATCACAACCAGACGAGAAAAGATTCCAGGGAGACGTGTGTTGGTGTAGAACTGCATTGCATCATTCTGAGAGCTGAGAAATACGGCATTAGAAACAGCTCTCAGTGCCAAACTACAAAATACTACGGCAATAATAATGAACCTTTTCATTCAGTCTCATGTTTAAGTATATTTTCACAGCTTGATGAATACCAGATAACATTATTCCCCAATATATCAACACATGCAGCCATCAAGTGACATATTTGTTAAGCAATAAACACCCATGCATGACACGGTGTGACCCCCCCCCCCCCCTTTCTGAGTTTGTTTTGTTATCGCATCCATAGTTGAAAAGATTACAAGGAGACGTTTGTTTGTGTGCAAGCTTGGCAAACACAACCAGTTTGTCTTCCTCTTGCGCCTGCTCGGATGACATAACAGAAACGCAAACATTTCTCTGTCTTGCGCCTCTCGCGGGCGACAATCCCATCCAGCCACACTCGAGAGGTGACAGGCGTACACCCGCACTTCCATTCTTAACCCGCACAGAGCGAAAGAATGCCTCCGGGAGGATAATTAGTGAAACTTGAAGAGCCCACGCTAATCCTAAGTACCTCACTTTGTACGAGCGCCTCGGCCGCTCGTCTCTTTTAGACGGCTGCTGACAAAGTGCAACGTTGGCCTCAGTCAAAGTCAATAAGAAGAGATGCAGCAGTCACGCCAGGCAGAGCAGTTATCTCGGTTTATGATAAACAAACACTGCAATCTATCACAGGGGATGCAGATCATAACATCCAACAGGCACACATAAATTATTCCACACATTTAATTTTGTTAATAGAGGAAGAATCATTTGTAACACTGAGGCAGCGCCGGGGTCTTACGTGAGCTATACGACAAAGTCTTGGCCGTAGAATTTGATTGACAGAAGCTGGGCTGGATCATTAGCGGCCTATCTCGACATAGTTGCGTGACAAGATCCGTCACGCCTCAATTCTGAGCATGTTCGCTATTAACATACAATTATGAGAAACAGATTATGCCTGTCCATTTGACCAGCTACAGGTTTCCATGCCAACCAAAACATAGCAACTGAGAACCAAGACAGCAAAGGAGTTTGAAGAAGAAAAAAAACAAACAAAAAAACTGCTTTGCATTAAAACATTCAGTTTTTACTGTGTAGCTTTATGAGACCATATTAAATACAGTATATAAAATAGGTTAGATGTAGAGGGGAGGCCCTGCTCTCCGTTTCGATCTTTATTTGTTGGGACAGATCGGGAGGAAAGTGTTTTGGCGGCTCTCATTCATCTGCGCAGGAGAAAGCAGAAGCGCCCGTCTTGCCGCACAAAGCCGGTAACAGCTGGCTGATCGATACTCAACAAAAGGCTGAGAGGTTAGAGCAGTCAAAAGACCGTTAACTAGCCATTTTATTTGTCAGACATTTATATCATTGTTTATGGTCGACCGCACCCCATTCACTCTGGGCCAGGCGGCACACCTGTGCTTGGAAGACGACACGATTGACACTCGTGACACGGTCACCTTGTTTGGGGGGATGGATGGATGGATGGATGGATGGAGAATCTATTAGATACGGTGGCAACTGAAAGAGATATACAAATGAACTATCTGTATACTTTGAACAACAAATTTGGTCTTAATCTAGTATACCAGAACAAGTATTTACTTTAGTTGTGATTTAAAAATATATATGACTGTTTTTGGGTCCCTTTCATTCTGCCATAGTATGTTGCTTATGATTTTGCAATTAGTTATACTAACACATGGATAATTTTTCAATATTTTGTGTCATTTTCAGTAATTGATGTATAAATGTGCCTATTATAGCAGGTTGTTGATGAATAAGAATATAATCCAAGAGACAATTACAGTTACTGAAACACTCCGATTTAGATTGATAGATGATGTTTATACTTATACATATAGTACAGATTAAATGTTTGGGGCACTTGGACGGGAACAAAATGAATGAAAAATACATTTTAGACAACATTCATGTAAAAAAAAAATAATAATAATAAAAAAGTGCTTTTCTTTAAAAAAAATACCAAAAATAAAAAATACTTTTTTTACAATGACAGACTAGACTCTGTGCAAGATGAAATTGCCCCTTTATCTTTGTACATATTGTATGCTCGTGCATTTGTGTTTGTTTGCATGTTAGCGTATCACCTCATCGTCCTGGTGAGGAGCACAAGGCTTTGGCTCGCACAGACTGGCAGAGGAGGAGACCCTCTCTGGGGCTCACCCAGGCGGAGAGGGGCTTCCTGCACATCCTTTGTCACACCATTTGGGGCCCTTGTGTCTGAGCATGGCCCGTTTCTGCACCCTCTTGGCAGCTCCATGTGCACGCGGACATCTGCTCTTCCCACCAAACCTCCTGGTGGAGAAACACACTGACGGGCCACAGAGCCTATTCTTTGATATGTACACTCATCGATCAATTCATTCATATCTTAGGGGTTCCAAACATTTACGCACCTCTACAAAACTTTTTATCTGTTCTTGCACCTCGTGCAAATGTATTATCCCAGACAAATTTCCACTTATTTATTGATTTAAGACATTTGCAAGCAGCAACTCTGGAAATATCATGATCTGTCCAATTATGTTGTGAGGAGTGGTAGTTTCTGCAAACAGCAGCGTGCTCTCTGACTTACATCTCCAAATTAATCTAGTTACTGACACAGTTGGGTCTTTTCACTTTTTCACACTTCTCTGGGAGGTCTCAGTTTATACGAGGTGGGTTCAATTTGATCTTTGGCCGAATTGGGTCTGCCTCCAAACGCTAGGTGGCGACGATGTTCTGTTCAGCTCGTTTAGCTGTGGCTTTTTCAACAAGAAAGAGTTGACTACAGAGAGGTTAGACGTATTTGCTACTTGCTAATTGGCACAAAGTCGAGTGGTTTAAATGAATAACTTTTCAATTGATTCATTACAATACTTAGTTTTTTTGTGCATGTAAACGTACTGAATCAGGAAGATGGCAAGGAATGGTCTTTATTGTGAAGCCACACACACAAAAAAAACGTAACTACCGTAATTTATCGTGTATAATGCGCATTTCCCCCCCCCCCCCAAAAAAATGTCAAAAATCACTGGTGTGCATTATACATAGGTTTAGGGGAAAATGAATTTTTTTTCCCCATTTTATAAATGTATGCCGCCATCTAGAGGTTATGAAAAAGCACTACACGTTCATTTCAATATGCCACCGACACCTAGCGGTTCTGAGAAAGGTGTACACTTTCATTCTAATATGCCAGCGCCACCTAGAGGCTATGAAAAAGGTGTAGCCTACACTTTCATTCCAATATGACAGGGGTACGTAGGACTGCATAATATGTACAGTTGTGCTCATAAATTTACATACCCTGGCAGAATTTGTGAAATATTGTTTTTGTTTTCATTAAATATAACTAATGACTGAACAACAACAGTCATTAATTTCTTTATGGTTATGTTTTGTTTAATGATCATGCTTTTCTGAAATGCTTGAACGTTTAATTTGAATCCAATCAAAATAAAACTAAATGTGTTTTGCCTGGCCCTTCGTGCTTTCTTTAAAGAATTGTACCCATCTTACAAATTCTCCCCGGGTAATCAAACATATGAGCACAACTGTGTGTTTTCTCATTTACTACATAAAAGTAGGGCTGTGAATGTCAAAAGAAGAGCAAGTAAATAAAAATAAAGTATTGCGTGTTCAAATTAAGTCCTTAACGTCAGAATAATTCTTTGAAAAAAACCTAACAAAATACAGATAATACTTCATGTTTTGATCATATGGGTACAAGCAAAATCATGCATCGTAAAAATGCATTATACATAGGTAGAAGGGTTTTCCAGAATTTGGAGGTCAACTTTGGGGGTGCGCATTATATATGGGTGCGCGTTATACACCAGAAATTACGGTATCTCTTTCCTGGTGCAACATGAATGAAATAATGAAATCAACAGAATTTAACAAACTACAAGCCTGATGCAATAGCACAAAACATATCATGTTTGTATCATGACAGGAATGTACAGTTTTTTCATCTGGGACGGAGGGTACACTGCCATCATCAATTTTTCTCAGGTAGATAATGCAGCCTGGAAACTAATTGGGGCATCTTAGAACAATGTTTTACAACCTTTTTGAGAAAAAGGAACCGATTGCACATTTCAAAAATGTCACAGCACACCACCAAAATGTCACAAGACATATGATTACTGAAATGATGGTATCGTCTCAGTTCACTCAAATAGACTTCCTCTGGGCCTCTTTAATTAAACACAAAGCTTATATAGTCACAAGAAGCCATGACTTATTGTGTCACATGAACGCCGACAGGTGCCTACAAAGGGGCCTTCTGCCATCTAATGGAAGAGGATTTCATTGTTCTGCCTGTCACTATACATCGCTGCCATAGATAGATGAAGAAAACAACATTTGTAACTAAGAAATATTTTATACAATTTATTACTTCCTCTGATAAAAGTGGAAAAATCATGGGGGGCTGCATTTGTGGCTATGTTGCTACTTACTTAGCTGGTTCTGTTCCGGTTCATGCAAAATGAGGCAAGACCGTAGGAACAGAAGGACAAGATTCTACCAAACTGCAATTCATATTCCAAGGGGGGAGTACGATTTTGAAAATAGAGAAAATCCATCCGTTTCTGACTGTTTCATTCCTTTGGCAGTGACTTAAACCTAAATTTGTATGTAGGTTCCAACGCATTGTAGTCTATCGCTAACCTACACTAACACGGTACTACAGTCCTAATTACAGGTGGCGGTAATAAGGCAAACCTAGCATGATATGGTTAAGCGTAAAAATAGAAGTAATCTAATAACTTAATTGACATGTTAAGCTTCTATTAAAAATAAGCCTGTAATGACCACAAAAGTAGATTCTTGAGGACTTTCTAGACTGAGGCCACAAGTGATGACCCCCAGGTTTGTTTGTTTTTTTTCCTCTCCTCCACACACAAGCCACTTTGAAGGCGAAGCTTCCAATCAAAGTGTCGTGTCTGCAGCCACGGCCCCGGTTGTTTAGTGCGCGGAGGAGCAATTGTGCCACATGCAATATTGCGCCCACTTTGTTCGTGCTCAGCGGCCCAGAATAAGTCGCTCATTATGGCGGCCAAGGGGACAGGTTTGGAGTTTGATGTCATGGCGGTAATATAGCCCCAAAGAAAGCCTTCAATGGAGACATCTGTTCAGGGCGGCTTACAGTTACAGCCATCGCTGCAACCTGTGCACCATCTGAACGCACACACAACAAGCCACTGAAGATAGGAACTCCAAAATAATTTTATATTTCTATTTGAATGCATTAAGTGTCCACGAGAGCTGAGCGCACAAGCGACACGCTGGCTGTCGCGCCGACCTTTGACCTGAGCCTTGCCGCAATGATCACTTGCTAATTTGTCACCAAGGGCCACAGCATGCGCCCCCACGCACCGCAGCCTCGTGTGCAAGACTCTCTCTTGCGCATATAATGGATTTTTGAAAAACGGAATCACCCCCAATTATCCATAATTATATACATATTTATTTCTCATTACATATATTTACCTCTTTTTTTTTTTTTTTTTTTTTAAGAGGGGACCATTTTTTTTTTTTGCATATTCTAATAGAGGGGGTTGGCGAACTGTCTCCCAACTTAGAGCAAAGGAAATTACAAGTGTATCATTTAAGTGCACGGTGCGCAGTCACACTGCCACACGCAGCCTGCACCGGGATGTGACGTTGCGCTGCTCTTAAAGCGAACACTGATCGGTGCACGACCAAGCTGAGGACAACGGTAGGTAGTTATTATTCATTTATTTCTCGTCGTCATTGTCACACGTCTATTCGCAGCCAAAAAGCATTGTCCGTTCGTTATATTGCGACTAATTTCCGTCGAGGTCTTTTAATGAAAACGCAGTCAAAATACATAAATACAAATCATGAAATAAATAAAAGGGATGAATCTTCCTTAGATATTTAGATTCATTTGAAATGTATTACTTGCATTTCAAGATTTAAAATCTCCCATCCCGCAAATAAAGAGTGTAGTTTCCCGATTTTAGTCTTACTTCACTTTTTTTGAATCTTGAAAAAAAATCTATAGCTGATTTGAAAGAATCTTTAAAAAGGCATCATGATAATAATAATCCAATTTAATTGCTCGATGTCAAACCCTATATTAGAATGACTTCTAAACGTTGCCAGTTATTAGCAACAAGTGTAAAACGTGATGGAACGTCATCTGTTTTTAATCAACATTTGCACCTGTACGCCATAATTACAACCAAATAAATAAATAAAGTTGTCATCCCTATCATTTTTGTTTTTGTGTAGCCGCGAGCAAAGTAGTGTGGATTAATACTTGGAGAGAAAAAAAGAAAAAAAAAGATCGTCTCCAAATGTAGAAAGACAAAAATTAATCAGGCAGTCCATCTATCAGGCTGTGCAATAAAGGAAGCGACATGGCCAAGGCAGATGATGTGATGAATAATCCCTGGTCGTTTTAATTAACTTTTCCCTGTCCTGTCATGACCAAGCTGGTCAACAGAGGCGGTCAATAAGCATGTTAATATCAAACAAATAAAAGTGCGGATGATTAAAAACCTCCCGCGTTATTAAATTTGAAATTCAAATGAAATGTACGCGTCGAGTGCGCGCTGCATGCCAAATAGAGCAGGACGAGAGCGGCGTGCGATGCACGCTTTTGCCCCCCTACCCACACCCCAACCCAAACTACCGATGACGTAACAGCACCTTGAACCCCCCCCCCCCCCCAAAAAAAATAAAAATAAAAACATGTCACTGTGCAAATAAGTGATGAACCCCATTCAACAGATGCAACATTTACATTTGGAAATCCAGCCCGAGCCAAAGAGCGCAATCATGTATTCCCATAAATAATCCAGACGCCAACATTATCCATATTGCCAGCCCATGCGTGGGGTTGCTTCTATTTTGTTGAATTTGTGCAAAAACCTGCACCTTCTACTCATCGAAAGCGCCAACATAATTGACGTCAATTATGCGAAAGTGATTTTAATATAGGATCACACGCGGGTGGAGAACAAAGCGGCCTTTTATATGTTGCGTGACTTTGTGTATATTAAGTTAAAGCAGAGAAATTGGAATTTTAATCTGCCATGTGATGAACTGAAGAAAAAGACGTTCTGAAGATGTTTCAGTTCAGAAGAACTGCAACAAAACAGTCAAGTTGAAAAATGATACTTTGCATTAAAGCAAAAAAAGGAGTGAGATTTGCGTGAAAGAAAAACTTTTATTGACGCTCTGCTCATCCTTCCTTGAAGCAGTTTTCTTCTAATTTATGGAAAGTGATGTTCTGTAAAAAAAAAAAAAAAAAAAAATCTCAATAAGTGGCCCCCTAATTCCTCCCTCCTTATTCACTCTCATTTAACTTTACCTTCCTTCCGCTGTCTTTTATTATGGAGGGGGCGGCCTGGGGGGTGGAGAGGCCCGTCTATTGATGACCTCACGGGGGCCGCGCGGCGGCCGAGCGTCGCGCTGGAGCCGCTGATTGGACGCCCGTGTCACAGCGCCACTTCAAAGCCGGAGAGGAGCCGCGGGACCGTGGAAGAATGGGCGGAACGCATCATTGTATTGCACACCTCTAAAAAAAAAAAAAAAAAAAAAAAAAAAAAAAAGGAAGAAAGAAACACTGCTCGGATTCATAAATATAAAAAGATCCTCCGAGGAGGGCTGTGTTTTTTTGTGTGTGATGGCAACTTCACTTCTAGGGGTGAGTCTCCGAAAAGGACTTTCTTACTGCTTCAATTGGTTCTTGTCATTGGCTGCTCCTCTCCGGCTTGGATTTTGGGTGGGGGGGGGGGGGGGGGGGGTTACGCTCTGAAATTTGCGGGCGACCTTACAGCAAAGTCAGTGTTTAGCTTCTATTTTCGGTAGATGGGATCAAAGTTGTGTGTGGCGCTCTTCTCTTGTTTGTAAAACTTTGTCCAGGTACGCAGGTCGAGCGTGAAAGCGTCTTCTTTGCTTTTCTTTTTTGTTTTTGTTCCTAACGTGCTGCTTTCGTTGTGTCCCCAACATCCAGGAGGAGCCGAGGTTGGGATCGACTCCTTTAGCCATGTTAGCCGCAACATGCAACAAAATCGGGAGTCCGAGCCCTTCGCCGTCCACCATTTCGGATAATTCCTCCTCGTTCGGGAAAGGCTTCCACCCGTGGAAGCGAGCCGCCGCCGCCGCCGCCGCCGCGGCCGCCGGCGCCGGCAGCTGCAGCCTGGGCTCCGGCCTCTCCGGCTTCGGGGTGTCCCGCAACGGCTCGGCCATCTCGGACTCGTTCAGCTCCAACGGCTCCACGGGCTCCAGCGCCTTCTCCCTGACGTCCGGCGCCTCGCCCGGATCCCACTTTGGCAACGACTACTCGGTGTTCCAAGCGTCCGTGTCCAACGGCTCCCAAGAGTCGAGCCACCAGCCGGTGTTCATCTCCAAGGTGCACACGTCCGTGGACGGTCTGCAGGGCATCTACCCGAGGATGAGCGTGGCGCACCCGTACGAGTCCTGGTTCAAGTCGTCCCACCCCGGCATCCCCGCGGGAGAGGTGGGCACCGCGGGGGCATCGGCCTGGTGGGACGTGGGACCCGGCTGGATTGACGTCCAGAACCCCAACGGAGCGGCACTGCAGACGTCGTTACATTCCGGCGGACTGCAGACGTCCTTGCACTCCCCCCTGGGCGGATATAATTCTGAATATTCCAATTTGAGCCACTCTGCCTTCAGTACAAACCCCTCTCCGCACCTGTTGACCACCGGCCAGCACCTGATGGACGGCTTCAAACCGGTGCTCTCCTCTTATCCGGACACCAGCCCGTCTCCGTTAACCGGCGCGGCGGGTACGATGCTCTCCGGGGCTCCCCCGGCCTCCTTAGCGGCGTCCCCGCGCTCGTCCGCGCGGCGCTACTCGGGCAGGGCCACCTGCGACTGTCCCAACTGTCAGGAGGCAGAGAGACTGGGACCCGGTGGCGCCAGCCTGCGGAGGAAGGGCCTCCACAGTTGTCACATCCCCGGCTGCGGGAAGGTTTACGGGAAAACGTCTCACCTCAAGGCGCACTTGCGGTGGCACACCGGCGAGCGGCCGTTCGTGTGCAACTGGCTCTTTTGCGGCAAGAGGTTCACGCGCTCCGACGAGCTCCAGCGGCACTTACGCACGCACACCGGGGAGAAGAGGTTCGCCTGCCCGGTGTGCAACAAGAGGTTTATGCGAAGCGACCACCTGAGCAAGCACGTCAAGACTCACAGCGCCGGAGGGTCGGCGGGCTCGGGCTCCGGGGGGAGCGGGGGCAAGCGGGGGAGCGATACCGACAGCGAGCACAGCGCACCGGGGAGCCCCCCGTGCCACTCCCCGGACCTGTTGCACCCGGCCGAGGCCAGGCAGGGCGTGCTGGGCATGAACGGTCTCTAACTCCGTTCCAAGTGTGTGCGAACCACGAGAAAATGTTGGGGACCTTCTGTGAGGACATGGCACCGGTGGACATTATTGCACTTCGTGCGCAATGTCAAATCGCGAAAGTTACACGTTTCTCAATAAGGACACAGTGCACGAGTGGGTGCACAATGTTCCGTCTGTCAAAGAAGCCTTGAGAACTTTCTGTGGCGTGAGGAGTACACTACTTTGCTCGATGTTGCATTTAAAGGCCAGCGCATTTCTTAAATTACATCCTACACTTTGGTACACAACGTGCAACGTCATAACTGCCCCGAGATGGGCGTGCCGGGGAATACACTTTGGTGTATGCACATCGTATGTCGTTCGTTAAGAAAGGGAGCCCATGCAATTTGTGCATTTTTCACATTTGTTTTTGGGGGGGGGGGGGGGGGGGGTAACGACTAGACAGTGGACAACATTTAGTGTATGCACAAAACTCCTAACTCTAATTTATGGAGAAAATGGGCCGATACATTTTTATGTACGGGCATTAACGTGTATATACTTAAGTATATGCGCAATACGTCACGTCATTTATGAAGAAAATAAACCTACACATTTTTTTCTGTATGAAAACGACAGTGTGTATATACGTTGGTGTATAGCACATTTTTCTTTTCAGTATAGGCACATTAATGTGTATACCTATTCGCAACGATTCAGGCCGTTTATTGAGAAAAGAGGCCCCAACATTTTTGGGCGCAGTGGATATCTTACGCACAATAATCCATCATCATTGACTGAGAAATGAGGCCTGCACACTTATATTTAAGTACATTTGGTGTACGACGCTCCATATCATTTGTGAGGGGAAATTTAGGCCTAAGGAGGTGACAGTGAACATACAGTGTGCTCCACCATGAGTGTCATTTATTGAGAAAATAGGCTATAAACTTTTTTTTTTTTTTTTTTTTTTTTTTTTGATTGACATGTTGCTGTTCCAATTGACATTTTCCCGTGTAAAAGTGCTGGGGGAGAAAAAAAAAAAAAAAGAAAAAAAAAAAGTTTGGTTCATGCCTTATTGTGCATTTTTGCAGGGGCTGCAAAAAAAAAAAAAAAAAAAAAAAAAAAGAAAAAGAAAAAGTGTGCTGTGGTACATTTTGTTCACGGGCAAACTCTGGCACTTTATATTACCGACAAGGAGAGATGAACATATAGTTCGGTGTGGAAGAAATAGAGTATAATTATGGGCTGGTTTTGTTATATCTGACCACCGCCCACACACACTTTGTGTCCAGTCCACATGTGCGCCAAGGCAGGTTTGCAGTTGAGGAGGTCCCTTATTGGACTGCAAAATGTGCTGTAAATATTGAACCATGTAGGTTAGAATATACGCCCATGTCAAAGGTGAGTAATGTATTTGTCCAGGAGACGATTTTGTATAGCGATTTCTAGTTGTATATGGACTCTAGTAAATATTTGAAAATATACGGATATGTACTTTTTTTTTTCATTTTTGACATGATATGAAATGTATTGTGGGGAGTTCTATTTAACCACGATTTTTCTTGTATTTAGGGGTCTATCATTAGGCGCACTTTTGAATTTATTTGTAAGCTTTGGAAATGAGTTACTGTTTACCCACTTGTTTTTTATTTTTTATTTTATTTAAGTAAGCATGTTGTAAAGTGATTTTAATTTTACAATGATATCCCTTTTCGTTTGTTGTTTTTTTTTCTCTCTCCTGAGAATGGCTTTTTATGTGAGCCATGCACTCAATAAAGTGAGTAAGGACTCAGAATTATTTTGTTGGGTCAATTAAATGATTGGCGATGAAACTAACTAATTACCTATTGGAAATCATTCTGTTTTATTTAAAAACATTTTAATAAGGTCATGGATTAGTTCCCCCCCCCCCCCCCCCCAACAAGCACGTTTGTATTAAACAGGGCTTTGTTTTTGTTCCTTAATTAACTTTCAACTCTTAATTAAATGGAAAAATGGGTCAGGTCAGTTTAAGAATCAAAAGAAAAAATATTTAATAATTTAGGCTCTATTTGAATCTAAAGCTAAAGAAAATTCCCTCATGCCGATAAAAGAGCAGTTGAGTGCAGTACGAGTGTTCAATATTTTGACGTCAATTGCAATATTTTGATTTGTTTTTTGTTTTTTTAATGAATTTTGCCATCTCGAGTATACCGATATTGAAAATGTGCTGAAACCGTATGTCTTTCAAATCATTTCAGCAATTAAAACGTTGTGTTTGTTCCAAATTAAACAGAAATAAGTGACGACAACATGCGGGCAATTAAAGCTAAATATAAAGATATATATTTTCCCCTGTAAATTTGATTTCAAAAGGCAGCTTTGCATTCAAGAGCAAAATGTACAAAATTGGTCATTGGCTGGAAGTTCCACTTTTTTATATAAATATGTAGCCTGCTCAAATAAATTGAAAACACGTCATTTCTAGTTGATACAATAATAATAATAATAATAATAATAATTTATAAGCAAAACACCTATTTAATACAAAGCATTCATTTATTATCATGATTATAAACTTCAAGGCGAATTCAACTGACTTTCTGCTGTGAATTTGTGTTGCACACACAAACACACACACGCACACACGAGATATTGTGAAACAAATTTAAGAACTCTAATGGCAAACTTTCAACAACAACAAAACATCCTTGTTAAGCGTGACATTTAAACATTGCTACACATTGTAATATCGAATAACTGTTTAAAAAAAAAAAAAAACACTATTTAAACCTCTTAAAGACGAAGGAGGGAGCAGTTAAGGTCCTTCTTCAATGTGCAACCTTTCAGCGCCCTCTATCGGTGGAAATGTTTTGGCCAGACCACATCAATTCTGATAAATTCCCAACTTTGTTCATCATCGTACAATTCCAGTCAGAGTTCTAATCAGAAACTAGAAACTGTCATTGTATAACAGTCAAGGTTTGTTTGTTTTTAACCAGTTTGATTTTTGTTTTTTTTCCCCTGAAGTTCTCAACTTCATTACTATAGATAAACTAAAAACAATACGTTCTGATAAAGCCCAAGTGAATCAAGTTAGGTTTTCAAATATACCAACACTAAATTTAGGCAACGGTGTTTTTTTTTTTGTTTTTTTTTGGAGCTATTTCTATAAATGAGACATGAGGCAGCCTGATTGCATTATTTAATAGTTCATATACAGGAGATATAAAACGTTATATACCGTACTGTATTTGTGTATTATATCTGTAGACTACTTTTCCCACATTCAGTATGCAACACCTACAATTTTTTCGCTAAGCAAGGGAATTGATTAAAAAATAGTCCACTACTTCATTAGGTACACCAACACAATATAATCAGATACAAGACAGGCACTATATCAGAAATGTTGCCTTGTTTCGGCATAAGAATATATGGCATTTATGACTGACGGTGTCACCGAGGAATACATTTAACAATGTGCTTATTTATTATGTGTTTATTATTGTGGTTATACTTTGCAGCAGTGTAGAACCGTACCGGTTTTGACCCTCTCGTGTATCAAAATAAGATTTGTTATTTAAAAAAAAAAAAAAAAAAAAAAAAAGCATTAATACTTACAATAGGATGATGTTGAAGATTGATGTCCATCGATCTCATTCTTTACATCCACTCGCAAACTGTCACAACAACAACAACAACTTTTCAAAGTCTTTTCCCCAGACAAAGTCACATAGTTCCCTTGAATTCAGTTTTTCCCAACAAAAGGTCGCACAGCACGCCAAACAAGAATGTTACCAAAAAAAAAGTATGAATACTTAAATAATGATGATCTTGTCTCAATCCATTGACAAATTGACTTAATTAATTCGTAAAAAAAAAAAATGTGCATCTGTCTAATTGAACCCAAAGTTGACAATGGCAACAGGTGGGCAGGTTTACTGTACTTTCCACCATCTCGTGGAAGAGCATTTCATTGTTCCGTCTGTCACTACAAGTTGCTGGCAAAGATAGATGACCTAAGATATATTTGTAATTAATGAATAATAATTTACGCACAATTTGAAGTGGAAATTGCTTTTTGTAACCAGGTAAAAGACCAGTTGAGACCGAGGTTTGATGATCTGGCCAAGCGATCACAACATACATCACAAATACAAACAAAACATAGCATAGGTTAACATAAATCAATGAAGGGCAGGATTTGTGAAAGCAGCAATAAGGGTCAATTGTCAACAGTCAAAGAAGTGTCCAATTGAATTCTGCTATCTGTCTTTTAAAATAGAGTGAAAAGTTCCAAATGAGACAAGATGTGATCATTTCAGCTCTGTCTGCTGAGCGTTCCAAGCAGGAGTAGCATAAATAAATGACCTTTTACCCTGTTCAGTCCAAACAAGAAGAGCAGTACGGTTCAAGATGTCACATGACCGTAGGGTGTGGTGGCTTGTGGTCCATGGGAGACAACAACAAATACTGTAAAACGGAACAGAATGAATAGCATTGAGATTGTGGCAAAACTCCAATGGCAGCCCTAATGGACCCTAATGTGACCCAATTTGCAGTTCAAGCAATTGAAAATATGCCTCAAAAGTCAAACAAAACTAATTATCGTGCACGTCAGCAAATTTTGTTGTACATCAACTGTCATCGATTATCGATGACACACAAAATGAGTTTCGCTTATTTATATGATTAAATTCGGTGAAATAGTTTTTGAAATTACAGGGGGGGGGGGGGGGGGGTGAGCGTCACGGAACAGATTGTCCCATTTTAGAGGTTCCACTGAGCAGAGCGAATAAACCGTTTCAATTTGGGGGATGAAATCCGCGTAACACATTTTCAAGCCTTATATTGCATCGCTGTTGCTTCATGGGGACCAGAATGACGCATTTAAACGGACTCAATTCAGGCCGGATCTCAACTCGGTCAACACCAAAAACGCTTGTCGGTTGGCAATGAAATGAATGTTAGAGAAATGGCGCCACCACGTGGCTGAGAAGTGACAACACCTTAACGTTCTCATTGGACATTGCAACATTCCTCAAAGCTTCCCAGATCATTGCGACACTCGAGTTCGCACAAATTCCGATCTGCATCACTTTCAATAAAGTCATGCGTCAAGAATTAGGCTTTCAAAACAGGATTTCAAGGCAAGCGTTAGCAGGGTTTGACGGAAGGTTTCGGGTTTCAAGTCAGGGTTAGTCTTCGAAGTGGGGTTTCAAAATGGGGTTTCCGTCCTTGGGAGAGGCTTTGGAATTAGGCTTTCAAATTGGGTTCAAACTGCGACTAAGGCTTTTTATTTTATTTTTATTTATTTTTTAAAAATAAGGTTAAGGTTTCAAGTCCGGGTGCGTATGTCCGTGTGTGTTGACCTGCTGGAGACCCTAAAAGTAGCATTGACCCCCCCCCCCCTCCTCCATCTTCTATCCCTTCCTCCATATTAAGTTATTTTCATTTAAAATTGCTTAAAATGTACAATAATTTATTCATTTGCTGTATTATCTTTAATCTGATACAAGATGTTATTGGCCTGCCCGATGACAGCTGGGATAGGCTCCAGCACGCCCGCGACCCTAGTGAGGAGAAGCGGCTCAGAAAATGGATGGATGGAAGATGTTATTGGATGTAGGTCTGCATAACATATTTGTTCTGTTATAGGCCGCTAGTGAGAGAGAGAAGAAGTATTTGTTAATTAATAGCTGCACTGCTATGCCGCCACTATTTTGCGACGTGATATAAAACAGTCAGCCTTCACAGTTAATGAGTAATTTGTTTCATTAGATAACACGGCAGCCGTCCTTGACGGGATTAACTCCAGTTAACCTTCGTTTGGGGTAAGATCACACGAAAGAGCAGTGATACCCAAACAGAGGAAAATCCATCAAAACAAAGCATGTGAGCCTTCATAGAGAACTACAAAGCACTCGTAAACGAAGAGCAGTATTTGCCGCGTTGTGTTCCATTTGTGTTGAAGTGTATTTGTGCGTCAACGTGTTGCCTTCCCGTGCAACATCATTTGTCAGCGGCACGCTCGCCTTGAAGCCCTCGAAACCGCCGTTCAGTTTCAGGTGTCGTCACATCTCGCGCGTCCGCGGAGGTGCATTGTGGGAGTTGTAGTGCCGCACGGCGGACAGGCCCGTCCTCCGCCGAGCGAGCGCGTCCGGCTACAAACTCGCAGTCCCAACATGCTCGGTGTGTGTGTGTGTGTGTGTGTGTGTGTGTGTGCGGCAACAAAGTGTGTCAATGTTTGTCAAGCGGACTCTTTTTCGGAACGCGTGCCCGAGGAAAAACTACTAACATCTCATGCCGACGGTGAGACATTAGATTCCTTTTTATTTCTACATTTCATCGTTTTATACATTACGGCTCGACACTGACGTGACCGGTCTAGTTTACGAATTATTAACATGTAACCACAAGACACACACCTGTTGAGACGGCAGTACAGTTAAGATCGTTTATTTACCTGGATTTCATTCATCTGAAATGTATTAAAATATGATGACAGTGCAAAATGTAGTTGCTGACGTCATTCAAGGCACTGGTAAAAATTGACATTTTCTACACAGGAGAGGACTGACTGTAACGCTCAAAGCCTGACAAGCCCAACCTGTTTTTTTTGTGCACTGGTTGTAAGAAAGCACATTATTGATGACTGACTCACTGTGACATGTCATGAATGGGTTGACTCCTCGTTACGCCAACAAGCGACACATTATGACGAACTGAGGCCTTCTTCCACTTTGGGTGCCGTTTCTCTGCAAGACAGGCACAGAGGCTCTCTGTACTGACGGGAAAAAAAATAACGACAACAACTTTGAACCAAACTATGTTTTTTTTTTTTTAACATTTACAGATGAAAATATGGCAAACTCCTTGCCGTGTGCAGGGAGTCTTGTAAGAAGCAAATCTGAGGGGACACTGATCGATCTGGATGAAAACGCTTTAAATGGTAACAAAATGTAATGTACCTTCTGTAAATTGTAAGCAATATTTAAGATCCTGTTCAAAGCAGAATTATTGATAAAATCATGCCTTTTTAAATAGATGGAAATGTGCCTCCAACGCCAAAGAACGATGACGAGACAAGACAAAATCCCTTTTGGAACAAGCTGTCAGGATCTATTCCTTTCGATGACATTGCACACAACAACTCTGATAACCTTATTTCCAACACATCACACATATTCCCAGGATCTGTAAACCACCTGGACACAGAAAATGGGGACACCATTAGCACATCTTCAGATGAAGGCAATGTGGGGAACTTTCTGGAAAAGAAAAACAAAGCCAATAACAAATCTGGGAGATGGAAGAGTGCCACAGACATTTTGGATAATTTTGAGAGGAAGACACCAAAGAGAGGGGACAGCTTCAAACCACCCCAGCCTGTTCTAACTCCTGATTTTGATTGGCTAAAAAATGATAGAGAAGCCTATAAAATGGCTTGGCTGAGCCACAGGCAGTTAACTCGCTCTTGCTTGGACCTAAATCTGATAAGCCAGAGTCCTGGATGGGCTCAGACTCAGGCAACAAACTTTCAGGTCATCTGCAAGATCAGCCATGATGGAGGCACAGTCCACCTGCCAGACTCTGAAATTAGTATGCACGTCCCGGAGGGCCACATCCCTCCTGGTGAAGTTCAGGAAGTTACACTGAAGGCAATGCTCGACCCCCCTCCTGGACTCAACAACAACTACATTACCACTATGAGTCCACTTCTGGAAGTAGTGCTCAGCAACATCAACACAAAGGGTTCAATCTCCTTGAAGGTTAAGCTGTCCGGAGAAGTGCGGAGCGACCCGTTAAGTCAGGTCCTGACCACAGTGGTCGGACTCTTGTCTTGCAAAAGAGAAGGACCCTATACTAGAGTGAATGACTGTGACATTTTCAACAACGTAATGCAGATGAAGCTCCAGCACCTGAAGACGCATTTTTACGTGATAGCAGTCGCAGAGGCCTCAGCCATTCAGTCCACGGCTATGTCAGTCTGGGATTACCTTCACCGCCAAATCACAGTCGCCATCTATGGCCCCAGGTACATCCATCCAGCTTTTAATGTTGTAATAGTGGTGTGCTGTCACGAGGAGGTACCACCAAAGCTCCCGTTTTTGGATATATGTCGAGGAAACAGACTGCCTCCACTCGTGCTGCAGCTTTGGGGAACACATCACCTTAGGACTGACAACCTGCACGACCTGCTTGTCACCACTAGTATCGCAGGCTCTACGTTTAAAATCAGACTTGAGGACACGGTGAAAGAAGTGAGGCTGAGCCAGCTCAAAATTGGGACAGTGCTGCGTTTACCGGTGGCCTTATCTTGTGCTAGTAGCAAAGACCTAAGTCCGTTTCAGTTAGATCTGCACGTAACTGAAACAAACTCTACAACTGTTGCATATTTCCAGGTCCCTTCCCCTCCTGCAGCACCGATTCGATGTGAAAAGCGCATGCCAAATCAAACAAGTGGAAAAGTTGTTGAAATATCGAAAACAACCTCTATTCCTGAGGAACGGGTGTCAGATTTCCCCATCTTTAAAGATGGACCTGTGAACCTAAAATGGTATGGTGTAGCCCTAAAGTCAGTTCTCCGTCAGACACACGTGGACTACCTATTGGAGTACTTCAAGGGAGACACGTTGGCTATCCTCTCCAAGGCGACCGTTAGATCTGTAGGGAATTCAAAGGTAAAGGAGTGGTACATTGGATTCCTTAGGGGCAAGATCGGTTTGGTCCATTGCAAAAATGTCAAGCTCATTACGGTCGATCAAGTGATCGACTTTACCGGCATTCACGTGACCACAGAGGTTCTCCTGGACAACATGACACTGCCCTTCAAGAAGCTTACGTACATGTACTCAGCCATCCAGACATTAGTCACTGAGCACATAACCAACTGGAGAGATTTTGCAGATGCTTTAGGGTATTACAATCTGTCGCTGGACAGCATCACTCGCAGAGTTGCTGAAACAGAGGCTGATAAGGTGGCCTGTGTGCTGGAAAAGCTGAAGGAAGACTGCCACGCTGAGAAGAGTGAAAAGAAATTCCTTCACGAACTCATGGTTGTAAGTAGAGGGACATTTCATTTTTAAATTCCACACCAACAAGACTGTCAACACTTGACAATACATTTTTATTGTCAGACAATACTCAAACACGCTCACCCTCCTCCACCTCTCAGTGACCTCTTTCTTCTACGAGCAACTTATTGCTGTGTTTGTCCTTTAAGAGTCTGTTAAAGATGGACAGCATCGATCTTGTGGCCCAGATGATTCAGAATACAGTTATCCTGTCCACTGCTGTGGAGCTGGGGATTCGATGGCGGGAGCTCATTGACAAAACGGCAAAGCTGACCAGTGCTCAGATCGCTGTCTATGAGGCTCCACACAGAGAAAAGAATGGAGAAGTTGGGCCTCAGGTCAGTTAACCAGCCTTGTAGTTTTCCAGACCTGCAGTTATTTTGATGGTACTCTTGCTTATAACACGGAGAGTATTCTCTGTTATTACTAGGCTTTCCATGATCAGGATTTTTGGGGCCAGTCACAGATCAGAGAGTTAAAAAAAAAAACGATAACCGATTTATTCTATCTACCTACCGATCTATTTAAATGACATTTACTGTGTACTGTATACTGAGTATCTTCAAAAGTATTCTCGTCAGGTCATGTATTCTAATCAATCAGGTCAAACCAACATTACAGCATGACAAATAATGGGTGCTAACTTACTGTAATTAAATTACTTTATTGGAATTACTTCACTTCCGGAACTTTAGAGCATGATTCGACAGAACGGCGGCATGTTTACGTACAACTGTTAGTGCTAGCACAAGCTTGCTAGGCTACATAACGTTTTGTTGCCTGCTTGCGTGCCGTATCGTATTAAAAGTACGTGAACATACCTCAAGCAAACCTTGAACGTCCTCTCCCGAGCACCGGTGACCACCACCACACGTTTTCCCCTATTTTGTTCTTACAATACACGTGGCACGATCCATTGTTGTCACCGTGGTAATGAGTGTATCCGGTCGCGTTTGAGTTGACACGATAAAGCCCAGTGATCGTAAAAGACGGTGGTATTGGAATACAAGATTTTATTGCAGTGTCTTTTGCGGAGCTGATCAATGACATCATTGATCGGAACGACGAATTATGACACCAAAACCGATCAGCATAAAATGCTAATTACTGTCCGATACCGATCAAGCCGATCAGATCGGTGTAAAGCGTACTGCCAATGTGGTTGGTGGACCAACTTGTGTTAAGTTAGTGCTTGTTTCGGTGCTTTTGTTACTGTTTGGAGTTGTCAGCAGTGCTCAAACAAAATTTGCTATATGCTAAAATAATCCGGCATGGTTTACTTCAAGGCATGATATCATATATTAACTGGTGGATAGCGTGGCTATTTATTGAGTCGGTTTCTGTAGCATGTGATCATTATGTTTAACAAATGTGTATTTACAGCTGTTGATTTGTTTTAAACACGCCTTAAATGCATATTACAGTTTCCAACAGTAGGAGCAGTTAATGAAATTTAAAAATATGTTATTGTTTACCAATGTCTTACAGTTCATGTGGAAACCTGCCTACGATTTCCTGTTCTCCTGGAGTCAACATTATGGAAACCGATACAGAGACGTGATTCAAGACCTCCACCTGGTCCTAGATAAAATGAAGAATCCTGTCACCAGACAATGGCGACAACTGACCGGTGCCCTCATCACAGTCAACTGCCTCAATCTCTACAGGGACTCAGCATCCCGAAAGACCTAAGCTAAGCACTTTTGCAATCAGAGCATGATAATGTCCCTGCACTTAGACTTCTTCTGTTTGTTTACTGTATGTCTTTGTCCTTTAACTGCAGCTGTGATCAGCATGTCTTGAAATCAGATGAGGAAAAAAAAAAAATGTAATCAAATAAAAAATGAAGGCCAGTTTTCCCATCAGGACATTGTGTTTATGAAAATGAGATAAACACATTACAGTGATATTCTCCTTATAATTTTTAGGGACATCTACCTATGTATTCTTTTACCCGTAAAATGTCAACATTTATCAAATAATGATGATTACAACATGTATTTTTTGGGTACTTTGTACAGACTACTTGTTCCTTTTGAATATAAGTCACATCACTATTGTTGCGGTAGATGTTTAGATATTTGCATCAGTTAATCTGAAACACAAAGCATCTGAATTGAGACACCAAGAAATGTGAAACTCATTTACGTGCATTAACTTATGATTTATATGTACTTCCTGAATGCTCTCCTAACGTGATAATGAACAGGTACTTTATATTTTGTATTGTAACGTTATATTTTACAAGGAAACATTACTTCCTATACACCATGTTGCCAAATGTTTTAAAGCTGCACTATTGATCCTTGTTTAGAGTGGTACCAAGCTTGACACAGAAATGAACTGTTGCATTTGATGGAAACATTCACTGAAACTAAACTACCTGGAGGAATCACATTTTAATAAATGAGATCTTTGTAACAGTTTGGTGTCATGCATTTTTAATTGGTCTTGCTGCAGTGGTTTCAGTGGTGATTTATCCCCCCACCTCCTCCCCTCCATGTTTGCTTTTGCTAACACTGTTTAAGCTTTAGTTTCAGTTTTATCTTCACTGTCTTTACTGGAGCACACACTGCTACAATGAATTGACTTTGGCTGACTGAACGTGCCTGAGGCTAAATAAATCTGCACATTATAACAGGCAACAGAGTCAACTGATTGCAGAAATGGACATTGACAGCAATAGTAGAAATGTGCAGGAATATAAAAATAGAAGTGATCATTTGAATCATCTTTATTGTTATAAACAAGGAAATATTTGTCACTGGAAACAGACTACAAAAATATATACAATCAGGATTATATACACAAAAAAATGTGTGCACAATTTAACAATGCTGAAATGAAAAACATTTTAGCTTACTGTACTTTATTTCGTACAATGGCCGGTGGGAAGAAAAAATATCTTGTATTGCACAGGGTTTTAAGACGACCAGAAAGCTGAAATTTCAAAACAAAACAAAACAACAAGTGCACGACGTTTACATAAGATAAACAACTACACTAAATTCTTATGGGAATTAGCCCACCAGATTCACCTGACTTATGAGTGGAGTTTGGAGATGGCATTAAAACAAATGACAGCATTTAGAGTTATTAATTATTCTAAATTAAATTAAATTTTTTAAATTTAACTAATTAAACAGTCATTTATTGCCTACTACTGTATACGGCAGTACATTCTCCACCCTAAATTTAAGACTTACAAATGCCAAGTCTGCTAACTTATTGTTAAAGAACAAATGAGGGATCTATTCAAGGCGGAACATTTACTTCTTCATTCATTCAAGTACCCAGCAAATAATAGGGGCAGAGTGTCTATTAGAGGAAATAATGCATTGCTTCTCCATCAAAACATTTTTTTTTTTCTGTTACAGAAGAGCCATGCCTTCCCCTGGGAGTTTTATACAACACAACCAAACTAACAAAGCCTTGTAACTTACACTCCAACCCCAAGCCTAAAGCTGAGATCTGCTTCTGAGCAGAAAATCTCACTTTGATGTGTGGTTGCTTTTCTTCCACAGTCTTTGAGAAAATAAACCTGACGAAAATAATCGTTACCACACTTGCAAGTGTTTAAATTCCTGTAACACTTGGAAGTGGCCTCAGGAATTTGTATGCGAAGCTCTTTAGAAGAGAGAACATATCATATTGCTTATAATGCACAAAATGTTCATCGTTGGTCATTTTTAAAAATCAAGTCAAAGATTTGAATTAACTCTAAAATCCCTGGTCAACACTAATAAAAGAAGTGCATGTTTCTTCTGACATTTTCTTATTATCACAAAGAAAATACACAATATATAAAATTATGTCCCTAAATATGTTTATTTTTAGTCACATACAAAAGCACTGTTTCCAACAGTAAACTGTAGGTGTACCTAATGATGTGGCAAGTTAATGTGTACAACATATTATACTATATACAGCTCTAACTCCATCGATACTTGGGCTGCTTTATCCTGAAGCACTTTTTGTTTCATACGGGTATATTTTTCAGTGATATTCAAAAGAAAAGTTAATTTCACATTCAGCACTTTGGTACTTATAATACTAAATCTCTAAGAGCACGAGTGTATACCAAAGAGCCCTGACTGAAGACCACTGATAGATATTTTGTGGGAAATTATTTATTTTGTAGTTGAGATAGATAGATAGATAGATAGATAGATAGATAGATAGATAGATAGATAGATAGATAGATAGATAGATAGATAGATAGATACACACACACAATAGTAGTAAAGTACAGGAATCTTAACGTAGTATTTTTTTCTTTCTTTTTTTTAGTGAACGTGTCTAGGACGTTAACACAAGGAATTTGCAGCTACAGCGATGTAGTTTGTGGTTAGAAACTTCAAAATTACACTCAGATATATAGCTAAAAATAAGCCCATTCGCAAATAATTTTTTAAAATGGTAAACACTGGGCTTTGAGTACATTTGAAAGCATACTTACTTGGCAAACGTGGTTAAAAGTCTTAAGGGTTTCCAAATAAATCACTTTTTTTTTTACTTCCGGGAATGGTGTGTTTCCTTCAAAAGGGACCTGAGCGCAACGACACCTTGATGCATTAGTTCCACCCTTTTTATGATAGACGTGCATATGTTGTTGTTTAAAGTTATTAAATGAAACTGAAGAGTTTGGTCAAATCTATCCATAGAAGCACATCGCCATGCTCTTGTGTTGATATTAACTTGAAAACAACAGGCTGAAAATCAAGCTGTCGTGACATTCTGCATCCAATGGGTAGCGCCATTGTCCCAACAATGTGGAATCATTGTGAGTCTAAAAATTGGGCACGTACAAGGGCAATATAAAGAATAACATTAATTTAGTATCTTAATATCTGCATCAGAAGATTTAAAGTCCCATTTCGAAGATTTGCTGCCAACTTAAAGCCATAATGGAGTAACGATCCACTACAAATTAAGATAAGTGAGTTTGGAAGTTTGTGGAAGGGTGCTTTCTGCAGCCAACAAACTTGGGAGCAATCCACAAATCACTTTGCATGAACAGAAGCATTCCTCTGTCCCCCTTGGGTGCACGAGGCTTCATTTTAGTTGCCGCCATGATTCCGTGATATATGCTGGGGCCAAGAAGTCATTTGGCTTTCAATTTATTAGCTTGCTGATTTATGCTCACTGTGGAGCCTGTGATGGTGACGCCTACCACAACACCCACCCTTTTTTACTTTACACCCAAATAATCTGGTAATGGATGATGTGATAGCTGAGCATGTTGGGTAATTAGAAAAGTCAGTGTGTGTGTGTGTGTGGGGGGGGGGGGGGGGGGGGGGCTTGTAACAGTATATAAACCTGCACTTCATTTATCACTGGGGATTGAGTCCCTCTGATTAAAAGCGGGGGCAGCATGGTGGATTTGTGTTTAGCACATCCGCCTCACTGTTCTGACGTTTGGGGTTGGAATAATGGCTCCGGACTTCCTGTGTGGAATTAATGTTCTCCCCATGTTTGGGTGGGTTTTCTGCAGTTTCTTCCCACATTCCAAACAAACAAAGCAAAACAAAACAAAACAAAAAAACTGCATGTCAGGTTATTGGAATACTCTATTGTTTGTTTCTTAAGAGCACTGCAATTGGCTGGCGACCAGTCCAGGGTATAGTTCGCCTCTTGTCCAAAGTCAACTGAGATAGACTCTTTCTCACTTATGACCCCAATGACGGCAAGTGGTGTAGAAAATAGATGCATGGATGTTTAAAGAGGAACTCAAACTACAAACCCTTTGCAAACTATACTCTATATATAATCTAAAATTGTAATGTGATTAAATCTTGTATTTGCATCTGTTCAAATGAGCAAAAAATAATAATAATAATCATCTGTTCAGTCATAATCATTATTATTTTGTTCCATTCAGCTAATTCATGGGACGAATTATTGACAGTTTTTGAGCAATATATTTGTGGTTACAAGGTGTTCGATGCTTTTCTTCTGACTAACAGCCTACCCGGAGCCTCTTCTCATGACCACCGCTGGGAAGGAGGAAGCTCCATTACCACATGACTCAGAGGGAAAGAAAGGGGGGAAAAATGCAACGTGAAGTGTTTGGCAGCGTTTTGGAGCAGCTTTGTGAGTAATCTGCATCCACATCCTGGACGCCTGACTTTCCTCTCACTTTTTCCATCTCGGCACCTTACAGAAGTTGAATTTCATGAAATGAAAGCACACAAATGAGCTCGGCTTTGATAAACAGCTCCTATGCAGGCAATCAGTCAAATGAAATGATGGCAAAAGGAATCCCTTATTTATTTTAAGATGGTGTGATCACATCCTATGTTGTGGTCAAAAGTTTTGTCAGGTGTACAGCGATGGTGTGGGGGATGTGCAGAGAGCGTGGCTGCTGACAGGCCCGGTGTACCAAGCGTGACACTCCCAGTCCACTCATGATCTAAAAACCAGATGGCGGGAACAGGGTTGGCTTTGAGGTATGCTGATCATCAGCAATGTGAGTTTTCATAGCACACGGCTTCCATCCTAAAGTGGAACTGCCACCGCCTACTGTTACCAGCTGACATCAAGCAAAATGCTGACTACACTCTGGACTTGTCGTAGTCAATGACAGAGAGTCAACTTAGTTCAAATTTTTCCAACACAAAGGGGGGGAAAACCAACCAGAGCAGACCAACAGAGCTCGTCACTGGAAAACTGGCAAATTGGGGCACTTGTAGGTCAAGGTACCACCTTTGAAGACAGATTTTAAAAAGCCAGAGCTGAACAATCTCATCAAAAACACATTGAAAGGCTTTTTTTTTACATTTTTTTTCTATTGAATATTAACATATCCCAGTTGCTATCATTTTTCACACCCAAAGAATTAATCACTGTGCACTGTGTAAGTCTGCTTTTCATTTTAACAGGGACCACAAACCAATTGACTGACTCTGGACGAGAGGCGGGGTACACCCCGAACTGGTCGCCAGCCAATCGCAGAGGGCCAGTTCTAACTTTGAAAAATTTTTTTGGAATGTTTTAACCGGCAACCATTCCAAGGTGTACTCGCTCAAAGTCATCTTGGAAAGCCAAATAGAATGACGTGGTGGGCCAGATCGGGCCCCCTGTCCTCGAGTTTGACACCAATGTTACAGCTTCAACATCAAATCCATATATAATATCTGCAATTGTTGAACTCATTTTCTGGCTAGTATTTACTTCAGTTCTCTGTTCTCCCCAGACGGTCTCCTCTCTATTGTGCCTTTGACTTGTAACTGAATTTACCATCCTTACAATCCATGCAGTCGTCACTGAAGAACATCTATACACAAGCTGGGATGTTGGCGAATTAGAGTAAGACAGACATTTTGCAAATTTCCAGTAGCGGTAACCCTCCTGATCAGTTTCAAATTGACAAAAGATCACTGAAAAACGTCAACCAGTTCAAATAACTCGGTAGTATTATTTCAAACTCTGGTACCATTGACTGGGACGTGGAAAATCGTATTCATCTCGCTGCAGCTGCTTTTGGTCGTGTCGAGGAACGAGTTTTTTTTTTATCCACTCGCCTCACCTTCACACTAAAATAACTGTTTACAGAGCAGTCTTTATATCTTCTCCATATGGTAGTGAGACCTGGACCATGTACCGGAGACGTGAAGATGTTGTAGACTTTTCACATCCGCTGTCTCAAAATAAAAAGTCCTTAAGATCTCTTGGAAAGATTATGTCCCCTACATTGAGATCCTTCGCAAATGTGGACTGTCAAGCATCACAGCCAGTCGATATCAACACCAATGAAGATGTTTGACGGATGCCAGACAATCGCCACCCTAAGATTGTTCTGTACTCAGAACTTTGTGATGGCTTTCGACCACACGAGGCTCCAAAGAAGCGATACGCTGACCACATGAAAAAAGAAAACCATCAAGACCTGTAGTATTGAACCTAAAACCGTCAAAGCTTCTGCTCCTGATCGATCTCAACGGAGACACCTGGTACAAGTCCAGACAGACAAATTTGAAACGCTATTTGGATCGAAGAGTCCGACACCAACCGCAACCTTCCACAAAATCATTCACTTGCCTCTTTTGTGGCTGGAGCTGTAAATCAATTATTGGACTCCATTCACATCTACGGAGCCATGAGAGAGGAGGACGTCGTCATCGTAAGAAGAATTTATTGTAGCAGTATTGTTTTCAAAGTGTGTTATTTTTCTTAAACTGCTGAACTTCTCCTGAAGTGCTTCACACTAATAAATTGGAGGTCAGATTGTGTTCAGTCTTGAAAGTCCCACTGTACTTTAAGCTATTGCTTGGAATTATCAAGATGCATGACATCATGCCTTGATGACATGCCCAGCTGGGTGACCACACAACTTCAACGATGAGGGGAAAATAAACAACTCCCAAGAGCAAATACACAAAAATCTACAATCAGCTGAGAGCTTGGGGGTAAATCTCTCCGAGGATGTCTTCTTGGCTAATTTCTGTCAACCGAGCAAGGCTGAAGGGTTCCTGTTCCAAAAACAACATCGTTGGAGAGGTAGGCCATTGTGTCCTCGGTGAGGAGGAGGAGAAGGGAAAGGAGGAAGAAGAGGTCGCCTCTAACTGACACGGTGGGGAGGTGCAGAGGTGAGTATAGAGATGAGTGTTCAGCTGCAGTTCAGAGACCATCGGGGTCGTTACAGCCTCGCATCATTTACAATTACGTCCCTCGGTGCATTGTGGGATACACATATTGGTTCTGAAGCCGTATCACCTCGACTGAACGACTATCGAATGACAAAGTGAAAAAAAAATGAGATAAGATTCCTGGCCATTTAATATACAAGTCAGCAGGATCCTCTGTAGTGTTGTTCTTGGCGAGAGATGGGAGACCCTCCTCCGCCCAGATCACTCCCCAAGTACCGGCTGCCCACCCCCACACCTCTGCCCATCGTCCCCACTTGTACGAAATTCATCCTCATATGCAGCTGGAGCATTCTGCTTGACCTGCTCCCTACTTATAGCCCCTTATGAGCAGAAACTCAGAAGCTTCGATGTACCCGTAATTAGTAGGCAGTACTTCAGAGTGACGTTATTCTCATGACGTTTTTGGGAAACCACAATTGATTTGTTTTATTTTGTGGTGCCTGAAAATCGGTTTTAGGGGGGCAGAGACAATAAAACTTCGCCATAGATACATACTAGCAATAATTTTTGGGGGGCTTGAGAAGTTTTAGCCCCTCTAAAATTGGCCTAAAAGTTTCAAAAATGGACTTTAGAATTGTTTTTTCTTAAAACCAATGATAACCTTTTGATAGATAACAGGTGTCAATAATTAAAATACTAATATCAGTAAAATAATTATTTTTCAAAAGGAAATTTTGTGGGCCATGTCTTTACCGTTATTGAATTATATGAAAGTGACCCATATGCTGTTTCCCAACATGGACTCGTGTCATGCCAAGTCTGGTCTGAGTTAAAGATTATTCTTTTAAGAGGTCATACAGTGGGACCTTGACTTGAGAGTTCACCAAATTCGGAGTTCAATCAAAATCTTCTGGTCACCAAGTCGAACAAAAGTTGTTGGAGTTCAAACCATTCATGAGACGTCAGCAAATCTTGGCAGACTGCAGCCAACTGAGATTCTAAATGGATTCATTCAACAAAATGTGTTTTGCCATTTCGTGATGCCACCACAGAAATCAATCAACCAGTGATGGCAAAAAGTGCTAATAAAAATAGAACATGAAGTGGAACCGTGACATAGGAACGGGTTTAGATGTTCAAGACAAATTGACCAGTACTTTAAATTAAATAACAGTATCACTCAACAATGTTTCAGATACGCTACATGTTGATTTTAGGATTTGCTATTAACATTTACCATTTCTTTTACTGCTGACTCACCATCACTGTTCCAGTTCATCCCAAAGGTTTTTGAGGTAGTTGAGGTCAGGGCTCTTAATTTCTTCCACACCAAACTCATCCAAGCATTTTTTTGTGAACCTCAAAACAGAAAATGTTACAGCAGCTTATGTTGTATGTATAACGTTGTTACTTGTATGCTCAAATTCAAGTACGATGCATCAACGGAACAGTTTATCATGTCTTAAATCTCCCAAATCAAGAGGGTGACCTTTTTTTGGTATCTGAAATAAAACATGACTTGTGCATTTATATTCCTATCGAATCCACAGCGCAGCTATGCAAGCCAATACATTTTATTTCAAGAGCACATTGCACAGGGACTATTGCATCAGTGCAAATAAAAACAAGCCAGTCAAATCGGTTGGTTGATTGAGAGCTCTTGTGGACTGTCAAGAGGGTGGAAGGTTCCCACTGCGATTGAGTTTCAAGTTATTTTTCATTGTTGAAGGATGGCAGGGCTCAGGTGAGGAAAGTGAAAGATGAAAACAGATGTAAATTCGACCACAGTTGAAAACTTGACTGATTGATTTAGAATTTGGTGAATTATTAGACGGGGCAAAAAACAGACAGAAAGACAACGACGCAGAAGAATTGGAGAAGCAAGATATTTCCCATCCATGATCCTATTAAAGAGATTTGTTGGGACATTGTCGGCTCCAAAAATTATTTATGGTGAATGGATTGTCTTGTGGCAGCCTAAATATCACCAGCTTCTGGTATAAAAAAAAAAAAATCACAAAAAAAAAAAAAAAAAAGACTGACTTTGGGCAAGAGAAGGGCTACACCCTGAAAGGGTCGACAGCCAATCGCAGGGCACATTTAGACAAACAACCATCACACTCGTACTCGGTTTTGGAGTGTAGGGGGAAGCTGGAGTATCCAGAGAAAACCCAATGAACCAGGGGGAGAACAGACAAACTCCACACGGGAAAGTCCAAGCCCAGATTCAAACCCCAACCTCAGATCTGTGAGGTAAACGTGCTAACCACTTGACCACCATGCCACCTGCTTTAAGCATATGCAGTTGAAAGGACAAGAGATTGCAAACATTCATTCATCTTCCGTTCCGCTTATCCTCGCTAGGGTCGCGGGCATGCTGGAGTCTTTCCCAGCTATCTCCGGGCGAGAGGCGGGGTACACCCTGAACTGGTCGCCAGCCAATCGCAGGGCACATAGAAACAAACAACCACCTACGGACAATTAGAGTCTTCAATGAATGCACGTTTTTGGGATGTGGAAGGAAACCGGAGTGCCCGGAGAAAACCCACGCAGGCACGGGTAGAACATGCAAACTCCACACAGGCGGGGCCGGGATGTGAACCCCTGTCTTCAGAACTGTGAGGCAGACTAACCAGTGGCGCTCTCCTTTACACAATGCCGCACCGTGCCGCCAGATTGCAAACATTTATGACAAAAATGAGTACAAGTGGAACATCACTTCCGCCAAGGTCAATCATAAAAAAGCTGTATCCTGGGGTGTTTGGAAAAATGCACCGTATGTCATGTATGACATTCTGTTCCACTTAGACCTGTAGGTGGCACTAACATATCCAGTTGGTCATTTCAAGGCTAGGCCCCAATGCAAGGAGTGTAAAAGTCAAAATTAATTCTTGCACCCTTACTAAAATTGATGCACGCAGGGCACACATAGGACTCCTCTACAAACTTTTATCGAAATCAATTTCCTCGTTTTCACAAATATGCATTTTATACTTAATACGGAGCAGTGATTCAATTGTGTATAAATGAACTTGTCTGCATGGCCAATATTTAGGAAAAAAATGATTGAGCCATATAAATTTCACCTAGCAACAAGAGGCCAGGCCAAATATGTGATGTGCCCATGCAGGAAAAAGATTCAGGGCCATTCTGTTGATTTATGTGTCTCCTGTATGTCTGCTACATGGTCAAAATTGGATTCCAATCGTGTAGTTGTTCTAATGAGTCAGGGATTCTTTTTTATTTATAACATTTTCCTTGGAAGATACATTGGAATTAATTTGTGCCCCACCAGTATATTTAAAATAAAAACACCACTGTTGCGCAAATAAATTGCTCAGTTCCCAATAGATGAGTAGCTTTCAGCCTGTTTCCTTAAAGAGCTTTGCACAAACGCAGCACTCTCGAAACTCAGCACAGCACCTGTTGATGGCAAAGCCGCGATAAAGCTACTGTAACTCCTCTATGAGCAGATGTTTTCATTGCGTGGGTCACTGCATTGGTCAGCCTGCTGCAGCAGTCTGGGTGAACGTGTGTGTGTGTGTGTGTGTGTGTGTGTGTGTGCGTGTGTGTGTGTGTGTGTGTGAGTGTGTGTGTGGTCTTTTGGTTGCCGGCAAGCTTTTATAGACAGCAGAAGGCACGGCTCACTGGTCTCCAGGTTTTAAGATTTTAACTGCAGCCAAGGAGCCAAAAACACACACATGCTAACTTTCCATGTGTAAAACACAAAGTAAGGAAAAAGTTAGGACATGTTGAATGATGCAGAGATGCAACAGGGTGGGATTTTGATTCTAATTGTGAAGTTTGGTGTGTGCCAAACTCAGACCATGCGATGAGCAAATCTATCCCTGGTGTTTGCTTTGTGCGTGTGTGCGCGAGTGTGTCAACTTCCAAGCTGTGAAAACATGCTGGAGCTTGGTTGGTTCTTAGTGGCTAATAAGGTGTCATTGTGTGTTTGGAGCTGTCCCACATCCCAATCAGATGCTATGAATACATTTGAACAGAACATGTACTATTGACACAATAGCGTAGGTGCTGTACCCTTCAACTACTACTCAACTGCACAAAACACCAGTCGTCTTGTTACTGGTCGCACATTTTCCAAATTATTTTACATCATCTCCACATAAACATGGAACCAACACTTTAATCCATTGGAAACTGTTTTTGTTCCTTGATAGGTGCTGCTGTTTGGATTCCGTGTGGGGAAAGAAAAGGAAAAAAAAAAAAGAAAAATCGATGAACTGATGTAATTCAAAAATGTGATGGGGAGGGGGCCGGATGAGGCATTTACCTTGCAATACATACTGTATAATATAGATCCTACCATGAATGCATTTTCTATATCACTTGTCCTCCCCGGTGATCTGGATCCTGGACCGTCTGTCATGATGTCATCGTTCTTCAAATGCAGCCCCTGACCAGGGATACAGCTACAACCAACACACATTCACACTATACAAAGTATCTTTTCAGGGGCGAGCGACTACTGACGGCAGGCCTTAGCTCAGACCTCTCAAACCAAGTGAAATTGTGCTGCAGCAACAGCAACTTGAAGCCCGATTAGAATGTGCAACATCAAAGCTCTGTGCTTTAAAGACCGTTTTTTTTTTTTTTTTTTTTTTTTTAACTGCTGTCCAGGAGTCCTGGCTCCTCCATGTCCAGACGGCTTATAAGGGCTTGTTTTTATCCTCACCTCCCTTTTCAACACCCCACATCATCTCTCACTTATAGGACTGCTGTTATCGGAGTTTAAAAAAAAATAATAATAAACCTAATATGATGTCTGGATTTCCCTCTTGAATGGCACATTTTGTTGTTGAGGAAAGTGTTGTCATCCAGTGCTGTTGCTTGACCTTGTTACCCCCTTGGGTTAATTAAGCGCTCTCGTCCCATTAAAGAGCCCTGTCTTTTCTCACAGCGTGCAGCTGATCCATCTTGGCAAGCCGGCATCGGACTCGGTGCGATCGGCCTCTTTAATGGGGTGAACGCGGATATCACGGGCAATTGTGGGAGCGTAGTGCATGTGGGGGACTGTGGTTTGTTATTCCAGCAGATATGAGTGGGCTGATAGAGAAACGCTGCCTTCCAAGGCCCCAGCAGAGAAAATAGACAGGTCTCTGCGGATCTGGCTCGGGTTCAGATCGTATAGTGAGTGAGATCCTGAGTTGTGTCTGCCTCGATGTGACCTCTGGGAGGGTCCTCGATGACGCGCGCTCAAGAACACTTAAGGATCACAACAGCCACGCCGGAGCTCATTGATAAGCAGACGAGCGGGCACACGTCATGGCGTCCTGTCTTGCTCTTTTTGTATTTGTGTGCGTCCTTTCCCGACAGTTGGATGAAGGTTAGGTCTTTATTAAAGATCAACACCGGAGGAGTTGTCCTGTGATGACATCATTTAGCTGAGAAGCAGCTGTGTTTTCTCAGAGTCACTTCAGCAGCAAAGAACTGAACTCGGCAGTGCAATCTGCCAAGGATTATAAATATAGAGTGGGCCTAAAGACAAGCTTCTATTTTTTTTTAATGGATATACCGTGCAGAAGGCCACCACTACAAGCTTTGCTGTTTTAATTACCTTTTTTTTTCAACAGTCAATGTGACATGGTAAATAACAGGACGTATGCAGTTAGCAACATTACAGCTACAGGAATTTACCGTCACAATTTTGTCATCAATGGATAAGTCTACCCCCACAATCGAAACGGCCCTCCTTGTCTGCGCATCATTCTCCTTGAACCAGGAAGTATCCTGCAAAGTAACCCACAGATGGACAAACAAACAAATACAATGCTGCACTTTGTATTTTTATTTTGAGTAAATCAAAAATTGTATATTGCAGACTTCCTAGTTATGTATGGTCATTCCCGCATTGCTAAATCCACACATTTAATGGTGATGGCCTGAGCTATTTGCACGGTTCTGGATATTATGAGAGGATGTCCTGGTAGACCAAGAATATTTGATTGTCACATTTTCTGAACTAGAATCTGAACTACTGAACCGACTAGGGGCTGAACCGATGAGTCGACTAGTCGACTATATTACTCCACATGGTCGAAATCTTGAAGTTGAATAACCGCAATGCGAGGGCAACAACTGTGTGATAACATAAAATGTATTCGTCATACAATATAACACAAACATCACAACACTGTGCTGTAACACTAGCGCATACAAGCGTGTGGAGATATTTTACCGAAAATGACGCCGGTAGTATGGCCACTTGCAAAATATGCAAGTCAGTCCTCAATTACAGTAAAGGCAGAAGTGAAACAGAAACAGTGAAACAGAGAAATGTTTTTTTTTTTTTTTTTTTTAGCCTGGCTGACATCTCAACTTCTTTATAACAGAAGAGTACCAGTATTGCAAAGAGGAAAAGTGTGATAATCAGAAAGGAAGTTACTGAGACATAGGAACGCATCTTTTTCCGGCTGTTCAGTACAACATGGCCAAAGCACAACAAGAAGAACATTTCTCAATGTACTATTGCAAGGAATTTAGGGATTTCATCATCTACGGTCCATCATACGGTCCATCAAGAGATTCTGGGAATCTGGGGAAATCGCTGCATGTAAACAGCAAGGCCAAAAACCAACATTGAATGCCCGTGACCTTCAATCCCTTGGGTGGCACTGCATTAAAAAACAGCCTCATTGTGTAAAGGATATAGCCATGTGGGCTCAGGATCACTTCAGAAAACCATTGTCAGCTAAAACAGTTCGATGCTACATCTACAAAACCAAGTTAAAAGTCTACCGTGTAATACCAAAGCCATATATCAACAACACGCAGAAACACCGCCGACTTCTCTGGGTCCAAGCTCATCAGAGATTGACTGATGCAAAGTGAAAAAGCGTGCTGTGGTCCGACGAGTCCACATTTCAAATTGTTTTGGGGAAATCATGGATGTTGTGTCCTCAGGGCCAAAGAGGAAAAGGACCATCCATATTGTTAACAGCGCAAAGTTCAAAAAGAGGCTCTGTGATGATATGGGGGTGTGTTAGTGCCCATGGCATTGGTAACTTGCACATATGTGAAGGCACCATTAATGCTGAAAGGTACATCGAGGTTCTGGAGCAATATACGCTGCCATCCAAGCAATGTCTTTTTCAGGGATGTCCCTGCTTATTTCAGCAAGACAATGCCAAAGCACATTCTGCACGTGTTAGGAGTGAGTACTACACTGGCCTGCCAGCAATCCAGACCTGTCTCCCATTGAAAATGTGTGGGGCATTATGAAGGACAATATACGACAATGGAGACCCCAGACTGTTGAGCGACTGAAGTTGTACATCAAGCAACTATCATTGTCTTTTTAATGTATTCATTTGAATAGAGGTTGAAAAGCATCTGCAAACATTGTATTCCCTTTTTGTTTTACGTTGTCCCAACGTCGTTGGATTTGGGGTTTGTACATTTACAGTATATAGTTTCCACAGTCATAACGGCCCTCCAAGAGACATCACAACTACAATGTGGCTCTGGGTGGAAACTAGTTTAATGCCCTGGCTCTAAATTGTCCATAGGTGTGAATGATGGTTTTGTTTTTCAATACCCTGTGATTGGACGGTGACCAGTCCAGGGTGTAACCAGACTTTCGCCCTAAGTCTGCTGGCATTGGCGCCAGCTCACCCGCAACGCCGATGAGGACAAATGAATGGTAACTGCTCCTCACACACAGATAAAAGGTGCTTGCTGAAGTCAGTACCATGGACAGGGACACCACACAGGTACGTTCACCTTGACGAGACGCATTCAGATTCTAATTCGTCATCAGGGTAACTGTGTAGGTTACAAACTTTCATATGCAAGTTCCAGTACTCATTTGTGCTCATAAAAGGCGAAAGATTTGCATCTGCTTGGTTAAAATGCAGCACAAGTCCCACTTAAACAAGCCTGTGTGTTGTCAGTACCTGGAGGCGCTCCCCTTGGAACAATACTTCACTCTCAGGCCTCCGTGAAGATGTAAATGGATGGTTTGGCTGGTGTTGTGACCTCTCACCCCGACTGCCCCCCGTTTCCTGAACCAGATGCTGCTCCCGTGGTCCACGGCCTTCTCAACCTAAACAAAGTAATCCTCCACTAAACAAGATGGATATTGTATCACCGCGCCAGTAAATACCAGAGGGCCTCGCACACAAAGATGCATTTTCCTCTCCCTCGGCTGCGTGGACTCGACAGGGGGCTCTGATGTGCGCATTGTTTCATATGCACGTGCACAAAGACATACTGTAATCTGTGATTTACCATGCTTTTACGTCATCTACATTTGTGGTTTATAACCAAAACATGCCCTCTTGTGGGGAATATAATTAGAGCATAAGGAGAAAAAGAAAAGAAAAAAAACTCTTGTACAATGTGCAACCCTGGCTTCATGTGCAAAGTGTCAGATTGGGCTCATGTGTTGCATAATGAGACGCGTTTGATCTCCCTGGGATTAGGTCAGACTATGGAAACATTATTAGCAAACGTCATGTGGGTTGCACGCATGGTTGCATAATAGAATACGCGACTTTTTGGGGAGGTGTTTCTTTTGGACTGGTGCAGTGGAAGGAAAGAAGATTGTCAAATGAAAAAAACAATTGGGCAGTCATGTGACAGGGGGAGGTAATTTGGACCCTGAGGCGACATTTTAATTTACAGTGTTTTGTTTGTCTCTGCTTTAGGTTATATTTGTTCTCCGCAAAAGTCTTATTTTGTCATATTCGCTGAAGAAAAACTCCTAATCCAAAACATACCATGCACATCATTTGAAATCCTTAAAATGTATGTCAATATTTATACTTCAGACAAAATGTTTGGACAAACTGAAATGATCAAATTGTTTTGCTGTTGTTGTTGTTTTAATGTACAGTATATATAAAGTTCTCCAACATCTATCCGAACAAGTCCTTATTCATACTTGCATCATTCAGCTGCAGGAGATGGTCACAAGTTTAGAAAAGCAGATAAGATGGCTAGAGATAGATGGATAGATCCACACCATTGCAAAAGTATCACAAGAGTGAAAATGATGTGGAATGATGAACATTTTTGACCATGTCAGTTTAAACTGAGTACTATTATCTTGGTAATGACATAATGTTTTGTCGTGTGCAATCAGTCATTAATAATGCCGTTCTACACCATTGCAAGATACAACGATTTAGACTGTTACACTGTTCTTAATTGTAAGTTTTATAGATCTCATTGATTGCGTAGTCAGTCGTTTAATGTTTGGTTGTACTATTATTCCATAGCGGCAGTCATGGCACAACTTTGTTTTTTTTTCTTCTTTTCTGGTATGACGTAATGATACAGCACCGTTATCTGGGTTTCTTTTGTCAAAGAGGCCCCGCCCCTCTCGTGACGTCGCTCGCCTCGTCGCCCAATCGCGTCCCACCCCCCAAACGTTTTCAGCCTATAAGATGAGGCTAACTTTCTCAAGCGTCAGAAAAAGACTTGTGCTCCCGGAGGCCCATCGATGGATGCTCGGCTGTCTTCAAAGCGCGAAGACCTACAGGTGGACTAACCCGAGGACTTGATGACAGGGAGCTAATATTGGGACTCCTTTAGAGGGGGGGGGGGAGCGGCACTATTTCCGTGTGGCGAGTGGAGATGTCCGAGGAAAACTTGGGGGAAGAGTCGAGCAGCTCCCCGGTCTCCCCTGTGGACAGCAGCCCGAGCAACAGCGAGGGGGAGGCGCACACGCAGCCCAAAAGAAGCGCCAGGAAGCGGAGGCCGAGCAGGAAAAACGCCGCCGCCACCGCCGCCGCCGCCGCCGCCGCCGAAGACTCGGACAGCCCGAGCGCGGCAGGGGGCAAGCGGGGCAAGAAGTCGAGCAGCAGCGGCGGCGGCAGCCCGCAGTCGCTGGAGGAGCTCCAGAGCCAGCGCGTCATGGCCAACGTGCGGGAGCGTCAGAGGACTCAGTCGCTCAACGAGGCCTTCGCGGCCCTGCGCAAGATCATCCCCACGCTGCCGTCCGACAAGCTCAGCAAAATACAGACGCTCAAACTGGCCGCCAGGTACATCGACTTCCTGTGCCAGGTGCTGCAGAGCGACGAGCTGGACGCCAAGATGTCCAGCTGCAGCTATGTGGCGCACGAACGGCTCAGCTACGCCTTCTCCGTGTGGAGGATGGAGGGCGCCTGGTCCGTGTCCACATCTCACTAGCGCCCGCGCGACTCGAGCCCAACACGGTAGGGAGGCACACGCTCCTCACACTGCGCTCCAATCCAAAGTTATTAAGCACCAAAATACATATCGCCTATCTTTGGCAAATATACTTTTTTTGTCTACTTACAAATGCATGCTTAGTTTCCTTTCTAAAATATATTGTCAAATGTATTTTTGAACAGCTAAAATGTAGGCATACTTTTTATTTCCTTTGTTAAAATACTCCCCAGCGCCCCCCCCCCCCCCGCCCCCCAACTGAAACGCATTCACGCTTATTTTTCTTTCGCTGCACGATGTATGTTGTCAAATAGTTTTGTCCAGCTAAAACGCATGCATGCTTTTCCTTTTCGAAAATACATAATGCATATCGTCATATTGCCCGCCCCCCCCCCCCCCCATCTAAAATGCATCATGCAAACTGCTTCCCAGCTGAAGCACACGATCAATTCTTAATTCAAAATTGTTTCAGCTAAAATACGTTTTTATTGCTTAACTGCATGGTGCTGGCAATTACTTGCCCCCCTCCCCAACTAAAATCTCACATGCATCATAATGTGCTCCAACATGCGTTTTACAGCAAAATTGCATGATGCAACAGTCAACTATTCCCCCCCCCCCCCCCCCCCCCCAACTATTCAAATTCACGACGCAAATTGTCAACTGCACTTACAATGCATGCCTCGATGTGTCACATATGCAGAAAAAAAAATATTGGACTATAAAGTGATCAATAAACACTCATCTTCATGTGTGTGTGTGTGTGTGTGTGTGACCTTGCACAGGTGACTGCTGATTCTCTACTTCTCACATTCTGACGGGACATGTCTGGAGTCCAATGCTGGATACATGGGATCACTATTTAAAGCAAAGACCACGGAGGTGCTGCAGGGGATTTTTCTTGTCGTTTGTTAGCTTTTCTTTTTTTTTTTTTTTTTTTTTTTGCAGCCACTCTGATGACGGTTTATGTGCATGTTGTTGACGACGAATGTTGAATATATCACATGTATTGGGACTTATTTCGGTGTGAGTGCGTGTGTGTGTTCTCTACTGGTGGTGTAGCCCACATTATGAGGCGATTTTTTTTTTTTTTTTTTTTTTTTTTTTTGGTGGAGCAAACCTGTGCTAAAAAAAAAAAAAATATTGTCAGAAAACATTTATTTATTTATTGGTATTACATTTAGGAATAAATCCTGTGTCTGAAATACAAATACATTCCTATTTTTATTATCACTTTTGTAAATGTTTGTATATTTTTTTGCAATAAAGAAAAGGAGAATATTTTTTTGCCTTTATACCCTTCTTTTGCTGGTTCTAATTTAATCATAGTTTTTTGTTTTTCAAAAAGGGACAAACCACCAGGCACCAATGAAAAAAAAAGTATATTGGATAAAATACTAGCTAAAAAAACAGTTTTAAAATAAATACACAAGTTAAAGTGAACATGTGAAGTAATTGCTAAATACACTGCCTTAAAATAATAAAAAATAATAAAAATGCACTTGTGTTTATTGCTCCGGAATGCGTTTACATCTAAATGAAGCTGGTCTTGGCTTGTACGCATACATGAACTCACCATAAAAAAATAAAGGCTCGAGGGGTCGTGTCAACCTGCTAAAGTAGTTTTTTTTTCTTCTTCTTCCCCCCAACTCAAATGCTGTAAACGTTGCTTTAATGTGTTTCGGAGTATTCAGTAAAATCTAGCGCAACATTTTTTTTTTTTTTTTTTTTTTTTTTTTTTTTTGACGTTCTAATAATCACCAATATGTGGTTAAATACAAGACTGACTCATTTACTAATTTTGAAAAGTAAACCACAAATAAAACTGGACTCGAATATATTTTCAATGACAAAAAGCGACTTCCGGTGTCCTGATGTGCGCTGTCATGGCTTTGTGGAACGTTTAGGTGACGTGGGAAAGTTTTTTCTCACTGTCCAAAAAGAAAGCCGTGACCGTTTGAAGGTGTGTAATTGGCCTTCGAGGCATGTATGGAATTCCCAGATGTCTATGAAATTTAAGGAGGCCGTGAAGGCAGCGTGGACGAGGGGGCCACTCTCGCTTGTTTGTGTGGGTGGGAGTGGGGGCTCCACAAACCCACGAACACATCCACAGACTTTAAGATTGACTTGATGTATTTAACGTTTGCATTTACAAAAAAAAAAAAAAAAAAAAGACTTATATCCCTATTGGTTTGAACGCATCACTCTAGTGTTGACCTTGAGCTACTGACATTTAAAAACTGGATGAAACAAACTTCAATATGTTTCCCCCTTTTCAGAGGAGAGCAGTTGCCAATTGAGGCACACAGAATGAAACCTATTTAGAACAGATGTTAGCTTCTTCTTCTTCTTCCTTTTTTTTTTTTGGAAGGAAAAAGTCACGTGAAATGAGCAGATGTTCAGTGCGGTGCGGAGGCTCACACAGTGCATTGCGTCGCAGTGCGCGGACGGAAGGGAACCCGCACGGCACGCCGAACCGAGCCCGACATCGCGCTTAGCGGCCCACAGCCTCCCGTTAAATGGATTTTATCGGAATGATCGCGCGTGGACGTGCAGGAATCATCTTGCTGCACAAAAAGAAAAAAGAAAAGAAAAGCAAAGGTAGGCCATTCAAAACGTGTTGTTTTGTTCATCTATTGCTTGCATCCGTTCTATTTTATATTTGTAAGTGCTGATGGAAATATGAATTATACCACGTGTAAAGATCAGGGAGTTTCAAAGGTCCAGAGGTCAAAAATGCAGAAGCTCTGTGTGTGTGTGTGTGTGTGTGTGTGTGTGTGCGCGCGCGCGCGCGTGTGTGTGTGTGTGTGTTTTCAAGCAGCTGTTTGGGGAGGGAAACTTAAGTCAGACTTAGTATGTGACAGTATCTAATTAACAACTATGTAATTCACTCTATTCTATTACTGTACAAGATTCCAAAAATGAAAACATAAAGGAATGAACTTTGAGAAACAAGCATAAAGTACATTTATTATTATGTAATAATAATAATCATAATATTGATACCTGCGCTAACAATGATAAGAGCAATACTGCTATCATTAAGAACAATACGTGATTATTAGTATTATTATTTGTGGGTATGCATTAGAACAGAATCTAAAATTAATAACTATTTCCTATTTGTTAAAAAAATGTTTTTAAAATGATCAACAATTATTTGCATCAAAACTTAATTTAAGAGTCTCTCCAGGTAACTTTTGTATATGTATCGTGTCAATTTAAATGACTTCAGTTGTTTCTTTGGTTACTTTTAATTTGAGGCTAATCAATTTTAATTAGTTAATTATTTCCCTCTTTCCTGTCCTTTTATACTTTAAATAAAATGAAACATTTACTTAGTCAGTCATGCTGGATTTAAAATAAAAACAGTGTCAATGTTAATTTGTGCTTTAAAAAAAAAAAAAAAAAAGGACAATTGGAAACATATGTGCATAAGTTTCTTTGCCGAGTCATTGAGCAAAAAGCAGGTGCAGCTTTGAACTCGTCTGTAGCTTCAGAGTAGAATTTTCCAGAGAAGGTAAAAATAAAGCAAAACAGCCATGCCTATAAATAAATCTTAAAGATGAAAGCACAAAACAATCAAAGTTTCACTTGATGAAGGAAACAAAATTAAATTAAGTGGTGGTTTTGATATTTGTCTATATGAACAAATGCAGCTCTGGGTGGAAGGTCACACCATTTTAATGCATTCAACCAACGCGTTTTAATTTGATACTTTTAAATGTAATATACTCAAAGTCAAACTGATTGTCTTAACAGGGGTGGGGAACCTGTGTTTTTTTAATGTTATGTGTGTGTGTGTGTTTTTTTTTTTTTGTAACCATCATGTGCCTTTTAAAATCCTCAGAAGGTTGTATTTTTTATGAAAAATATGAATTGCACAAAGGGCCGACTCAAATGCTTTCGCGGGCCACGTATCGCCCAGGGACTATAGGTTCACCACCTGTGTTATGGCATGTTTGTAAAGTCATTTAAAAATCCGATCAGTGCCATGAATTACCTTTGAGAATAAAAAGTAGAAGAGGCAATTTCATGTTTCTTAAATATTCCGCCCCTACAAGTAGATGGCAGGTAGTTAAAAAAAATAAAAATGTTCATTCAGATTCTACTACAGTGCTTCCCAAACATTTTACACCAAGTACAACCTCCGAAAAGACGAACTAGCTAACTAATTTTAATTTTCCAAGAAGCATCATGACCATTAATATACAGTAGCATAGTAGGCCCAAGTGGTCATACAAAAATTGTCATTTTATTCCAAAGAAGTATATTAAATATTATTCTAAGCCATTGTAACATTACGTAGTTTGAATCCTACACTTAAATGTAGATTTAATTTTTTTTTTTTTATAAACGCTGAACTTAAAATGATTCAGTTAAAATGTATTGCATATAAAAGTTACATGAAAATGTACCTCAATAAAGTTTTAAAACAAACAGTTCAAGGATTAAAGGCAAATGTATTTTCCCGAAAAATTAAAGACAACCGAACTGCAAAGTCACCTGTTCTCCTCAAAATGTTGACTTTTCTTAGCTGATTGCTGCTGAAGTTTGCAAATTAATTCCATCTCGGAGGGGGGGGGGAAGACCAAATCAAATTTTGACGGAGGTATACGTTTTTCAAAATGTTGGCGGTAATAAATATATTTTTGTCGCCATCTGGATGAAAGTGAGCAGAATGGGAATCTATGATGTGTTCTTGGCTGCTTGGCTTTTTTTTTTTTAATCATCTTGAAGGCTGGATGTAAAGTGTGTGTTTCAATTGGCAAATTGCATATTTCAGTTCAGAATTTGGAGGCAGGTCAGCTTTTCATCATAGCTGAAGGCTCGCTAGTGGCGCTGAATGACGCCACGATTCAGGCATGCGACCTGATTCCATCCTTTGATACTTTTGCGAAGGGCACGCTGGAAACCTGCTCTAGCTCATACGCGTGTGATGCGTGCCACCCAAGCTGCAGACAAGACACAAATCAGCGTGTTTAGGAGGAGTACACAATGATGTCACCAGACAGGAAATGGCTGGGGGAAAAAAAAAAATAGCTTGGCACCTAACTGCAATTGGCCACATCCTCATTGGCTCAGTGGAAAAGTTGCAATAATAAACAGGCAATCAGAGGGTGGCGTGAGCGTACACAAAGGCCGTGCAAAACTTTGCAGATGATAAAATCAGATTTTTGGGGGTTAGCGGCACAAAGGCGATGATTATTTGTGGTTGTCGTTTGCTCCTAAATTGAGGGCCCCTCTAGGACGTACATAAACATGAGATCAAACCATTTCAAACCTTCCTGTTTATGTTCAATCAAGATGTTATAGCAAATATGTTTATACGCACATAGTATAGAATTGAACCTAGGGGAATATATTTATATCGAGCGGAATTTCGATGGTCAAACAACCCGTTCTGGGACACTGGTCGACTGACATTAATTTCAGAACATTTTCCCATAGGAAATGACCTGTTCTGGGGTCAAACTGTGGACATCGTAAAACTTTTATTAACTGCAAAAACTTCACATCCTTAACTGCCATACATGGGTAAAAAGAAGTGAACCGCTGCAAATCATAAACGGTACCATACCATCAATGTCCCCCCCCCTAATCTTTGACGTCCTTTTATCGGGGTTGCAGGATGATTTTGGTTGGAAATGCCCAGGATGCCCTTTTCCCGAGCTATTCCGATTGGTCTATTACGCTTAGCATTTGCGACGGCCTGATTTCTCATTAATATTCATTGTGTAAATGTGCTTTGCTTTGATCGGATCACGGTTATTCTTAATTTAAATATGGAAAACAGCTTTACCCTGATTGGTCATTGGCAATATCATGGTGTTTTGAATCCTTCGATGCGGGGGTCTTACCATCATCGTGATGTAGCTTTGGATTGTTGGCCCACTAATAGTGAACGTGGAACGCTGAAAGGGGATTTATTTTGACGTTAGGCTCGTCGACACATAAACGGATTTTAAAAATGCGTGACGGGCCCTCCACCTCCTTATACTGCAAAGATTTTCAATATTAATAATTAATAATCAAAAGTGTGAATTTGAGAAAATGATCCTATTTCATGAGCTAGAAAAGTTGCTTAAAATCCTTCTCGAGGGTTGTCTAACAAGTGAATCATCCCAAGGCTTTTATTGTAATATTATAGAATATTAATCAACATTTAATATGATTTACCACTTGGACCGCTTTCATAGTCACATCTTCGTGATGACACTGCAGTGTCTGACTCGTGTGATGTGTCACGGTGAAAAAGTTTTGAAACCTTTGTATTGATTTTTTTTTTTTTTAAACTGCTTTCCTCTCACCTTCTCCACTCCACTGGGGTAAAATGCTTCATTTTCCTCACAACGTGCCAACACGTTTTCCTGAATCAAGTCCACACATGTGCAGTAAGAATATGGAATAGTCCATTGCACGAGAAGGTAGTGCAGCAGTTGAAACAGTCAGTGCGTGAATTAAGACCATGCATTTTTAGTCTGTTTTGGGTTTCGCTGATTACTACTCAAGTTTGAGCATTAATGGGGTTTTGGAGAAAGAAAGACCAAAACACTAATATTGACTGAGGTGTAAGCTCAACAGTTTTGATCATATTAAATTTGGATTGAAAGAAGTATTCAGCAATATTGATTGTTTTCGTTTGCAGTGCTCTGGCACTACACTAATTGTAATGTCGCTCGTTTAGTCCTCCAGATTCTCATTTGCAAAAATATCCTCTTCCAGCATGAAATGCAACTAAAACAAATATATACAGTATCTTGTTGCAATTGATAGCAGAGACCTTGATTTCACTCGAGTTTGGCTCTCAAATGCCTTGTACCTAATAAAGCGCACAAGAGGGACACGCTCCATCATACAAAAGCCATGCGACCTCCTCTTGAGAGTGAATGCGCGCAGAAGACAATTTGTCCTTTTATTGCAGCGCAACGAGAGAGAAAGCCGCTTTGCCAGAGGGGATTACAGACACGGCAAGCTCCTCATCTTGTCCCTGAGGGCGCACAACTCCCCGGGTTATAATCCCGTTGCCTTCATTAACCTGCTGGCCCACCAATAGTGGGGCTCATGCTGATAATTAATGTGTCATTACCTCCACTTACAATGATCCCCCTGTTGCTCCTACACGGTTTCAAACACTCTTATCCCATTAAGTGGATTCCAGGGAGGCAGGATCCTTTTGTGCAAGCGAGGCAAGTCAAATTGACCATCAACACCCTGTTCTCCAGCAGACGTTGGGCGCTTATGTCGATAAATTAGAGAGGAAAATGGACTACATGTGAGTTTCCTTACATTTTGAAAGAAAAGGGGAAAAAAAATGTGGTATTAAAATCTAAATACAGTGGAACCTCTGAGGTTGAACGCAATCAGTTACGGCACGCTGGTCGACCTCCTGTTTGGATTTAGAAATTATTTCCCCCATAGGAAAGAATGGAATTTCAATCAGTTTCAGTCGTTGTTGCTAAAATAAAACTGTTAACTATACAGTCAAAACATTCTTTAACTGCTATACAAATGTAAAAGAAGTGCTACATATCAAAATGTAATAAAACTACTCACAAGGCCTTTTTTTTTTTTCCCTGAAAATATTGTTCGAATTCTGTATTTTGTGACTTCCGGGGTGTTCCAATTCCAAGTTCCTTTGCACAAACTGCATATGAATTGTCAACCGGCTGCACTAATCTGCATTTGGAGCCCCCCCCCCCCGCCACAAAAAAAAGATAAATATCAAAACTGAACTCAGAGCTCTGTGCTCATATAATGGCTTAATGTGCTATAATCACTCAAAGTGGGCAAAAATCAACGAGAGCCGTCCCCAATTTCACAAATATTTTGATTGCAACTTTAGATTTTCAGCAGATGGGGTCTACCTTGCGTACGCATGGTGTAAACATGGAATGAAGTACGTATGCTGTTGTGTTTATCGAAATCAATGTGGTACTGTATGTATGGTGTCAAATTCTACATATCCCAGGGCACAGTCGATCCGGAGCAGGTCCAGACAGCAACAGACCATAATACAGCATTCCACGATGAAAACCGACTTCATCAATCATGTTTTCATTGTTTACTGTGGTGAAATGTAATAACCAGGCTAGTGTTTGTTGTGTGGTGTTGCTTGGTTGTAATGTATCACTAAAGCCGTGACTGACGGAAAAACTGTCCTCTCTCACATTCCAGCAGGGGCGTCATGGCGACACACAGCCCACTGTTTAAGGAACCACTTGGATGTCAAGAACCGTGCCCCATTCACTTGAGAACTTAGGTGGATTTCATACGAAAACCTAGTGCTCCAATGTGTAGACACTTCACTTGATAAAAACACTGAATATTAGGAAAATAACCCCAAACTGATTTGGAAGGATGTCAAAATGTAACATGTAGTACATAGCATGTCAGCCATTTTTGTGGATGGTGTACTTACCATTTGTCTTTTGTGTGTCAATTTGTTTGTTTATAAAACTAATATTATTGTAATTTACATTACAACTATACGATTGCAAAGCCGCCAAACTTAGTTGTCAGAGCGAAATGTTATCGATCATCTTTTTGGCAAATAACCTTTTGATTCCTGTTTGCTGCAATAAACCGATGTCCCTGTCACAAATTGATCTGTGCCGTATATGTCTGACAACCTTGCTCAAAACAATTTATAGAGGAAGTTTGCAAAAAATATATATTGTTAACAGTCATTATAACTATCGCTTTTTGTCATATTGATAAAACTTCTCGTCATTATGACTTGACAGTAGTACATGACAATTTTGATCTGTGAAAAAAAAATGAGCCGCATCTTGTACCTTAATTTCATGTACAAGAAACCACCACGCCCGAAGAAGAACAACCAATCGTAGACAGGTGCGATGAGATGTGGCAGAAACAGATTATTCCCCCCCGCCCCCACAGATAACATTTATCACGTACTCGTTACTGTCAAGTCGTAATGACAAAAAGTTTTAAAATACGACAGATTTGATTTATTTATTTGTTTTTATTCACAAACTCTCCTTTAATGTTTGTGTTTTTATGTTGGAAAATTGTATTTCACTGCTGTATAATGTACATTCATATCTAAAAACATACAATAAATACTCCAGAAATATTTCTTCTTCGAGTCTGACTGGGCTTCCTTGTGGACACTCCATTGCAAGCAACTGATAATGGCCGTGAGATGACAAAGCCTGCTTATGTCCGTTATCTCCTCGTCATCTGGCTACTCCTCTCATTCCACACATAGAAGACGACCTTAGTGGTAAATCAAGTTTAAAGAGGATGACTGGTGTTTGGCAGAAAGCTTGACACAGTTTGCCGCTTTCAGTGGCTCTAAGCGCTGAAATATGCATGCCAGGCCAGTAGTTGGCGATAATTGCGCAATACACGTCCACCAACTGCTTGTTCTTCAAGTTCTATTTAAGAACAGATTTTTGAACGCCCTTCATCTGCGTACCTATGTATAATAAGGGACTCAAAATATGCAATTGTGGTGTAGTAAATGCATCGCTACACCATTGCTGTGTATGTCGTGACATACTGCAATTGTCCGTCTTCACACACTTTATTCGTGATCCCAGACCTTAAGTTGAGGGAGAAACTTGCAACACGCTATTATCACAATACTGGATTTGGCAGTGCTGACAGTACATGAAGAAGAATTACGAGATTCACATCAAATTCAAAAGTCCTCAAACCACATGGACGTCAGACAGCGGCAGTCACAATCAACGGTGCCTTAACTGAGTTCAATTCATTCCGTGACCACGCTCAAAATCAAATCAACGGTCCCCACTGAAATGAATAGAAATGCCATTAATCTGTTCCAACACACCCAATCTTTTTTGGTTATGTTTTTAACAAAGAAAAATTGTACTGTATGATGCATGACATGCGGGATGAATGGCATTTATGTTTTGTGAGAGAAAGCACACCTGAGCCATGTCAGGAAGCATATTTTGTGAACCCAAGCAATATTTGTCCGATAAATTTGTAAACTGACTCCTAAAGGAAACCCCTGATAAAAGGATCACCTTAATTGCGCCATTTTTTTTCTTCCAATTTCACTGGAGTGGGGGAGAGTCTGAAGAGCATTCATAACTCAAGTCACTGCTCACAAGTCAAGGCAAAAAGAATAAAATAGTCCGAGCAACTGGTAGTATCCCGAAAAACCTGTGAGTTAGGGCACTTCTAAGTTGAGGTACCACTGTATACCAAGACTATGAGATTTTGCCATTTGCATTTTGTCAAATGTTTACTGATAACTTTAATAGCTGTTTTGTAATGTGTGCTTTTTCTGGTTTGAAAACATTGTCGTGTAAGCCATTGGCCAAACGTTGCTGTGCTATCTGTTTTCATTTAAACATTGTGTCGTGCAAAATGCCCATTCCTATTTTATGGAATGACCGTTTGATTGTTTTTACAATCAAAAATAGTGTCACAATCAGGGCAGTCCCTTAATCATACAGTCAATGTTAACACAATATTACTTTATTTATTTTTTCCACAATGCAAGCATGTCATAACACAGTATTGACTACAAACAGCAGAGAGGTGGAGGTTGGATAACTCCCAACAGTTCGAGCTTCCAGCAGATGCTTCGGATTACAAAATTAAAATCCACAGTGCGTCTCCGCACTAACACACCATGTAATACGAATTTAGGGGCACGCTCATACTGGGCGGGACGCATTCAGTACATGACAAAGCTATGTTGCGCCCACTTGCGCGATGCATTGCAACTTTGTTGAGTCTGTATGTAATGCCTAAGGAAGGTCGCACCGACACCTGTTGGCGCTGTGGAAGGTGCACAATTTTTTTTTTTTCACCATTTACAGTAGCATGAAGATCACGTCATGGAATAAATGAGAAAGCCTGTCAACTGCAACTACTGTCCATCAAACGTATCATCACCAAATGTCCTCAAAATGTTGCGTAATACTTTTGAGGCTGCAATGTCTACCCAGAGTCACAATGAGATGATGGATGTGGTATAATTGTCATTATTTTCATTGTTCCTTTGATTGAATTCACAGGCACCACAGCCTTCAGAAAAATGATGTTGAGATTGATTGAAAGCGATCGCTAATGCGTCATTCTGGTTAAGTTTGGCCACAAAAACACTTGGCTCGATTTAATGTTGTCAAAATCCAGTGTTGAAAAATGGAGCATAACCGTAACTCGAATGGACTCAAAACCCCCTCGTTTATTGGCCTCATCTACCACCCAAACTGACCGTCAAACACTGAAGCTTTCGCCTTGAAACATCGACCAAGTGACCAGTGAGGCTGGAAAAGCACGGAACTTAAACAATTTCTGACCTTCAGTACTCTCCGCTCTCATTTCTTACATGGCACCACTTGCTTTGTTCGGCGCTTGTGCTCCATTCGCGCGTCATCTTGAGAACCAGTCTGCAGATGACGGTAGCCGTTATCCCTATTCTTACCCAGTTCTAACATCACTAGTCCTGGTTTGAACATTCCTTGAGGCAATGTTCAGGTGTATACAGCAGAGATGGGAGGAAATTGTGCACAAATGCCAAAGAGGAGTTTAATGACTTATATCATTTTTGTTGCGTGTTATATAAGCTAGCATGCTAGCTAACACTATTGACGAGCCTCATGTGACAGTGGTTTCCGTGTGTTGAAAACTAACTCATTAGTAGTCGTTTATGTAACATGACCGTGTACATGCTAGATGCATGGTGTTGATGCTTTATGATCCTCTCCATTTTTAAGTGCTTTCCCGGCATCTATATGCAATTGCAAACCCTTTTTGGGGCTACGTCAATTATTTGCAGATTTTCGCGATTTGCAAAAGGGCCGAGGTCCCCCACGAACATTTTTGTAAATGTAGAATTGTTGCTACAGCTGCACAACCTAATCAGTACTTACACAAGAGATGTATCAATAATTCTATTGCTATAAAGATAATGTTCACTTTTGATTGACCCAGTCAGAAATGATTTAACAAGATTCAGCAAGTGTAACTAATGTGGACTGAATTTAGTCCTTTTTAAAATATGTAACTAGATATGTCTCTTTTTGGAGAGTTGACGAGATGATTGATACACAAGAGATCACAGGCAGAGAAACAGAAGAGATTTTGTTTCATTTTGTCCAAACATACAATCAATTTGTCAACTTGGGAATTTATCGAAAAAAGAAATCATGCACGAATGATTAGTGTAGATTTATTTTGTTTTATCGACCCAAAATTGAGAAATGTCCAAAGTTTGTTGATTAATTAATCAAACCATTGTTTATTATTTGATGGACACGGGCAAGTAAGGAATGAAAGGAATCCCCTTTTTTATGTACAAAAAAAAAATAAAAAGAAATTTAACCAAACGTCAGCGCAAAAGCAGCTGAGTCGGAACACTGTTCTGCTGTTTTTGCAACAGTCTCGTAACAGACTACATCATCCAAAAGCAAAGAAATGCACGCAGAGCATTAATTTTCCACCGTCTACCTCTCAACTCTATTGGAAGCCCTTCAGGGAAAACAGAAAATGTGTTTATTTTGTGTTACAGGCATATTATCACATTAAGAGAATGATTAATGTATTGTAATTGGATTGCCTTTATGTGGACACAATTTAAGTATTACTCTGATGCTGACGGAGGGTTTTTGTGGGGGGTATATTGAATTAAATGTCTCATTTTGGCCTGTAACATAGCATGAAAATTGGCAATACATCACGGCGGGTCTTTGATTTAAGCTTGACACATAGCAAACGCTGTTCACTGTTAATTTAAGCAAGCAGATCCCGAAACAAAACTAATTTGTACCAATGTATTCACCATTCTTCTGCAGAATGGTATTCATACAATATGTTGATTTAGTGCCTCTCTGACCCTTGACACTCGGCCCAGAGAGATGCAAATCCCCAAAGAACATAATGGCTCCCTTCCTGTGTAAAAACGAGGCCGTAAAGGACGTTAATTAGGGTTGTCATGGCGACAGGGTCCGGCAAGCTGATGCTGCCACGATCGCTCAGAGAACTTCAAACGCTATCGAAGCTCCTGCCGGGCCAGCGCAGCAGTTCTGGTTTGCATTAGCGGCAGACTTCCACGGCCGCTCTTTAAATTCAAGATCAATATGGAGGACCCCCTTAAAAAAAAAAAAAAAAAAAGACTGACGAGGGCGAATAGGGCTCGTTGCTTGAATTCTAGTCCAGACAGACCCAGGGTCCTGGATTTCATTAGAGACAATTATCTTATCTGTTTCATCTCACTGCTGCCCCAAAGGTTGGCAGGCAGTCCAGCGGGCCCTTTGCAGTTTGCGAAGTCCCGCAGCCAGCCAGAGGCCTGCAGATGGGGTCCTTTAAACACTCGTGTCCCTGCTGCTAGTGATCAAATATTTTCATGCTTTTGTGAATAGATTTTCTTCTTTCAACCCCACAGGACATTAAAAACACAACATGGCTGGTGTGGATATTCTAGGATGTTGAACATTTTAAGAGAATTCAGCCCGTCATTGTTAGTTTTGGTCGATGCCGAAGCTGCATGAGCGTGTCTGCACTTGTGTCGGGTTTCTTGATGCTGTTCTTCGTCAGTTTACGGCGCACGCCACTGATACCTGTCAACACTGCAGTTGCACTTTACAGTGCAAAAACATTGGGGGGGGGGGGGGCATTTCAATGACATCACTATTAACTGGAAACGGATAACAATTTTGCGCACTAGGGCGTTTTAGAGCCTGAAAATGCAAACATTTAAAAACGGTTTAAAAACATTGTATATTTAAAGACCAAAACTGTTTCACCAACCATGAAATTCCATCGAATGAAAGTGTGCTAGCATAATGCTAACATACATCCGTCCATTTTCCATACCTCTTTATCCTCACAAGGACCGCGGGCGTGCTGGAGGCGGGGGACACCCTGAACTGGTCACCAGCCAATCGCAGGGCACATAGAACCAAACAACCATTTGCGCAAACATTCACACCTAAGGGCAATTTAGAGTCCCCAATCAACCTACCATGCATGTTTTTGGGATGTGGGAGGAAATCGGAGTGCCCGGAGAAAACCCACGCAGGCACGGGGAGAACATGCAAACTCCACAAAGGCGAGGCCGGGATTTGAGGCGGATGTGCTAACCAGTCGCCCACCTTGCCGCCTAATGCTAACATATAATACAAAATGCTATAGATGGGCTAACCAAAATTTGCACAAACGTTGCGGTAATTATATACCTTTGAACAACTGCTATTTTAATGCTCATGGAACAGCAAAAACACTGGAACCTCGATTTAACGGACTAATGGGGGTGGGGAGGCAGCGTCGTCCATTACAGCCGATTGTCTGTTATATTGAAGCACTCTTTGCGGCCATATGTACCCATATTATTGTACAATACAAATTATTATTTTGTACTTTGTTGTGGCCTAAACGATCCAGTACAGTACAAATTTATTGTAAATATAAAACTTGAAAATGTTTGAAAAGTTACAAATTTTATCCAAATTTACCATGCCAGTGTGCTTGCTGTCATTGTGACTAGTGGCAAGTCGAGTGGGGGGGTCGCTTTCATGAAACAGGAGGAATTAGTGCGCTTCCCATTTCTAAATCAATTGCCATAGATGAACGACTTGACAAAGAACTGTTGCTGTGTCAAAAATAGCATGTTCCAGACTCCAGAGTCTTGGCTCTAGCCCATTTTTAGCAGGGGGAAAACTGGGTCCAAGGGTTTTTCTTTCAGGACCCCCCACCTCCAACCTCCCCCCTCACACACCACACCCACCCACCATTAACAACCGCCACTGTATAGAACTCCTGCCATCATGGCCACCCCGTCAATGCGTCGCCTGGAAATGTTGCCACATTCAACATGGCCGCCACACGTCAACGCAATGTCTTTGATGTGAAAGTCGCCACCTTCATCATGGCCACCACATAGGCAAGGGCACATCTGTTGGGTGATTCTAGTCATGATTCTAGTCATATTTCTGTGAGCCAGAAACAAGAGCGGCCATTTCTGGAACTAACAGAATTTGGCGACACCGTTTTAAGTGACAACTGGAAACAATTTTTGGACACGTGCTGTCCAGACGTTCCGTTACTTCTGATATTCATTACATCGAGGTTCCACTGCACAAACATAGCATCCAACAATCTCTCCTCTGTGGGAACGACGATTATTACTGATAGGGACTACAGTATCACTAGGGGATCTTCTCAGGGACCTCAGTACCGCGACTACATTTCCAACTCTAAATTCTGATTTGTCTGTGTACTGTAAAAACCCATCCAAAAAAACATTGCTTCAAAAATCTGTGAGCGGGAGCAAACAATGAACTGCGCTACTACAGCGTGTGTTCACTTTAGTGTACGCTAATGTTGTCTGGCATTGAAAATGAGCCAAGAAAGGTTTAAGTGTGTTGTTTTTTTTGTGGTTGATATCTGACTGCTTGCTGTTGTTAAATCAAGGTAGATAGATCTCATCTGGAAATGTTTAAAATGTCAAGTGGCTTTGCTGTCTCACAGAGACAGAGCAGAAGACACTATTTTGGCAATCAGGTAAGATACACTTTCACATTTTAAGCTCAGACGAGAGCTGCTTTGCTCAGGGGACGATGCCCTGCCTGGTCGGATGGGAGTCGGGGGCGGGGGCGTGAGGCCCTGGACCCGGAGCCTGAAATTGAGAAGCCTCCTCATCAAGGGTTAGGGATCACGGGGCCTAGACTTCCCTTCATCAACGCCAAGCTGGGAAATGCGGAGGACAGCAGGGGTCAGCGCGACGCCCGCTGTGCTTCTGTTACCGTGGCAACCAACCCCAGGGCCAAAGAAAATAGATGACAAGCACAATAACATGAGGTGTAATCACGAAGATCACTTGACTGCATGGTTTGCAGTGTCGACTCTCAAGGCTCCAAACTCCAAACGACACCCACCCCCCAGCCCTAAGAAAGTACTTTAAGGAAAAATGAGTCAGTGTGGTGGTGGATTTGGTCCACGCTTCCAGAAAGCAGGAAACCTTGAGGGTTATGCTTGGGAGACTCTCCACGAGCAGCCATTGAGAGATTCCAGTCCACTTCCACAGTAAGATATTTATTTTCCGGTTCTTTGTACTGGGTGCCCTGGAGATGGAATCTCGGATCCTCTTGAAGGGGAAATTTTATGACTTATTAACTGTCAACAGTTCATAACCTCAGAGGAGCTATTTAACGTTCTCCTGTGGTCACACCAGAGAAGTCCGTGTTTGATTTGGACTGGAAAGATATTTGAGTGTTTTCGCTCTCCACCCTGCCCACAAGTGCAACATTAACAAAATAAAATAAAACAAAATAAATACAAATTTGAAAAAGCTGTAATCAACTTTGACATCGGAACCTCAACTCAAGATAAGGATAATGTGTTCACTTTGGAATGAAGTTACACATGATTTACACACTGAACTCAACACAGACTTCAACACTACGATAATACGGTACTGCAACTTTTAAATTGTTATTAACCTGCTTTGGGGTTCATAAGCAATACTCCCCTCATTCTCGAGGCTAAGGACCTTCGCATCTTTGATTGTTCTTCTCTTAGCATGGCCGTCATATTGAGGCTGGTGGAATGGCGTTGGCGCTGTCGCTAAATCATTTATCACGAGCCAAAAACAACCGCGATGAATAATTGAGTCCAGATGTGGCCGCTTCGTGCAAGATAGCATGGTTCATTTCCTGTCTGCGCTTTGTAAGACAACCTATTACACCTCCCAGGCTACACGGGCCCGGCCTGAACATCGACGCTCCTCAGGTGTCGGCGTAGGAAGCACACACCACTGACAACTTCTATCTGCTAAACTGCACCCATTCACCCAACCACGAGTGACCTACACAACGTCGAAGGAATCGAGAAGGCGACCAGAAACCTGGAATGGATAGTATCGGAACTTTACGCTTAACACTTTTACTGGCTACTTCTCGTATTAAATGTATCAGTTACAATGTAGAAATGCAATTTTGCGAATTTTACTCGCACACAGCATTCTTACATAAAATTGATGTGATCCTCATTCGAGATTCATTTCATTGTCGTTGTGATCAAATGTAACTTCACGAGTTTCTAACATCACATATACACACGCGCGCACACTTGCAGCCAGTAGCAGTTGCTTTTGTTTATATGACATGCTCAAAGATGTGGAAGGCCATAACTCTGAAGTTGCCTTAAAAGCATTCTCCTCCGGGCCCTCGGGCTCCATGTGGAAGTCATTAAGCCACCATGCAGGTGACTGACACCGAGTGACCACTGCTCGGGAGCCGTGCGTGCGATAATGAAGCGCAGTTTCCTGGTTAACGTGATATTATTTTCTTTCCTTTTTGGTTGTTTGTTTGTTGAACTGCTCTATTGTCACTGTAACCAGGTAATGTAATGAACTGTACCTGGTTTGTCTTATGGCAACTTTATAGCTTTTGTCCACGGATAAGCTGCTCATGCTCTGATTTAGAGTGACACCGACTTACATGAGTGTTTTAAACTGGATTTAGTCATTCGTTGTGTGCGCTGAAAGGGGCATGTGTCAATTCAGCATTAAGTGTATGCCAGCTTCCAAACACATAAACACTAAGGGGAATGGGTTTCTGTGGACGGAATTAATCTGGAAATGGATGTCAAGATTGTTTGGGGGAAAAGGTAAATAGTGAAGTGGACTGGCGTGGCCTTCTGACTTTAATGTTGTGTTTACGCTGCAATTAGTCTTTTCAGAATGAGCGTCCTGACAGAGGGCCTGAGACTGTGTGGCATGCGAGAATAAACTATAAACAGCCCCTGTTTGAAGGATCCTTCAATGCTCATAAACTAAGACGCCTTCCAAAAACTAGCGCCTCTCATGTTCCCAATGGGTGGGCTGATTTTTCCTCGTCTCGCTCTTCCGCCCAAACGTCGTCCTTCCACTTGTTTGTTCTACTGTTTATGCTACTCATTCCACTCACTTATGCACATTTGCATTTTGCCTCCATTTTTCCTCCCTCCTGCCATTTTACCTTCATTTTCCCACTGCATGGTACCTACTTGACTGGAAATGGCTCTCGTCGCTATAGACTCTTCTCCATTGGGCAAAGCGAGTACAGCCGGTTCAATGGTGTTTCGAGTATGTCATGTCAACTGCTGGTCACTTATTGTCAAACAGATTCACATCATCGTTGTCTCATATACGTTTTTGAGGACACGGTTTTACAGCCAAATCTGGAGGCTAACGGCCAAACATTAAGCACAACATGCTGCTGTTCCTGCTTGTTGTATTCAAGTAAAGATGAAATGACACGTAACAAGTACTGTAGTTGTTGAAAGCTACAATACAACAAGGAAGAACAAGTTTCAATGTGCGAGGAACAGCCTTAAAAGAAGCCTAACTATTTAAAAAAAAGAGCCTAATCTAAGCATAATACGTGAATGTGGACAAGATGGCAAAAGGCACATTAGAATTGTACCACTTCAACTTAGGTTGCAAACGATGTTGAGTTGAGTATCTCCACAGTCAGATAAGTGTGCATACAGAGGAGTGACATCTTCTGCATCGCGCCCGTCAGCACGCACACACCCGCAATTCCGCTGAAGTGACACAAGATGCCGATTGGATATTAACAAATACACCAATGAAACTTCACAATAGTCACCACTACATTCTTTGGTGCCTCTTGCGGTCAGCAGCGCAAATTAGACGACCAAAAGCTGGCCAGCTATAACAAAACCTCTGGCGCTGCAGTATTATACGCCAACAACAACCACATGAAATAAATGCAGGAGTTTCCTCCTTGTCATCCATTTTTGTAATTTGTGAGCATCTCATTGGTTTTCGCAGTTGCTCGGCGGTGCTATGAGGTGAGTAGAGCCGCGAGCTACAACCCACACGGGTTGTGTCACTGCAGTGTCCACCTGAGCAAACAGGACAAGAAGGTTCGGGAGGGGAGGAGGTTGGGAGGAGACCAGCGGGGAAGGAATTGGTGAGGTATAGCTTCAACCGAGTGACAGCCGATGTATAATAACATTAGTCTTCCTCCTTCAGGACACAACCTTCTTCTGTTTTTTTTTTTTTGTCTTGCACGGTTTTGCCTCCAATAGCAACACATTCCTGTCATGCCTGACTGCGGTTCCCCGTTTAGAATTCTCATTACAGGCAGCTTTACACGCACGGTCTGAAGTCGTCCGGAGCACCCGCCAGGGAGAGACCGTGGACCCTAAAGTCGTCCAAAGCCTGCAGCAGAAAGACGAAGGCGCTCCAGCAGTCATCCTCAGATTCAGACTCTCTCTTAAAAAAAAAACAAAAAAAACATCCAGCAATGAGTATTACTTGAAATGTCCATAATAGGAAGACGATGTTTTTTGAAGAATGAAAAAGCAATGACCTCACTTTTTTTTTTTTTATTATTCATTTTGACACTACACTGTCTTAATATTAAAACTGCCTCTGGTGTGCTGGGACAGATGAGCCCGTCCGACTTCCAAGCGGACGATTTATGATTATGAAGTGGAGCGGCCTCTCAGGATTCCACATCTTTATGGAAAGCAGAGCTGCTCGATTCTCTCGGCTCTCTTTCAAGTCGGCTCGGATGCGGCTCCAGAGGACCGGAGCAGCCGTTTCGTTGACGGACAGTCGAGCGTGTTAAAGAACAGAAGGTACAACACTGTGTAACCTGCGCACACAATACTCTGTAACTCTGAAGGGGAAAGTGGACAGCAATAGTCCCTCAAAGTCTGCTTGATTTCAGTCAATTCTTTGGATGGATGGATTTGGCAGCTACGTCAACAACCTAGAACCAATAATCATGCCCTGGTTTCAATGACTTCCACGCGAGGATTCTGCTTGAGGACAGCGATATAAACACACCAACAACCAATCACACCTATAGTCAGATTACAGGCTTCTCAATTAGCCGAACATGTATGCGTGGGAATGGGAATGTGGGAGGAAGCCGAAGTACCCACGGAAAACCCAGGCAAGCGTGGGGAGAAAATGCAAACTTCAAACAGAAAGGCTCGATGCAGAAGTCAAACCCAGAACGTCTGAGTGTGAGGCAGATGCGCTAAACACATCAAATCTATTAATTTTGGTCAGTACGAGTATGACCATATTTCCTTTGAGATACAGTATCACTTAAATGTACATAATTTGAATCAGGATTCCTGAAGGGAACCAACGGTGGTTGTCTGTGGTATATCCACTGCTCCCAAAAAGTTGGGGATATCCAACTTTTGGGTGAAATTTCTTGAGGAACCTAAAATGCACTACCGTATAATCTTTACAGGTGAACTCAAGTTGACCTTTGCTAATCTTTTGAATGCCCTTGTCCAACTGTTTAATGTTTCAGTAGTTTTTGTACAACTTTCTGTTCTCTACAAGAAGCTAAACAGCAATGCATTTCCTGGTCCAGTTAAAATTGGTATTTAAACAGTCCTCTTCATCGCGCTGTTCACATTTTTGACATCCTGAGAATGAGGAGACCAAGACGACGCCTAACAATTGATCAACGGGGCTTCAGGATGTTCTCAGAGGGAACTGGTCACTGTGCTTAGAGAAACTGAAGGAGTCACAGAAAGCCAGAAAAGTGGACATCCTTGAAAATTTCTTTGTAACCTGCTGTAAATGTTGCAGTTTTAGCTTCTTGTTAGAGGACAACAGGTTGTTCAAAAAGTACTGAAACTTTAAGCAGTTGGACATGTGCATTCAAACGCTGAGTTCACCTGTAAAAGTTATAGGGTATTTTAGGTTCATTCTGAAATTTCAACCAAAAGCAAATTATGCCCAACTTTTTGTGAGTAGTGTAACAATCATAGGGCTCGAGCACCGTTTTTCATTTACGATAGTTAAGAGGCATACAAGCAAGCTGCCCCAAATAGGCCTTCAAATAAGAACATGTAGCCATTTTAACTTAAAATAATACATTTGAAGCTACACTGGCTTGTGATGAGGATTACTATGGTATTGACTCCAACTCTCATGATCTTGTTTGGTGGTGCACACTGCACAGTCTTCTGGAACCTTCTTGTATTTGTAAAAGAAAACAAAAACACATCTGCTGATTTTCATTTACAAAAGCCAATACCACTTTGGACCTGTAGGGGGAGTCCTGCAACATTTTTGCTCACTGGTCCAACAGTGAGAAAAAATGTGCATTGCACATTGCAACTGTGCAATGCACTCAAGCACCAGAGGTTTACGACAAAAGTGCATTGAGAGGAAACAAATTAACCCAAGGCTGACTAACTGTGTGACAAGTTCACGCTTCCACTCTTGGCACAATAAAGTCCTGTTGGTGCCACATTAACAGCAGGCCATACGAGGTGGCAGTGCCAGCCAAACTTCGACAAGAATGGATCTGTCATTGACCTCAGTTCACCTCAACGTGTTGCGTTTATATATTTACTGTGGATGATTTGCCAGATTGTGCAAAGAATCGCATCATGTGTGCCCTTGTGGTGGGGCAACACATTTATTTGCATTGAAGTCGTGGTGTGTGATGGAACGCCAACAACATGCCTGCGCTGTCCTGTTGCGCTGTTCAAACTGTTATGTAGAAATGTGGATCTGTCATCCTGCTGTTTTCCCCAAACAGGAAACTATATAGTTTAGTTCTAAATATAGGTCGTGTGGATTATACAGTAACTCTCGAGGGCAAATTGAATCATATCGGCTTCTGCGATGCTGAACACTTTACTCCTTACATTTCTTTTAGACTCCACTGTGACCACACATTGCAAAGTAAAGCAAAGCCTAAACTGTGTCAACATACATTTGGTTGTTATTGTGCTTCCTAAATGTAATTTGGATAATTCCCCACAATGATGATTGAAGTGTAACTACAATAAAACTATACTAGCATCAGACACTGATTGTATGCAGTCAAGTACAAATGAACATGATATCAGGATGAAATACAGTCAAGCAAACAATTCTCCTTTTATGAACGCAAAGAACAATTACCTCGATCCCCTGGCCGGGCGCTAATCTAAATTACAAGACATCAGGCCTGTTTCTTCTGTTGTTAACATTCAAAGATCGGAACGAGAACAACGGAACTAAGAAGATAAGTACAATTCATAAATGAAAGCAAAGAACCGACAATTTATTCTGAAACTGATGAAAGAACTCGATCATTCCTTGAAGTTGTCGGTCAAATCAGGATACAATAGACAGCACTTTATCTCACTGAGAAATAGGGTAGTGAAAGAAATAAGAAAATCTAAAGCTGACTTTTTCATTACTGCTCTGAATAGTGCGAAGGGAAATTCAAAAATAACCTGGAATTATATTAAAAAACTATTGGGTGATACACAAAATAACAAAACAAAACTAATGCAAATTCAATTAAATGGAAACATCCTGACGGAACCTCAAGTGATGGCTGATGCTTTTAACGACTACTTCATTGAATCTGTGTCAGAAATCTCTTCTAAGTTTGCAGTAAAACAAATGAAGGAATACCCTGCATTGTCTACAACGCAGTTCTTTACTATTACAAATATGACTGAGACCAAAGTTATCGATTGAATTCATTCACTCAAACCATCTAAGGCAAAGGCTGTTTTTGGAATGGACACGAGCATGCTCAAAGATCTAGGTTCAACTCTTGCTCCTCCTATTGCCTCAATCATTAATCTTTCAATTTCATCTGGTCACTTTCCAAAGGCCTGGGAATCTGCTCTTGTTACCCCTGTCTTTAAATCCGGTGACAACTTCTCTGAATAACTACCGACCTAGAAGCATTCTTCCGACCATCTGCAAAAATGGGTGTCAGAGCAGATTGTCCATTATTTAAACAGCAGCTCCCCCTCTCTCCACGCCATGCAGTTTGGTTTCAGATCCAAGCATTCCACTGAAATGGCTACATGCCTCTTCATTGAGAAAATAAAATCTTCTCTCGACAAGGGTGGAGTTGTAGGGGCGGTGTTCTTGGACCTCAGGAAAGCTTTTGATACAGTAAATCACTCTGTTCTTCTTACCAAGCTCTCAAAATTTAACTTCTCTCGCAAAGCTGTGAGCTGGATTGAATCATATCTGCATGACCGAACACAATCTGTATCAGTTAACAACTGCAGATCAGAGTCTCTTAGGCTAACCTCTGGAGTCCCTCAGGGATCAATATTGGGCCCCCTTTTATTTAGTCTTTATATCAACGATTTGCCCACTGTTTGCTCTGAAGCAGAGTGCGTAATGTATGCAGACGACACAGTTTTCTTTGCTCATGGTCGCTCCAAAGCTACTGTTGCTGCTAAACTCACTAATACAATGTCCTGTGTCACAACTTGGTTGCAGGAGTGCTGTCTACAGCTAAACGTTTCTAAAACTGTAGGCATGTATTTCACTAAAACAAATAGAGTATCACCTGACCCCGACATACTTGTTAATGGAGAAAAAATGCAAATTGTCAGCCAATACAAATATCTTGGGTTAATAATAGATTCACAGCTTTCCTTTAAAGCCCATATTGACAAATTGTGTAAAAATATCAAATTAAACCTCGCAAATTTTCGTGCAATTCGGAATGAAATGAAAATGTACCTGCATTCGATGATTCTTAGTCACTTTAACTATTGCATAACCAGTTGGTCCCAGGCTGGTCAGAATGCAAAAAAACCATTGGAAGTTTTGTACAAACAAGTAATTAAAGTGATGGATAAAAAACCAAGGCACTATCATCACTGTGCAATTTAAAAAAAATACAGTCTTTTAAACTGGGACCGTCTTCACATATTTGCAGATTTAAATTTGATTTATAAAGTACTGCATGATTTGGCCCCAGCTCCTCTGGCTGAGTTCATCAGCCAAAGAAACAGCTCTGAGCGTGTCACTCGAGGCTCTGTCAGAGGTGACTGTCTCATTCCTCTGCGCAGGAGCACTTTCAGTAAGTCAGCCTGGTCAGTGAGGAGCGCTGGTGAGTGGAACTCAGTACCTGAGGAGGTTAAACTGCTTACAACATACAAGGCCTTCACAAAAAAACTGAAAATGTGGCTAGTTAACACCTATAGCTGCCAACACTAAAAGACAAGTATGTTATGTTGTCTTTTTGTTATGATCAAAAAAAATATGGTTTTATTCTCTCTTAATAGTATAGTTTGATTATGTATCCTGTATTATATTGTCTTGTAGACGTATTTTACTGCTTTTTTACGTCATGGCCAGGGGACTACAGATGAAAACTAGCCTTCTGGCTAATTCTGGCTTTTTTAACCATGTGTACTTCATGTGTTTTATGAAATTGCATTGTCCCCTTTCAAAAATAAACTGATAAACAAGGTGTGTCAAAAACGTTCCAGGATTGGTGTCGCCAGACCTGGAACCTTTCCGACACACCTCGACTCGTATACACACCTCATTTGTCACAGAATTCCTTTGAAATACCGACGCTCTTCTTTCTAAAACAAAAGTTCGCTGATAAATCTTTGTGATACTGTTACGATTACCTCAGTGTACAGGCCAGCGACGCCACATCTATCAAAATATTTCCCACATTCTGAGTATCGGAAGGATTTGCCTACACCGACGTTGTCAAAAGACAAACGTCTGAAAACGCTGTAATATACATGCCAGGCCAGCAGGTGGCGAGGTCACTTTGTAAAGAAACTGAAATATAATCAAAATCTCTTTCTCCTGCGTCTTATCTGCAAAGTGTCTATACATTTGGCTTCAAAATTCTTAGTTTCAGTTGAAATAAAGCCAATCGATGTGAGAAAAGTTTGAGTTCCAACCGAATAGTCCGTGTTAATTCAACTTTTAAAAAGCCAAACACTGTCAGATGAATGTGTTTACATGTATTGCTTTTCTTTAATGCAGGTAAAAGTACTGACTGTTGTTTTGAAAATAACTTTTTCCATTTTCAGGCTACAAAACACTGTTGTTGCTTAAGGAGTTAAAGGGTGCGATGTAAACAGCCCCGCTGGATATAATAGTATGCTAATGTTAGCGCTCAGCTGATGCTAGTCCAAGTATTAACCACAATGTGGTTAGAGAGTCTACCATTTATTATTATTATTATGTTCTGTCTTCTCAGGGTCTTCTCATGACACACTTGAGTCCAGCCTTTAGAGCCGCTAGCTGTATCACTTTGGTAGTTTGAGATCAAGTTCCTCTGCTCCTTAGAGTACGTTTTTCAAAAAGCAGCAATAAATTAAAAAAAAGAAAAACGGGTCACCCATCAGCCACGTCAGGCGTTCGGTGCACTGCGGCGCATTTGACATCATTCAGAAACTGCACAGATGAGCTTTAAATCCCCGAATCTTTTAAATGTCTTTGAGCCAAAAGCGTCATCCAAAGCCAGCCGAAGCCGGCGTGGTGAAAAAAAATTTCATATCGGTAAGACTATCAGGGAGTTGCTTGCTAATAATGTGAATTAATAAAGTAGTCTCATAATCTGTAAAGTGCAGTTTGGACTTCAACGTGTACCCGAGAAAATTCGAAACTATTTGAAAAAGTTGGAATGTGGATCATGGTATTTGCCTTGAGTTCACATTATTGGCTATTTTGCTGCATGTCCTCTGCTACAGCATGTACATTACACAAGACAAATCCCAATAGTCCTCGATCGCAACCCGCAAGTGGCAAAATGAGTACTTCCAAGCTGGCCCTCCTGATGGTGTGTTGGCATGCGGCGGTGGAAGAAATCTTGTTCCTTGCAGGCCCTCGGGATGTCATTGCAGCCAGCAGTGCAGTCAGGCAACACTTACATGCACAGCTTGTCCAACCATTTGGAGAGCGGCTGACTACTTTTATGGTCTCTGCACTGGACGGTGCGAGGGAGGTAAAGGCCCGTAAAAGTGCCTGTTCCCTGCAATCAAAGCGAAGGGACGGCAACCCTGCGACGCCACAGCCGCGGTGATGGAGATTCACCCAGACAGGAGAGGCCAAGTTTGTCCGCCCCCGTTCCCTCAATGGCCAGGTTACGTCGCAAGGTTCCTCACTATCAGTCGGGTCAATCGCTGGCTGAGATAAAGCCGATCCGAAAGCCGGACAGTCTTTGAACACAGCAGGGAGAACTCCCCCAGGTCTCTTATCTCATTAAACTTGAAAAGATATATTAATCCTTGAAAGGCTAAGATAACAGTAAGGTTGACAATCGTCAAGGAGACTGACAGTATTATAAATGTTATCTCCAAGGGGTCATCTGCGTTTTATCTCAGGAGGCAGGAGGAAAAGTTATGGATTTCTTTCTCTGCTCCTAAAAGGGATTTTTCTTTTAAACTCCTACCGTGGGATTTATTTATACTCATCATCATTCAAAAAAACTTTGTAAATACCTCTATCAAAGACTTTTTTCAAATGTCAAATTTAAATTACGTTCAACTGTAAGTCAAGTCAGCCATATGGTTTAAAACCCACTTTCATCTGGATTTGCCATTCGCAGTACTTCAATTTAACATGCCAAATGCTAGTTAAGGTTTTTTTGATTTTTGATTTTTTTGGACTATAGGTGAGTCATTAAAAGTGAAGGCAGCTTGGGTTCAGCTGCCATTCACTTGAAAAACTGTCACCTGAAGTCGTCATCTGGGATAGAGATGATCTAAAACCGTCATGGGTCACGCGGTGTTCATACTACATACATGCAGGACTCATTGTTTGTTTTTTTTACACTGCAAATGCATGCAGGACGGGAATACTTTCTTTTATTATGAAAACAAAGTCTTTATGCCAGATTTAAAAGTTATGAGGTACCATCATTATTTTTGTATATTTTTTAAGTTCTTGCCAAAAATTCGGCTGATTGCGTGGAACTGATTGTTTATTGATCTTGTTACGAAGCAGTTTGGGCAAAACTGAGTGAAAAGCTTGATTGCAACCAGCAGAGGCACTGTTGATAAAGTTTCGACTAGTTTGGGAGCTGAAGAAGAAGAATGTGACATTAGCGATGTGAAGTGGCGCTTTTGCTTTCATTTGCTTTCCTTCGTCCTCTGAATACACCGTTTTCTTTCGCATTCCTTTCATGAAAGTAAAATGCTTCACAGCGTTCCCTGAAATCCATTTCCACATTCTACAGCACATGCAGCCTCCACTGAATTAATCTGGTAAGGTTTATGATTTAACGGCAAATGGCAGCCAATAAAGAACAAAACTCTGGCCTTTCGACAGGCCGCAAACATTCAGTCAGCTTTCGGCAGCACACCCATCTGACATCAGCCCACCTCCCTCTCCCTCTTTTTTTTTTCTTCACGCCAGGACACAAAACACTCTCCTCCGCTGGCTGCCAGTGCTGCACTGTCCCAAGTCTCGAGTGCAGTTTAACAGCACATGGAAAGAAAAACACCACGTTGTACCACTAGATGCCAGATTCATGCGAACCTCAAGGCGCACGCTAAAAAGCTGGAAATTTTCCTGTGCTGCTCTAAGCTGTCTGTCATCCTCAACATTGGTGGGCAAGAGTTGGCAGAGTAAAGTTTCACTGAATAAATGTCTTTACTCATTTATCTCTGAATTATGCTCAGACTCTCTCTGCATATATTGTATTGAGATTTGTGGATAGCTGCACATGAGCGTGGAAGACCAGGAAATGTGGTGAAGGCCGTTTTACCTTCTCTGGCTACAGTAGTCATAACATCACATCAATCTCCCACAGTCGGCATATGATTGACAACAATCATGTATTGTATTGCAATTCTTTCATTGTTTACACAATGTTTTCATTTCAGTTAAAAATATATATATATATATTGATAAGTTTGAACCAATTATGTAATTAAATCCATTTAAAATGAGTGCATAAAATAGGTCGATTTTCAATCATTCATTTTGTTGTTATAATTGTATCGCAGATTTGTATAAACATAAAATTATTGAATAAAATACATTTAACAGTGAAATGTTTATATCAAATATGTAATAGTTTCATAAAAATAATTCTCATTTTATTCATTATATTATGTATAATAGATTGCAATACAAGTAATTAAACAATTATCTAATAAATTAAATGCATAAATGTTAAATCTACAGTGGATATAAAAACAACCCTGTTCAAAAGCCAGGTTTTTGTTTTTTGTCCCCCCGCAATATGAAAAAATTCCATCAAGATAAAACATTTCGAAACTTTTTCGACCTTTAATTATAGCCTGTAAAACTCCATCCATTCGCTGTACCGCTTTACTGCTTCTAAGCAAGCCATGTTATTTGTCATTTTCAATAACAACTCCAAACGGTTACTTAATTGAAAAGGTCCAAAGATATTCCCGCCATGTTAGCATCACAAACTGTATGTATATTGGCAGCTCAAATCTGTTACAGTCTGAGAAAAATAACAGCATTAGCAGGCCAAAATGGCAAATGCTATCATAACTGTAAGACAAAAGCAGGTACAGTGAGCTTTTCATGGCATTGGTGGCTAGAGGTAGTGGACCCAAATCCAGGAGTCTCGCGGAGAAAAAAAATAAATAAAATAAATAAATAAATAAATACAAAATATATATATATATATATATATATATTTATTTAAAAAAAAATTTAACAAAAAAAGCAAACAAGGCCCATTGAATAATGACAGGGACAAAGATCCAATACAGACTGACAGAAAACAGAACTAAATCCAAGCAAACTGATGCGACAATGAGGCACACCTGGACAAGACAAAAGTGGCTGATTGGTGGACAGAAGTAACAGGGTTAACGAGAACAGGAGGACACGAAAACCTAACGAGCACGACAAAGGATGAACGTGGCTCACAAGTAAACAAGACATAACATGAAACAAAAGGAAATATAATCTAAACCAGGCGTGTCAAACGTTTTTTTTCTTCTACGGGCCATGTTGTAGTTGTGGTTTTACTGTAAATGGTTAATCGCCTCATATTATTGCATAGACACAACAAATTGATGAATAACCAGTTTCGAAATCAGAAGTCAAGGATAATACGATGTTCAGTTACTTTAAAAAAGTCGGATTGGTAAGAAAAAATGTTTGTAATATTTTAACATTATTTATTTATTTTCAATTTGAAAGTTTGGTACAGATTTCCTCAATAATCATGGACGTTGATGCACATGATTTGCTTTCACGGGCCACATAAAAGGATGTGGCGGGTCGGATCGAGCCCCCGGGCCTTGAGTTTGACACCAGTGATCTAACCCACCAAAACACACCTTTCATGTCTTTTTAGGATATAAAGATCGTAAAATGAAGACTCCGCAGTATTTTCGTATAGCATTCTGGAAGCGTCTTTTGCGATGTTATTAGTACGTGTGGTGTATATTTCAACTGTATCCAAACGACAAGCGCACGATGATGTTTAAACAAACAACCATTGACACCTACGTATAATTTAGAGTCTTCCATGAGCCTAACATGCTTGTTTTTGGAACGTGGGAAGAAGCAAACTGAGACTGAGTCGGGATTCGACCCCAAAACCTCTCAACTGTGAGGCAGAGGTGCCAACCACTTCTGCCCCGTGCTGACCTATTGTTAAAATAAAATGATGGGGATCGGGTTGTTTCATCAGTAGCTAAATTTGTGTTCTTTGCATGGACTTAAAGTTGAAGTGTTTCAGCAGTCTTTACTTTGGCATGTGTCCCGCCTCATTACATCAAAATGTACAATGTTTGAGGGAGCTCGGGGCTTGCATCAAAGAGAGAGAGAGAGACAAAAAGTCTTGGTGACGAAGCCAATGCCGTAAAACTTGAAAAATGCGACTTAATTTGTCATTTTTAAATGAGAGAACTGTCATCCTGTGGCACGGAGCTTGAATTGTAGGCTGCACTGAAGCAGATCTCCAACCCTGTGGTCCTTGGGGCCCAGAGAAACATTCCACGTCTCTCTTTTTAAGAGTACTGGATTTAGTTTTGGAGTCAATCAATCAGTCGGCTCCAATGACGACCACAAAACGACCACGTTGCGGCTGCGGGTCATCAGTCCAATTAGTCGTGATGGAAGTGTGAAGGGGCCAAAATGCTGAAACCTTCTCAAATTCAACACTCTGCAACATCGTCCCCTACAGAGGGCTTCAAAGGCGAGCGTACGTCATGGGTAGAACGTTAGGAAGCAAGCCTGACGTGTGCGGTCAAAGTTATTAGCTTTGATTCATGTCAGTATGACAAAATCACAACTTCAAGCTCCTACAAGGACTGGAGTTTATTTGTCTCTCTTGAGTGCTAGTTTCACTCAAGCGCCTTTGAACATGCGTTCGTTGTCGCCTGGTTTGGCCAGCTCGCTTTGTTAAAGCGCACGAGTGTGTGGGTATAATAACATTTTTACAATCAAACTCAGCTGGGATAGGCTCCAGCTCACTTGCCACTCTAAAGAAACTATAGAAAATGGATGCATGGAAAAGTCCCATTAATTAGGCCTTAATGCCATCAAAAAATATTTCTTTTTGGTTTTTCATTAGCATGATTATGCAAAAAATAAAAACACAAAAATACAGCTCCGCTAAGGTCGGACAATTGGAGAGTCAAAACAAAAACCTTTGTGTAAACCATGTCTTTAAAATCTGACTAAACTGAGGAATTTGAACGGGCATCATGCATGTCGCATGACACCTCAAAGGGTTAACGCTATGCAAATTTGGCTGGTTCTTAGTTTTTTTTTTTATCTTTGTCTTAAAAGAGACAATTTTAACCAATTTCCATGCGTTCTAATTGTTTCTTCAAAATACCCGAACACAGTTTGACATGACAGCCAATCTGTCAGCCAATCACAGTCTGCCATGACAGCCAATCTCTCAGCCAATCACAGTCGGTCAGTCTGGCACAGTCAGCTACACCCCGCTGTTGAAGGCGATGACGCAATCATCGCCAGAGTGTTTGTCATCCATGCAAGACGCTACAGGACGACCCCGTGACCCCCTCCATTTTCCTCCCCAGACTACGACTTCCGCCTTATCACGTTTGCCGGTTCCTATGGCTCTTTGCTCAGCCTTCTGCCTTCGACCTCGAGTTCTGCCTTAGCACGTGTGTCTACCGCTACGAAGACAATGAAGTGTGACTTTCCACGTCGTGCTCTCTGTGAATCGCAAATGAAGACAATTCCTGACCTGCTGGATATATATATATATATATATTCTTTTGTATGAATTTCTACTTCTTACTGAATCAATATCAGAGCATAGAAATCAAGATAGAATCGTATCGAGAGGTTCCCAGCAAAGCGCAGCTCTACGAAACGTGCTGTGAAAACGCTTCAGCCGTGTTTGAGAGTATGCGCGCAAGTCACGCATGAGCTCACCTTATCTTGACTGCCACGAGAAGCCCTGCTCGTTCACTTCAAACGGAGCGTTGCGAAAGCTTCTTAAGCCCCCTGTAAAGACTTTACATACGTGCCTGAAAATAAAGAGCTGCGTTAGCGTGGGAAAGCCCCATTTGAGAAGGTTAGTGTCATATTTAACAGACGTTCACCGGGGGAACTTCCAAAGTCGGGGGTCTCGAAAGCTGTTTGTTTGTTTCAATGTGCCTCAAACCTTAAATAGAATTTCAACGAACGTCGTTTGTGAGCATCTAAAGCAGAGGTTGTCAAATTTTTGGGGTGCAGGGAGAACTTTTTCAAAGTAGCCCCTCATAATCCTAACGCTGACAGGATTCGTTTTCACAGTTCTCCATATGATGAGAAAGAAGATTTTCCGACCTCACAAAAGCACAAACTAGACCGTAAAGGTCAAGAAGATGCTTAGAAGAGATTTTTGGGTTTTTTTTTGTGCTGAAATTCATTTGTTATCAAATAATAATCCAACCCTAATTTAGAGGAGTTTAGGAATATCTAAGGAAGGCTTCAGCCTGCTTAAAATAGTCCTGAAGCCATACGATTAATTCCAGAATCTATGAAAAGGCAACTGGTGATAGTGTTGCTCTGCAAACATTTCTTCGTCGATTCTATCTTGAAAGCGTGAGTAAATTGACTTTATTTTAGATTGTAAACTACAGTGGTTAACTTCTACTTGAAGTGTTAAAATTCTGTTTAAAAAAAAAAAAAAACTGTGTGAAAACCTATTAGAGGTTTTATGTTGGCCACAGTTTTAGCCTGGAACAGACTGACTTCACATAATCTGGGAAGAAATACGGATGGATTGTCCGGATTGTGTTCGATGATTGGGGATGTACACTCCTTTTATTAATAAGAAGTCAGAGTGACAGGGTTGCTCATAAATTTGGGGGTGGGTGTATTGCTCAAGGGCACCTGGGCACTCTTTTAGTTTTAAATGAGTATTCAACCTGTGACCTTCCAAGTCTTTTCAGACTTCCGGACTATAAAAGTGATCTGCAAAGATGCCAGATGTTTGAAGGTAAATTAACTTTATTATTTTTTTGTTGTTGTTTTTTTAAAAAAAAAAGGTGTCACACAAGGGGAAAAGAAAAAACAGATCAAATGCAAAAAAAACAACAAACAAAGCAAGCCCCTCCCTCTTTTGACATTTCACACAAGGGGTTCTTCTTCTCATCACAATTAAAGAGGCAAGAGAACAGGACTCACGTTGTTCTGACGGTGTTTACTTAACCTACAGCACATTAAAACCTGGACAAAGTGACTTGTACAGTTCATAAGACAGACAGCTCACGTGGATCCAAACAGAGACTCTCACCAGCGGTTTTACATGTTGTCGACGCTACAAATGGAACTGGACGGTTTACAGCTAACCAATACAAAGGACTGATCACTTTTAAGACAGACTATAAATGTCGCAATGGGCACTTTCATGGGAAATGGGATCAAATGGACAAAAAAAAACAAAGAAAAACAACAACGACAAAAGAATGAAGGTCCCGTCTTGTTTTTTTTTTCTTTTTATTTTTTAAATGCGTTACATCAAACCTGCATGTTGAGGTAAGCATGCCACTGGAGAAAAGAGAGGAAGCCATCTCCCATATATACTGTAGGACTCCCTTGACCGTATCCCCTCTCACTTTGTAACTCGCCTTGACAGTAAATCAATTGTGAAGCCTGGCCCCTTGGACTCCTTACTTATCCAAGCCAAGGCTCTCTTCGCTCGCAAACATTCCTGCACACATGAATCACTCCAACTCCTGGCTTCTCGAAGGCATTTCCTGCCCGGCCCTCTCTCACTCTTCTCTTGCTCGCTCGCGCCGTCTCCTCTGCTGAAAGCTGGGCAGGAGCCGTTTGATTTGGACCCGCAGGGAGGAGAGATCAGCTAACACTGGGACCGGACAGAGGCCCAATGCTAGAAAGAGTGTCGGCCGATGCATGTGCGGGCCGAGTCGCTGGGGTTTAGTCCTTCACCCTAGAAAAACTGCAGCGGACCGTATTCCGTCGACGCCGCTCAACACGGGGGGGGGGGAGCGTCTCGTGTCAGCATTTCAAATGTACATTCTCGCTAAGACAGATGTTCAACCTTTAACATGGAACATCAGTGTAGATTTTCCAGAATGACAGAGTACGTATAGTGTTCATTCCCCCCTCCTCGCCCGTCCCTTAAACACATCATATTCAGTGCTGAGGAGCATTCAGTGGTGAAAATGTGCACGAAGGGAGCGCGACTTGGCTCGTCCACACCGTGCACCTGTTTAGCCTGACCCCGAGATGATGCGAAATCCGCAGTACACGGGCACGTACATCATCTTCCGTCAGCCGAGCAGACTCCAAACGACCATAAGCAGCTCGTTTGTCTTTGTTTTATATACACAACAATGTAGCCTACATATTTACTACATGAGGATCACGGACAGAGTCTGAAACTGAGTGGAAAAGGGTTTGTTGTGGTGACAAGGAAGGGCCTACAGTGCCGCCGTGTGTGTGTGCACTACAGGGATGTGGTGTTTGTTTCTCTGCGAATGTCGGAGTGTGTGACCTGCTCCCCGCAATCCTCAGATCATGGCTCTAATCACCAGCCTCCCTTTGACCTGGTGAAGATAGGCGCTCCTCTCCGCCTCCAAGCCCTCGTCCTCACTATCCGGCGGCTCCTCCTTCACCTTGATGACCCCGTAGTGCGCGTCGGGGAGCTCCACGCCGCCGCCGCCGAGCGTGTGCTTCCGGATGACTCCTCCGGGGGGCGGCCCGTCCTCCTGCATGCGCTCCGGCTGCTCTCGGCGCAGCGGCTCCTCCTGCTCCTCCTCGGACTCCTGCAGGTGCGCGCTGGGCTGACGGAACTGCTCGATGGACTTGGACAGCAGCTGCGCAACAGAACACATCGACAATATGGACGACCTTATTCAATGTACGGGGAAGGAAGCTGCTTTCATTCTTAAAATTGTAGAAAAAGAACCGTTGCAACGGGGGAAACCGAGTCTTGAAATTGCAGCATACATTACATTGATTAATTTACTTCATAGCTCCTTAGACGTCCCTATGGGATTTATTCACTTGGTATGGGGCCAATCGCTTGAGTTTTTGCAATGACTGATGATGTCATCTTCCTGGACTGTCCTCTCATTTACGCTCAAATTCTTGACAAGGGTTGACCGACTGCGTGACTCGCGACCCCAGTCCTGTCCGGCCCGTGCTCATCGTGTCCCTTCTACACAGCGTGTAGCACTGTCTGCCCAGGCCACTGTTTTCTGTTCTCTCCGATTTGCATTTTCAATACATCTACATCCCAATACAAATGTAACAACAGAGGGAGTATACCAAATTATCCTGTTGCGTCGTAAAACTGTTTCAGCGTGATAACGCGTACAAATCTACCTGACAGGACCGGTTTCAAACATAAAATACAAGTAACATTAGAAAAAGAAATTATACATGTTGCAGAGGACCAAAAAAAAATGTATTTTGCATACATGATTAACTCCAGCACAGTGGAAAAACTAGTCGAATGTCCCAAATTTCTGAGGAAAAATAAAAAAATAAAAAGCCTCAAAAGTCAAACAAACGTTGCATTCAATACAACTAATCAATCGGTGAAAGAGAATCTTGTGTCACTTCAGCTCAGGAAGCATCTCCAACTCCACAAATGTTTTGCTTTTCTTTTGGTCTCTTCGAAGTTTTGTGGTGCCGAGAGGAAAATTGTGATAATAACCATAGAGCCAAAAATCAAGCTTTTTGCAATATGAGAACGTGTCTGGCTCCTCAGTACAATCTGAGCACTACTATGCGTTAATTATATACGATTTTTCTGTACTTATACAGTGGTTAACCTATTTAAATTTCTACAACAGTTAAGAATGTTACACTGTTACTAGAGTTAATAAAGGCTTTATGTTGGTGACGGAGCTCCCCTTCCACAAGTGTTTGCAAATGAGAACATCTCGGAAGGCAACACAAAGGATTGCGTTCTACTTTGAGAAGCTGCTGTGGCGTGATGCCGGCACAATATTCGAGCTCCACCAGAAGGGGGCTCCACAGCCAACCACGAGAAGTGCCTGCTCACCAAATCACAGCAGGTAGGCCTTTTATAAATCTCTCTCTATTTAGAGGAATAAGCGTCTTTAGCTTAGCCTTTTCTAAACACCGTGCAGACTTTTATTTTTTTTTTCCCAAATGCCTAATCCCTTGTAAATTTCCATTGCTGCCCCTTACTGTTGCAAGCGCCAGAGGACGAGTAAAAACAGCCCCCCTGCAAAGCCTGTACTGGCAAATTAATTAGGGCAATGTTTCACTGATCCCTCGCTGTAAACACTCATGGCTCATCCCTGATTAGTGGCCATTTATAACCTCTGCTTTAAGTGGCTTTACGTGCGCGATCTCATTGGGCTGGATGATCTCGCTCACATGAAGTTTTTTTTACATCAAATCAGCTTCATATAACCCAGTAACTCCCAATCAGGGTGCGGCGTCACACTAGTTTGCCATATATATAGCCGTATAGTGACAGGCAGCACACTTACATGCGCTCCCATTAGATGGCAGATGGCAGACGGAATGTGTATCACAGTATTTGTCAAGCTACAGTAGCGTTTAAAACCAAATATATTAGGCAGGTTGGGCATAACTACCCGTGGATGTACAGTTTGTACAAGATGTACAGCCATCTCCGGGCGAGAGGCGGGGTACACCCTGAACTGGTCGCCAGCCAATCGCAGGGCACATAGAAGCAAAGAACCATTCCCACTCACATTCACACCTACGGGCAATTTAGAGTCTTCAATTAATCTACCATGCATGTTTTTGGGATGTGGGAGGAAACCGGAGTGCCCGGAGAAAACCCACGCAGGCTCGGGGAGAACATGCAAACGCCGCACAGACGGGGGGCCGGGATTTGAACCCCGGTCCTCAGAACTGTGAGGCAGACGCGCTAACCAGTCGCGCACCATGCTGCAATATGAAGGGGCAAAAGTATTATATTTTGGGGAGAGTGAAGAAATGAGGTCATCACAGATTCTCCTGAAAGAAATGAGTGTGTGAGTTACTCGGGAAGTTGAAGATAAAGACGCACGTGTCAGCTGTACAATCAGTTAGCACTTGAGCGAGTTGTTGCTTTTTATTTCCTCCTCAGTGGTTTCCCATTCCTCCTTCAGGGCCCACTGTTGGGACACATCGGCGCAGCTCACACAATGCTGCCTTTCACAGCGTCGGTCACCTCACACGCGGGCCCTCACCAGAATAATTACTCTCTTGTGTCTTGGCGAGGTGACCTCGACCAGCTTTCAGAAACACAAATATTGCCAGAGAGGAACAAAATGTATTCTGGGCTCCCCCCTTCCGTTTGAACTTCGCTGAATTGAATTTCACAGCGTTAGCATGTGAACAGCACTGGTGCCGTGAGCTATGATAACAGAATTAGTGCAGGGGAAGCATTTCTTCCCCGTTTTGAAGTTCTTTGCTTTGCAGATTTAACAGCAGCGGGACGGCAGGGAAGACACGCAACAGGCCAGGACTTTAAACTTCGCCAATCACAGATGCTTTTACGACAACTGGATGCGGATTTTGTGTCCTTAAAATAAGTCCGCCGGACTTTTACAGAAATATTTTGACTAACCTTATTTATATGGATCTGCTGTTGGTATTGTTTCTGTTTCTCCAGGAAGTGCTGGTGTTGCTGCAGGATGACAAGTTGGGCCAGCGCGTTCTGGGGCAGCGGCGCCGACTGGGTCCTGTTCAAGGGCCGATGTTTGGGTAGTTTCGGCCGACTGCTGGGTGGGCGATCCTTTGTGGCCAGAGGGGACGGAGGGTGGGATGGCAAGGAGCCTGGACCTTGGCAAAGTGAACAACCGACACACACAAAAAAATATATATATATATATATATATATATATTAGATTCCTCTTTAGGTTTTTGCATATGTGATGCAAGGTTTGCATCGGGTTAGACGTTCTTACCGGTGGAAAGCATCTTCTGCTGCCTCATCTGCTCCTTCTGGAGGAGGTGTTGGAGCAGAGCCTGGTGACTGGGGCTCACTTTGGACTCCACGCCGTTCTGAAGGGGCACAGGACCCAGCAGATGCCCCGGCAGTCCGTGCTTGCTCTCCATTGATCTGTCCTTCAAGCCCACAGCCGCCTGAGAAGAGAACACACAAATGGTGACGCGCTTTATACGCCACACGCAATGCTCGGAACAGTGTAGTCGTGTCGGATATTTTGCTGTCGTAAAAACAACTACAAAATGGCATAGCGTGAAAAAACAAAATTGTCAGTTTATGCGTCAACGTCACTGCTGCTGATGAGCAGGCCTCGTTGGAATGTGCCAGAGCTGAGCAATGATAAAGCACGTGGCGGGTTATCGAGAGTTGTACTTTGAGTGGGACTTCTTAAAAAGCGGTGATAAATGAGGTGGAAGATAAGAGCACGCTTGACACCAGACATTGCACGACAATATTTATCTAACGGGTGATCAAATCTTTGGGGGCCACAGTGGTCACATGATGGACGCAGACAGCCACTGATGGCAGATGTTTAACATGCAAAACCATTCATTTGGATTATCTGAACGATACTCACGCTAATAGGTGAAGACGCGGTGGGAATTCCAAAAGAGATATTCGGTAGGGACGGAGATGTGTATAAACTCAACGCAGACACGGAGCTCTCAGGTCGGAATAATCTCGGATGTGAAGGCCATCGCTATATGACACGGGACAGAGATTCGGTTACTTGAATACTTCACACAGATAGATGACAGCAGTTCGAAAGATGTGCTAGGTCGTTTACGAAAGGTTCTGAAGTAAGTGTTCCTTGGTCCCCAGTGGATCCAATACTAGTTGGTCCCCGCCCTCGGGCTCTGCTCTCTAGGAGGACGCCACCACTGGGGCGCGCTTCCCGTACCCAGCAGAGACGGGGACCAGCATGTGCTTTTGGAACAGCCTTGTTTATCCTTGCGACCCCTACCAGTACTCAGTGACCCGTATGTGGATATCCGGCCCATATTTGACCCGAGGGACCCCTTTCCTCTGTAAAAGGATACCTAATGTAACGCTGCATAAACATGCGTTGCTTTTGCAACAGGCATGAGGTCTACGGGCAGCCCCGCACTCCACCGGTGACTTTCACGAGATTCTCATCTTGCAGCGAAACAATAGCAAGCCTGTGTGTTTACGTTGCTCGCATGTGGGTCGTCTTTTTGGCTACCAGCGCCTGGGATATCAATTAAACGCCGCAGTCCGTTTGTCTCCCCGAGCCCCGGTGTCAGGGCGTCTCTGCATTCTCTGTCACCGGAGGTCCTCGCGAGAGTAAACAGCCGCGGCTCAGGAAAACACAGCTGCTCTGTTGAGATTGCGAGTCGATGTGTCATATCTGCCACCCGCTATAATGGTCTTCCTTGTGAGCTCGGTCCAAGCGGATCCGTGGGCCAGAACTCAGCCTTGAATCTATCGGGAAATGCCTCGGAGGAGGCGCCAAGACAATGACAGAAATACAATGACAAGCCAACAGCGAAGCTCGCAGCCAAACTTCGGATTGTTTTTTAAAAGGCGTAATTGAGCAGAACATCTGGAGGAATAATGTGAGCGATAAAAAATGAGCGGGATTCAAACCGTTGCTGTTGTTTGTGCTTAAACACTCACATTTCCTGCAAAATGTGTTATTTTAACACAAGTAAACCTGGCACAGTCGGACATTTGGGTCAAGCTGTGCCTCTTTAATGTCAGTGTGGGTAGTCATTTTCACTGGAGAGGAACAGACAGAGGGCAAATGGCTGTTTATATAGCTGCGAGCAGAAGGGCAGCCAAGCATTTTGGGCCTTAAACTCCCCCCTCGCCAAAGAACTTTTTTTTTTTGAACACGCATAAGCCACAGTTTCCTTTATTTGGCTGACATTTGGCCAACGTACCTCAGTTTTTGTGGTAGTAGGCAAAGACGAGGGTCCATTTTCTGCCCCCAAGGCACTGGAGGCCCCGATGGGGGAGCTGGGGCCCGAGCCAGGGGCACTTTTAGTTGGCGTAGAGTCTACAGAACATTTAGAGAAGAATTAGAAACAATGCCTTGGAAGATAGCCACGTAATGCTCTCCTATGACATCCATAACAATGAACTCATTTTGTTACATAAAAGAAGTAAAGTTTTGTGGTTTAGTACTCAGTCAGCTATGAGCAGCGTCAACATAATCACCACTTGCCCATTCTGATGAGACCCATTATAAGCGCTGTATTTGAAAAAAAAATAATAATAATAATCTTCCTTTACTACAAACTACAATGATGATGATAAACATTGTTAAATGAATACCTTCAACAACTATGATTATTGTGTATCTTTGAGTGCTCAAGTGTGCCCACATTTCTGGGCAGTTTGTGTATGTCGTAAAAAGAAAAACCGTTAGCTTGGTCCTACCCATCAGCTCGAGTGCCCTCTTCTTGTAAGGCGTCACCAGGTTGCCGTCTCTCCTCTTGAGCATGGGGCTGCTACGCCTCTCGGCTACTTTCTGTTTAAGTCTGGACCGCACCTTCAGGTTGGGCTCGGAGGCTAAAAAAAACAAAAACAAAAACACAATAAATAAATAAAAAATAGGGAGTGGACCTTTTAGGTAGTCTCAGTTCATTCTCTCAGTGTGAAAAAGGATCCAATGGTTTGAGTAAGTCAGGCAGTATTCTTTCATCCGGCCAGTGTAAATGGAAAACACACGGGAGCGTCATAAGATCCCAGACTATCAATCAAGTAAAATAAAAAAATAAGAAATACTATCAGACTTCCGTCAACAATTTGGGGGTTCCCAGAAAAATCCCAAACAGTTTTTTGATCAATTAAATAACTCAGGATCGGGCCTATTTCCACCTCATCTGGACTAAATTAGCTCGAGCAACATTCAGCTCCAAGAGAAATTCTGCCGCTACCTGCCGCCTTCTTGACCACAGTCCGATACAGTAGCAACAGTTAAACTAACACAAAAACATGGCAGATGTTCCACGCTCCAACCCCACCCGCCCCCCTCCCTCCCCCCACCCACACAACTCCCACCTCCTAATGCAAAACAGAAATACCCACACACTCCTTAGTCTCACACAGCCGGGCCTAACCTGATCCAGACCCGATCAGTGAGACACTGTTTTCTAAAGTTTCCGCCGCTATTATCAATGATTTTCAAAACTATTACCGTAATACTCGACTGGAAGAGTTACTGAGGGTCAAAGCATAACACACACGCACGCACGCACACACACACACACACACACGCAGAGGAGTCCCCGTGAAGACTTCCCATTTGGAAATCAACTATTCAACCAGTCAGGGAAAGCAACAAGTCACATTTGTCACGTGAAGGCAGCTGAACGTTGACCGAGTCATGTTGTGGCTCACTGGGTCAACACGCCACCACATTGGACTTTGTCTAACACCCTTTTGGACGTTGCCCCACGCAGCCAAAGGAAGAAACAAAACTCCTAAGACATAATGGGCATATCGCTGCAGCGAAGTTATGTAAACCTGTTACACAACAGACAACCTCCTTTAATTATTCAGTTTATGAATCAATATTTAAAGTGTTATTTTTGTGCGCGCACATTGTGCAAAACCATACAGCCGTGACGTAGGAGTGCCGCGGGAGAGGATGGATGTGGGCGTGGTGCTGGAGGGTAGATTGGGGCACGGTGGGCCAGATGCTGCTATTTCTGGCATTTGTCAAAGCAGCCAAAGCCTCATCCCTAACACGTTGCGCGGACCTCTCTAATCCTGTGGGTGTGAGGATGAATGAAAGTGTGCAGGGGAGGAAGAAAGGAGGCAGGAGAGATGGAGAAAAGGCTGCTAGGAGTCCTGTGAATCTGCTTTGCGCCTCACTGCCTTGATTGCTTTCTATTTTTACACACAACGCTGCCACCAAGCACCGAATCCCAATTGGTCGCCACGGGAACGCCAGACAGCAGCATGGGAAGGAACACTTTCTCACTAGTCTCCATGGAAGAAGAAGAAGAAGAAGAAGAAGAAGAAGAAAAAAAACATCCCGATGCTCAGAGATCCAAGAGGCCATTATGAGGGCCTTTAAGTGCAGTTTTAACTCGGAACTTAGAACTTGGACTTATTCCAAATGCCACCTCAGGAGTTTAACAGTGACGGCACGCTCAAGAAAAACAACGATTGTTTTGAACGTGTGCCTCTGTCCTGGTTGTTCAGTACAATTACAGATAGTTAACATCAATAATAAAATAAGAAGAACGGTATGTACACTGGAACCTGGACTATATTTAGTCCTGTCCTATATATAGACTTCCAAGCAGTAATCCCATCTCCAATGCCCCTCATGTTTTCAAAGTTAATGTTCAGTAAACACTAAAGTTTTAGCAATAGTTCATTTGGTTTGCCACGATTATGACACAAATGCACATAAAACACTGCCTTTTTTTTTTTTATGTTGGTGGCAGTTCATCCACTGAAATTCAGAGACTACTACTATTTCTTATTGGAAAATATTCAATCCATCTGGAGGTCGACCATCGTCCCAAGAGTAGAACGTGTTTGACTTCAAAGTGCCGCAACCGCACGTGAAGTCTACGTACATGTACATAGGAGGCAACTGGGTCAAGAGCAGAGTCGCTACTGCTAAGCTGCAATTATTTTTGCAGCAGACTTGTTGCGTGACTTGCTCAGGGAAATAAAAACAGATAAACTTAGACAGATAAGCAGGTTCATCAAGTGTGTACATTAGTCGTCAGATGAAATAAGACCTAGCTTAATAGCCGGCTTAACACACAGACATGAGCTGGATGCTTGTGGACGTGGATGGTAAATTCCAGAGCAGCGCTGCTACACGGTCGAGAATCATTGATCTCCCGTATGCAAACAAAAAAGTGCCATGTACCTTTACGACCATTCAATGTACCACAAACCTCCTTATTTGCTGTATGACCTTTGTCAAGGAGAACTAATATCAGTTGCGCTCAGGAGGCATTAACCCCTTGTTGTTTGCACAGATTTATGCAAAAAAAAAAAAAAACTATAGTTCCAATTTCCCCAAAAATTTGTGTGAGAAATGAGCCTAGGCCAAGTAAAAAAAATAAATAAAAAAAAATAAATAAAAAAAAAAAAAATATATATATATATATATATTTGTTGACAGCAATATAGAGTAGGAAAATTGTCCTTAACTTATGAGTGAATAATACATGAATCCTATTAGTTATGATATGCTGTATTGTTTTTTTTTTTTTTTTTACCTCAGCTATAGAACACCATTGTGGCTATTTAAAAAACAGTTACGTCACTATTTGGCAACCGACTACAGTATTTCTTGTCAAACTTGGAATAGGTTGACATTTACTGCGTAAAGAGACTCTTGAAAAGAAGTACGTGTGACAAAATATAATTTACTGACAAATGTGATTATGAAACTCCACCAGAATAAACACTGAACTTTGCCCTTTGGCCTAACGAAGCAGTCGGGTGCCTCGCGCGGAGCACTTGAGTCATCTCCAGCTTGTTTTGAGAGAGCTATCTTTTCTTAAACAAACAATCATGTCGAGGTCCATCCTGCCTTCGCCGGCCAGACCTCAACAAGACCTGCCAATCAGCCATCAGCGGCAGTCAGCGGCCGGGGAACAACGCTACCTTTGTGTGTCCGCCTCGCGTGCCGCGCTTTCTAATGAAGACAGACAGGAAGTGGGGGAGGAAAGACTGAGCAGGAAATGACCACATATAGATTCAGGAATCCACGAAGCAACAAGTTGCTTTATCAGTGTGAGGCGCGTGCAATGCTCATGTTTGTGCAGACTGCTTTTCATCTTCAAAACGTTTTTGCTTCCCCCCACCTCAAAAACAGTGGCTCCGAAACACATTCCGTGGCTATAAATAGGCAGGCGTTTCTTTATTCTGAGAGTACAATTTTTTTTTCAATATGACCTTTTTCCATCTTAAATTTATCTTAAAAGACATAATTCCTCTAAGTGATCTCCAAATTGGGTATATACACACACCATGACAGGCCTGTAGTTAACAAACTCAACAAGTAAGACTGTTTTGGAGTGTAATTAAAGAGCCACTGAGGGGGAAGGAACATAATGTAATTTGGTGACCTCATAGCTGAGGTTTTTTATTTTTTTTGGGGGGGGGGTTTGCTCGCCAAGTCTTGTGCTAGTGAAAGCCAAGGAACAAGAATTATTGTTCTTTATTTCTTTTTCCCGAAAGGGCTCCTCAAGCGTTAAACCACCAACCTAAGCTTTTTTGCCTTTCGGTGGGAACCTCTGTCCATTCAAAAAGCCAACAACTTGGGAACAATTCAACTGCTTCTATTCCCTCATTCATCACTGCCGTTAAAAGATTATTATACATTATTAGTCATGGGTCATATTCCATTAAAAACAAGCACATTTCTTCCGTTAAAAACAACCAGATTACGTTCATATTATTTCGAAGTGAACAATGAAAGAGAAACAACTCCAGAAGCAATTCATGTGTCCTCATAAGAGGACACTGAATATTTGTAGCAAAGTATGCATGAGTCTACGTATAGATTTATGCATTTGGGTGTGTTTGTATGTGTCACACAAATGCAAGTGAGCAGACCTGTCTTCCTCAAGGGGAAATCGTCCTTGCCGTCAACGGGGGACGGCAGAGTGTAGTGGCAGGTAGGGGACAAGCCGCCCAGAGGTGGAGAGCTTTGGTCCAGCGAGGTATGATGGGAGGACCTGACCACACAAAACGACAAAGAACACGAGTGAGTGCAACGCGTCGTGGAGATGCAAATGTTGCTTCACATTCATTTAAGATGACCGGGACAGAAAATAAGTTACCTGTACCAGAGTTTGGGGTGGTGGATGAATGAAGGATTGACGCCATTGCTGCCAGGGTCCTTAGCGGATTTGCTCAACAGAAACTCTTGGAGTTTCTGCTTCACCTCCGTACTGGCCACTGCACCTGTGAGACCAAAAGGTGCAATAACAAGGATTGGGGTTACCCTAAGGATACATGACATAGCAGCACATCGACATTTCAACAAAATGTCCTGAAGTTCAGAAGTTTGGCTCTCTCTGTGGAGGTCCCTAGTCATCAGAATGTAGGAAGATCTCCCCCTAGTGGCCAACAAGCATTAGATTGCAAAATAAGAACACTCCTATTGGAGGCCGACAGTTCCAGGGCATCGTTTCAAATTACCTGAGCTGACAAAGTCATAAGTCATCTCCTCTATTATTAGACAGAATGTATAAACAGAAACGAAACCCTACAATCTCAGCTATTCTTTTAGTGCTATTAAAATACATTTTCAACAAAATTCTAAGATTAAATGGCATTGGGAAGCCTCAGCTATATGTAGTGCTTTAATTATAGTCTTTCTTATAATAATAACCTTGAAAATTACAGGAGACTCCTTAATTTTACAACTAAAGTAATCTCAACAACAAATCTGAAACGCTGTCAGTAAAAACAAATATATCACAATACGAAAATGTTCAAAAGTTGGAAATCCAATTACATGGACGGGATACTGTATGTATTTTACAAGTCAACTTGTTTGTGTGCTTTATCGCCTCCCTGCATATTAAGGTTATGGTAGCATTTATTTCTAATTCTTGTAATGCACTTTACAATCAGTAAAACAAAAGCAAAAATATTATTTAGCACAGCTAATCTGACTTTTTTGGGTACACTACAGAGGTGTACCCAAAAATTACCACATGGAACATATTAGGTAAGCGACAGGAAATATTATACTCTAGTCACTAGCTTACTCTGTAAACAAATACAGTGCAGCAAGAATATAACAAGAGTACGTGTCTGCAGAGGCTATTTAAAAAAAAAAAAAAAAAAAAAAAAAAAAAAGAGGGTCGCAAGTTTGCAGCAATAGGAAATCGTGGGTGACAACAGTTGAGAACCACTAGCATATTACCAGTAGTGATATTAAACTCAAATCTTTGTTGTACTTTACTGATCTTAACCCGTTTATATCTTTATACAGATTAAAAACACACTTCATATTCGACCCTTGCTAACACGCTCTACGATAAGTACAATAATAATTATAACACGCACACACATACAAACGTAATAATAATAATAATAATAATTTTTGGGTGCGCTTTGATTTCCTATGGGGACTTTGCGGCACAGTATCGAGCTCTTACTCTCTCTGGAGCGCTCTTTGGCCCTCAGGCTCAAGCTGGAGATGTGCAGCTCTCGCCGGTGCCTCTCCTGCTCTTTCTCCTGCTGGTTCTGCTGGTGCTGCTGGTTCTGCTGCTGCTGCTGCTGCTGCTGCTGCTGCTCCAGACGGCGCTCCTTCTCCGCGAGTTCCTGCTGTTGTTTCATCACCTGCAGCTCCTGTTGAAGCTGAGACCACAGCAGCACCGTCGGTCAGCATGAGGAAAGCATCACTAACGGACGGTGCTTCGTGATTTTGGAAACGGGAGCTATTTTTGTGCGTTTATTGTGCTTTTCTATTTTGAAGTGATGGCCGGTTTGATGCTTGTAAGTGAAAACATGACTCACGCTGTGCTGTAACGCTGTGACGCTATAGATACTCTGCATTGCTGAGCTGCAGCTTCTTTTTCTCCTGAATGTCCAAAGTTTGAGTATTTTCAAGCAATCTGGTGTGTGTGTGTGTCGCAAACGGTATTGTTACATGCAACCATCTTACATAATTTCATTACAAAATGTATGCAATGGTAATCCATTATATTACTGGGAGAAAATGTGTAATTAAGTTAGTTACTTTTGGAAATGTCCATGATAATTTTAGTTACACTTGAAAAATAACTGCAAAAACTGAGATTTTTTTTTTTTCAAATGACTTCCTCCTCCAAAATCGGACCCTTGTGATTGGCTCTCTCTGGTCATGTGCCACTCTGCCGTAGTCTTAAACATTCCATATTTTTCAATATATAAGAACGACGAGGCACCTTGTGGGGCAATATTTCAGTTTGTTAGACTTCGAGTTACACTTTTGAAATCATAAAAGAACATGGGCTTTTGAACAGTTTCATCTTTATAATTTTGGACTTTTTTATGGAACATTCACTTATCTGGTTTGTCATATAAAGTGATATTGTCTATATTGCGCGCATTTGTCATTAGGACAACACGGTATGTTTTCCACGTGCTGTACACATATCATGCAACAAAAAAAATATTTTTTTATGATGCATTTACATTGCATCATCTTTCGTTATCTGTTTATTATTTGTGTAAAGAACAGATATGTGGTTCATTCCAAAGTAATGAGCTGAGGTTGGAATCTATTATTTCAGAGGAAATATCAGATCCAAGAGTCCCGATGACGCATTCATTCAAAATTAAAAAAAGAAATCAAAAATGCATTCAATTGTAACAACTTTATTTCCAAACTAATCTCCCCCCCCCCCCCCCCACTGATCGTATACTGAGCAACACCCACCTTGAGGTGCTCCTGGAGCTGAGCCTGGTGCTGACGGGTCAACTTCTCATGCTGCTTCTGGAACTCACTGATGAGCAGCTGCTTCTGTATCTGCTGCTGCTTCTGGATGAGCAGCAGCTCCTGCTGCAGCTGCCGCTCCCACAGTCCCGGGTCCGAGCCCGGGCCCAGCATCCTCAGGTCTGTGCGCAGGTCCAACGGCGATACGGGTTCCACAATCAGCGGTACGTCTGACTTAATCTCCACTGGATTCCCCCCACACACAAAAAAAAACAGGATGAGAATAAAGAAAGATGTTAAATGTCTTATACTGAGCGCATGCCTGTCAAGTGACGCAGTCGGTGGTATATGAGTGCTGCTGCACAGAGGGAGGGGGAGGCGGGTGGTGGGGGACAAAAAAAAAAAAACACACCTATATTAAGGATAGGCAAGTATAATGGAGAAGGAAGTAGAGAAAAAGTGAGAATCATGAAGGCACAGCTTTCTCTCATGCAAACCTGTAATTATAATCGTTTCTAAAAACAAACACCGCATCACATCCGGCAGAGTCGACTGGGAGCAGCCGTACTGGGGACCCAATGGACATTTGGCACGGAGCTCGCAGTGGACATTTCAAGTATTTATTTAAATCCTTTCTTCCCTCTGTTTAATAAACAAACTGCATTCTTCTCATCTCTCCGAGGACGTCGTGTAGCTTATAAATCCTTGAAGGAAAATATTTGTTAAGGATGGAACACGCATTCATGGAAGCCCTGCGATCTTTCCAGATTCGTTAAAGAGCACTGACGATAATAGGAAGTATTTTTGTCATGATGGAGGATTGCCAGATACAAAGAGAGACCGGGTTTCCTTTCATGCTCCAAGCCCTGTTCTGGATATAATGGAAAACCATATCAACTGGTCGTTAAAAAAAAAAAAAACCTAGGAAACAACGCGATTTTGTCTTTTTGTTCCTTCGAAGAACCGCCAATCAAGTCAGTTTTTATCTGTGCGAAGGTATGAACAGATAAAAATCTGTAAAGTGCAACAAAGTTTCAAGCACAATATCCCCACTGGATTAAAAGACATAAAACGAAAAACTACTATAACTACATACTGTAAATCAATGCCATTAACCCCTCAAAAAATTCAATCTAGTAATATACATCTTTGGTATCATTTCATTTTGAACCTAACATTTTCAAATCGTGAAAACTTTTTGTTTCCTGACTTTGTCAGATGTTTAGTTGCTGAGATTAATTTAGTCGGAAATCTGAGAAAATGGTAGATTCCTGTAATTGAAAGGTGACGATTGCAATAAGGACTGACTTAAAGCTATTCTGTACATCACCGCTGGGATCGTATCACAGCTGACGCGCGTGTCCGTGATGTCCGACAAAACGGACGCATGCCAGCTGGATGGTGGTGCCACGTACAATGACCAGGATGCTGCAAAGTGTTCTGACACCAGAGGAACATCCAAACCTACTTGAAATTCCAGTAGCTGCAGGCAGATTTACTGAGCGCATTCATCGGCTTAATGTTCTCCAGGCAGGAGGTGGCACACACACACACAAACCACACACACTTATACACACGCATGGTATAATCACCTGTTCAATGGAAACACGAGAGAAAACTGCCACACTTCACGTTTGACATTTTCTGGTGTGTTGAGATGCTATTATCTGCCCTCAAAAATTGTTGTCGAGTGTCACTAGTAGATTCCCGAATCACTTACGTTCCCTGTGGCAGGCACTGGCGTCATTTATGTTTTCTTTTTTTTCATTACTGACAGGCAGCGTTCGATTTGTACGTGGCAGGAGCTGATTATAAATAGCAACATAAAAGCAAGTGGCGCAATCCTGGTCTGTGACAACCCCCACACCCTAGTATCCACCACCCTAACTTGCTGCTGTCATGGCAACGGCGGCTACGTAATTATGCCCCCCCCCCACACACACACACACACACACACACGCGCGCACGCACACACGCACACACGCCATCCTGCAGATATGGAGTGTCACTGCATGGCATCTCCTGCCTACTGTGGCAGTGTGACATGTTGTGGACTATTAAATCAGCTCTTATACAAGGACGGAGTCCCCAGCGGAGAGAAACGCGATAAAACAAAAACAAATTAGACAAAGAGGGAATGTTGAGTGATAACTCGTTTAAAGAAGAGGTTCAAAGAGTGAAGACAGCCAGCAGGGAGTCCTGGGCTCTGGTGTTCTAAAAACAGCTCCAGTCAAATGACAGAGGAGGGCACCAGCTCAGCAGGCACATGAATAGCTACCTGTAGATCAGACTCCTCTCTGTTGACAGGAAAATTCATCTTGGCATGTAAGCACTTGACAAAGGACTCTCCTGTAACGGGCGCTGTTCCAGGGACAGCCGCGAACCTGTCAACCATTCAAGGACTCCGAGACTCTGACGCCGTCAGAGCTACGTCTGCCTAATGGAGCCAAAAATAGCAACAAAAACACCTGCTGGCAGGGAGAATTTGCCACTGTGATATTTAATTAATCTCATATTTCATTCCCTACCCTGATTGCAAATGACATTAAGGATCTCCGCTTTGATCGGCGCATCAAGCTGAGTCTCTTTCACTATTTCTCAGACGGGGGGGGGAGAAGGTGTAGGCGGGAGTGCGAAGGCTTTAGGCCACATTTGATAACGGAGGCTGCACGAAATGGCCCTTGAGGAAAACCACAACAGCCTCACGCGCCCGTTCTATTCTTGTCCGCCCACCGTCCACAAGAATAACGCAGAGTGGAGCGGCAAAGTTTCGGGGGGAAATAATGAGATCCTCAAGGTACGGCGATTTGCTCAAGCGCAGCAAATGGAGAGTTGAAAATGTACATCCGTCACAACTGTCTGACCTCGCCGTGAGAAAAGGTAGAAACATTCTTCACACTTCACCCCAACAACAAATGTTATTTGGACTAAAAGCACATACTACTGTTCAGTAGTATGTTCACTGCCTGAAACAGAAATCTTTAGCTTCTGTCAAACGAAAATAATCTTTAGGCAGACAAGAATACCGAACCACCAGTAACAGGGGCCAAATATAAATGCTCTTAATATAGCCGACGTGCGAAAGACTGTCACACTTGTGAGGCTGCCATCTTAATTTAACACGGGCAAAAATAAAAACGCCATGTTGCATTCATGTAATCTTCAGGTCATAGGTATAGTGGCGACTCTTGATGCAAACACATTTTTCTCGATTTGAATGAGGTACCGCCTGGTTGAATGGCAGCGCCAATGCTCTAGAAGATATCCCGAGCTCCCAAATTAGGGAGAGACAAGTACCCCGTTGCCCCATGCCCAAATTCCTCCCTGCAGAAGGCCCGCCGAGCGACGATTTGGTGACTCGCACCTTGTGACCGCTGCAGTCGCAGCGCCAGTCTCCCTAAAAGTGTTCACGTACTCTCCTGCTGCTGAAGAAAATGGCTTCAATGAGAAAACAAAGAAGCCATTCGTAATATGAATACCGCAGACCGAATAGAAAGCGCAAAGTTGTTCTCACACCTCGAGTTTGTCCTTGTGTCACTAAATGAAGCCGATAACGTTCCGGCTGAATAAAGAAGCTTCAAGCGCAAACACATTATCACGTGCGATCGTACAGTATGGTAATGGAGATGTAATGTAACGCGAGTTCTGTTCAGCCTTGATTGGTAATTGCTCATATATACAAAAACAACAAAAACTGTGGTTAATTGTGCGACTGCACTTAATTTTCAACCAGGAGCAGTGAATGGTATAAATCAATGTCTGCTCTGTTCTAAAACTTTTGAAGAGTAGAACTTTTGGAACTCCCATCACACCAGTTGCGTCGCCGCGAGGAGCCCCGACATTGGCTGTTTTGAATCGACGGGCAAACTAGCATCAGCAGTTACACTAAACATCTTCATTTGGGCTGCATGTTGTCTGCATTTAGAATAGATGTTTACTGATCTAAAATTCCCCGTCTGACAATAAAAATAGAAGCTGAGACACAGAAGATATTCGAGGGGGGGGGGGGGTAAAAAAACAAAAAACAAGATGATCTTTGGGACTGCAATGTGGCACTGGATCGCTCATTAGGTTCCTTGTTATTTTGAGCAGCTGGCAAGACTAAAGCAGGAAACGGCACTTTATTTTTAAATACCTGAGCCAGATTTCAGACTTGTAGGCTATCTGTTAACAAAGAGAACTGACCCGAATCACCGCGCTGGAGCCAGCAGTCTTACTTTCTCTTGTTCGGCCGTGAACAAACAACAACCCGCGATCCCACATCCAAGTGTTAGTAGCAAGAATAATGATACAAATGCAGATATTATCATCCTCTAAAATTGATAGTAAAGGCTTTTGTAAGGATGATGTCACTTTCTTTGCAGGCAATATTCCCCATGTCCTAAAAAAAAAAAAAAAATCAATCACCAGAAATCAATTTCTTTGATGCCGTGAGCCACAGCTTGAAGATAATCCTCCCTCTTCATAAAAACACAAGCAAAAAAATGCAAAACAACAAACAGATTATATAAGATATTATTTCAATTTTCTTCTATCGTGAGTGCTGTCATTGTTTTTTTTGTGTACGCGTGTCGTGAGCACTTCAAACACGATCTGAGGGGAGGGGGTGAAGGTAGACGAGCCACACAAGGGCACTCTGGAGATGGGAGTGTTATTGTCTGCAAGGTTCCTCTTGAAGTGGTTTTGCATGATGCTTTGCATTCGGAGACTTGAACTCATTAGTTCATTCGTTTGGCCAAGCTTTTGTCTGATGTCGCTGACACGCATACGCTTTTATTTACCTGAACTACTTGAAATGAAACAGGATTCTCAAAAAAAAATAAAAAAAATAAATAAATACATGATGGCTATTTCCTTTAGAGAATAGATCTCCATGAACCTCGATTCACAGCACCTGACCCCCAAGTCAGTATTAAGTCTCCACAGACTAATTCGGCAACACCTTGTGAACAATTACATATTTGTCAGGGGATTTACCATAAAGGAGAGAACAAACAAAAAAAACAGACTTGACTATTAATATATGTTCCAAAGCGCTGTTATATCAGGAGCATGCCGAGATGGAATGATAATGCACAGACGCCTAATCTTAGCAGGCTAATGCCATAAACCGAAAATAACTCACCTAAGAATAGCTGACCCACAGAATAAGCGAGGAGGTTGAATTCAGCCGTTGTTTGCCTCACAGGCCGGGCACACAGAGGGCAAGATGTGTGGCAACGTGATTTATTGACAGATGGAATGTGTCATGCTCCTGTCTTCTTTCGACATTTGCCTGGCCTGCTGCCTGGCTTTTTGTTTTGGACCGAAATTCCCATTTTAACATTCAGAAGAAATGATGCCTACCCATCTTATTTTGTCTGACCTATATGTCCATCATACGTATATGTTCTATTAAGCCCTCAATTCCATCAAGCTGCACTTTGTCATGAAACGCGAGTCTCACTTATGGCAATTGCTTCACGGCGACTCAAAACATCCAACAACTGCGAAATGCATGCAAAAGTCCATTCGCTGCATAGTCATCCTCATCCCAGTCTGCCCAATGCACTGCACATTTCCATTAGAATTGAAGCCAAACATAGAGCGGTCAATATCTGCGGTGAATGTCCTGGGAGGAACCTTTCAACTTGTCCCCTCAGCATGACCGTCACACTTTTTCCGTGCACGAAAACAACATCCCCCTTCACGATCCCAGTGACTCATTTTGGCCGGCGAGAGCTTGGGAATGAGAGGGCTTAGCGCACTTCCTTGTTCGTATTGTTCAGCGCCACAAACGACGTGCCTGTCAGAATATTCCGAGCCGCGTGCGACATTGCAAGAGTAAAATACCTCGATTCTGGGGACGGAGCGCACGATCCGACTTTTCGGAGCGCAGAGTTGGGAGGGAGAGAGAGAGAGAGGCGAGTCCGCAGAGGATGAACCGGCGTGTGAGATGTGAAACAGGAAAGAAGAAGAAGCAGAAGAAGAAGAAGAAGAAGAAGAAGAAGAAGGAAGAGGAGGAGAAGAAGAAGGTGGGGGGGGGGGGGAATGAAAAAGCTGAGAGTCACCTGAGCTGTTCACGTTGCGCATCCTGCTCTGCTCGGGCAGCGGCCGGGCTCCGACGCGACCGTCTGTTGTGGAGAAACTTGACTCGCCCTCGTAAATGGTCTGCAGCATACTCCGCTCAGCGCTCAGCGCTCATCGTCGCACGCCGTCTCACCGAGAGAGAGAGAGAGAGAGAGAGAGAGAGAGAGAGAGAGAGAGAGAGAGACCCCCCTTCGGCCGCCCGGTGTGGAGGGGGGGAGCGACCGCCGCGACGGCCTTCCTTCTTCCACCTCTTCCTCTGAGACCGGCAGGAGCGCTCTCTCCGCGAGGTGCCGTTTGCCTTCAGCCGCCGCCCAAACACCAACGCAGTGAGTGGCTGCCTTCTCCTCTCCGCGACGTGTCAGAAAGGGGAGCTCCCGCGAATGTGAAAGCAGCGCGCGCCGGGGAGGGAGTGAGCTTCATTTGCGTGTGAATCAACAACTGCGTGGCCCCACAGGTGACAGAAATAGAACAATAGCCAACCCCGGCTAAAAATAGGTCAGGCGAGGCGCGCGGATTGGAGCAGCATTGATGCGTTTAAAAATACCACGCCAAACACAGCTGTCTTCTGCAGCTCCTGCCAGAAGGCATGTCTCCTGACTCCCTCTCTGCAGATGGAGTCTTCGGCTCCCCTCCCTCTCTGGGTTGTGGAACAAGTCGCTTTCACTCTTCGTTTTGTTCTCTCGAGTGGACGAGCGTAAGGATCCCCTTTTTACATGATTCACAAAACCGCTTCTTTCATGTGGTTCACACACACAAAAACAACGTGGGCTCTATATTTAAAGATCTGACACTGCAAGCCTCCACAAAGGCATTCTTGAAAGGTGCTTGCACACCTCTATGTGTCCAAACAACCCATGTGAGAGCTCTCTCTTCTCCTACTGGTCGCAAGAACAGCAAGGTTATTATTACTATTATTATGATTTTTTTGGACTAACCACAAATAAACACTCATCGGTATACAACGTATAGTTATGTCACAATTGTGCTACGTGCTAAGTGGAGCCGATCGAGGTTAGTTCACTCACTGCTCGATCCTTAACGACCCGAGTCGGGTTACCGACTGCGATCGCGCCGTTTGGAGAGAGGGTCCGGCGGAGGTCCATTTTCATCCCTCATGGCACAATCAATGCTAATTAATGTACCCCAAAACTTCCCGGGAGATCCCGTGCCTGCCTGGGGTCTTCGGTGATGAAAGCGATCAAACCGTCGAAGCAGAGTGCGCTAGTGCGAAAAAAAAACTCTCTTAAATTTAATCTACGTTACATGATTCAGTGGGTCCATCTTTTTCCCTCCCATGTGGCCTAATTTAGATGTAGGTCAAGGCAGCGCAGAAATAATTGAATATCTTCAGAACGGAATTATTTGTGTTCAAATCTGATATGCTTCACACATCTGCCGACGCATCGTAAGTGGACAATATAAGGCCGACGTCATCTAAGCAATGCCGAGGAATTACAAAATGGTTGTACCCAAGACAACAAGAATAGGAAAACACTCGTAGGAAATGAAAAACCACAGTGAAAGCGGGGAACATTAAATATGGTAAGAAAAAAGTGGTTGACAGCAGCCAATTTACCTGCATTTAAATCAATGAGAAGAGTCCGTCCAGGATAACGGAACAATATGTAATATGGACTGCACATTTCATAGACGTTTTTTTTCCCAAAAAATATCTGATACAGCCACTAAATCATAATTGGGCACTGCAGTGTAAATCCAGCCGTACTCGGCAGATTTCCATGACTAACACACCCAATGTGATGTCTTCAAGTGGTATGCCACATAAACACTGTGTGCATTGAAGACACTGAAGAGTGCGCGTCCGCTCGCTGTGTCGGCTCAGGCAGTGTACGTATGCGTGGGCTTTAAGTGTGTATCCGGGCCTGTGCTGTTACTCAGGAAGCATGCTTTCAACTTGCCAGGGATGCCAACTGGAAGATGCCGTAACAGCGCCACGGCAATTACATAAATCCACTGTGTCGAGAGCATCTCATGGTTTGCATGGTTCCCCCCCCCCCCCCCCCCCCCCCCTCCTGCCGCCGCCACCTCCATGCAGCAGCTGTGCAACGGGATGTGCAATGTGAGGGGATGAGAAAATGCAAACACATCACTCTTTTTATAAAACCCAAACCTCGAGAAACTATACAATTTAATGAGCGCTCTATTAATATGTCTACCAAAACTAGCCAACGTCCATTGTTGACATAATGTGACTCCCTCCCATGATGTCAAATCAAATGTGACCACGAAGGCAGCTTTGTGGCCAAGCAGCCTGTGCCTTTAAATTTTTCATCTTCCTTCATAATTTGACCTGCCCCAGCCAGGGGCGTGGAGCCAGCACAGCTATTTTTAGGTGCTGAGCTCTGACGACTGGCTGCAAACGCTCACGCACACACGCACACACACATACACACACGGGGCCTTTACCGTGTTATTTCAGCTGGACAAACATTTAACCCTTCCATCCTTTTAACACACCACAGCCGAAGAAGGCAAGAAGGGAATGCGCAACTAATATGTGACATTAATTATGAGGCATGTGAGCCAATTAGCGAGATAAGCACTCGGTGTATTTTTTTCATCTTAAAATCAAAAGTTCTTTTACTTGGTGCACATTTTAAGCAAGGAGGAAGCTCTTGACACTTCGGTTGCACATGCAACCGCGTCCCCACAAAGTGGTCGGAGTTCCCACTGGCTAAGATCGTGTGCGAGGTACCAAGTCCTCAAGTCCAAGGTGATGACGTCTAAAGACTCGGAACTCCATCTGTCGCAGCATCTGTCGCAGCGCGGGAGATTGTTGACCCCCAGCCCCAGTGGCTGACCTCAACCAAGGCCAAGAATAGTTGATCAAAAGAGGAAGTGAGTCCATCACATGAATAAAAAGAGAACGGAGTCCCTATTTATATGAGAGAGAGAGAGTGCGAGAGAAAGAGAGCAAGCAGTCAATGGCTTATGCTAAAATTAATCTGCCGAAGTACATGTTGCAGAATTACCTCGTTCAATTATGTTCCTCGAACAAAGTATTGGTCCTAAACTGATATGATGTTGTTCTGCTTTGTATATTACACCTATAAATTGGAGTCAATCGGTCAACAGTCTGTTCCCGGTATTAACTTGAAATATATGTTAGTGGTGATTAACCTAAAATGTTTATTTCTGACTGGCTTCCTGGAGCTGATGAGGGATTGCAGATGGGAAATAGCTCCATCCAATTGCCAGGGCCCAGTAAACCGGCAATGTGGCGAGACCGTTATAGCTCCTACTGCGTCACCCGTGGCCTTTGTCTACTTTAGTCCTATTAAAGCATTTAAGTATGAAAGTCAGCGTCTCTGCAGGATAGTCACTCTGTGTACTGCCGCTGTGTGTGCCCAATTATATCCAGCCTGTACTCATGAGAGTATGTATAAAAATCATGCATTGCAATTAGTAGATGACTTTTTTTGGGTTGAATATTATTATATGAATCGTAATGAATCTTTTGAAAACAATTATCATAACAATAACGTTAACGGTCATATGGCAAAATGCAGTTAGTTGACAAAGTAAAACTGAGATTTTTGCTCTTTGAAGTTGCCTGGAACGAGCAAGCAGAGAGCGCTAAAATGCTGACGTGCAGGGGCCAGCCATCTGGACCTGTGAGGACCAGTTTGAAATCTGGAGGTCAAGGGGCAGCCGTGGCCAAGTGGTTAAGATCGTCACCTGCCGCCGCGGGGACGCTGGTTCAAGACACCGACCGACCGGCCGGCAGAATGAATGTGGGCAAAACAGCTTGAGAGAGAATGTGGCAACGCACCATCAGTACATGCATGTGTATGCACTGTACAAATACAGGTAGTGTTCTTATCCAATGTAAAACTCACACACACTTTCTCTGGGAGAAATTATAGAGCAAGCTCATAAACGTGTTGTTTATGGATGCATGCAACTTAAATGATCTTTTGGGGATGGATATTTCTCATCTTGGTACATTAGGCCTCTAATGTATTGTAAGAAAATGTGGTCAACATAGAGGAGCTTGTATGCGTCTTCCATCCAAGCTCTCTCACTTTGCCACGGTTAATGTACCAGTCCCAAGTCAACACCCGACTTCTGTGGCTTCATCACCATGGCACTGCTGCCTTGTGACAAAGTGTGCATGATGAAACCCAGCAGGGAGGCAGGCGGGAGAGGGATAAGTGTTGCAAGAAATAAATTAGGTGGACAAACACCACGCTATATAAATGTGATCCGGCTCGAAAATGTGTTTTCACAGCGGATGATCCATGGGTGCGAGGGAGTGAGCGTTTTATTGTTCTCTGAACTGAAGGGCCCCTTTAAACTCACACGAGGGGACACTCCAGCGACTAAACATAAAAACATGTTTTGAAGTTGGTCTGCTTCAGAACAGCGTGCAGAACGGTGAATAAGATCATTAGCAGAGGTGCTCATTCCTCTGCTCAGAGGGATGTTCCTCCTCGGAGAGCGCCAGCGTGCGAGAGCGGCAAACCCTGACGTAAGAGCGCTCCCCGCTATCTTCCCTGAGGATCTTCTCCAAGGAGGTTGCCCTGACACTGGAGGGAAATTGAGCCTCCTCCCAAATGACCTTATTGCCTCCCCCCCCTTCATGAGTCACCATAACAGCGGAAGAGATTTTCCATTCATTTGGTGGAAAGGGGACAGGGTGCTCATGTCTGTGCATTTGCTAGTCAGCGCCTCTACCTGCTCAAGGTTCGAAGGCTTCAAAACGTTTTTCATTTACCTTGCGGTCATTCTCATAAAAGCACAAAGTACCTACAACTGCTGATGTGATGGTGAAATCCAATTAGTGTGTACATCTGGATGTGCTACGTGAGTGTTTCCCCACTAATGATTTGGGTGCGCTCACTTTTTATTAGGTTACTCTGTCTAGCATCCTGTGGTATTTCCTGTTGGACTTTCACGGCGATATAGAATGCACTTAAGAGGCTGGATCAAATAACATGAAAAAAAAAAAAAAAAAAAAACACATTTGAAGGCAGTCATGTTCGCAGCTTCGTTCTGAAACAGCGCCAGCGAGTTTGGCAACATAGCCAATAATAACAACACAGTTAATTGGAGCGCAGCTTCCGCTCTTATAAGAGTTAACATGAAAAATAGAAGTTTCTTCCCTTCATCAACAAGGCCCATAACAGGCCCATATACCGACTCACTGACGCGGATTCCGAGCCCCTGTGTTCAAATACAGTAACTGAATAGATAAATATCTCCGACTCCTTAGCAAAACCCTAGTACAATTTGAATTTGGGAAAAGTCGGCACAAAAAAATAATCGGGCGCCGAAAAAGATCTAACAGCGTACCAAGGGCTCCTCGCCAGTAGTTTGCGCAGTTTGACACATCAGCCAGTCATCGCGCTCACAATTAAATGTCATTGTGATCATTGAAATTTTATGGATCAAAAGTACTAGCGGTATCGGTGAGTACTCAAGAGGGACTACTCATAACTGGTATCGAACAGCTAGTCATAATGCTTGACGTCACAGAAGACTAGCAACATTTGTGAGGCCTCGGCGTACCTCATAAGAGCTCAGATCAGTCAAGATCAAAACGTTAGTACAATATTTGTACAGTGGTCAACTTATTTTGCGTTTACTTATGTTCCAGTGGTTGTTGAGTAGCTTTTTTTGCGCATAGTGGTTTTGTTGTATACAGTATATCTATCCCGGAACTCCTGTACTCATGCACTGTACTAAATCAAATTTCTTTGTTGCTGTCATTTTTCTTGGTCACGAAGAGCTGATTTCAAAGTCACAATTCAAAGAAGGGATTTTATTTTTTATTTTTTTTAAATGCGCCATCAGTCAATCATCTGCCGATTCCAATCGTACAGCTGAGTTTTAAAACGCAGCCTGAACGAACCCGCTGAAGCGCTGTCTTCCAAAGTGGCAAAAAGACATTTTTCAAAGCAATTTCAAAGCATCCACGTATTGTGCACTGAACTTGAGGTCAGTTTACTTTCTAACTTTGAATAGGTCTCTGACGCGGTGCATTCATCTGTTGCCATTGGCTTTCTATAAATAGACAGAGCACAAAGGCACACTGGAAACAGAGGGCAGCGCTTGGTATTTTTACTGATCAATGTGCTCATCTCTGTTGGAAAGCATTGATCCGCTGGACCAACTTGACCATGTTGTTGTACAACTTCCACCTACATACATTCAGCCCTTTATGTTCGCCACTTTTTCAAGAACAAAACAACACTGTAGCCTACTATTAACCATCTGCTTACTATTCATTTTCATGATAGCTTTCACTAGAATAATCTTCATGATAGCGTGACAAAATAAAGTAGGCTTTTTGGAGCAGTGAAACTACAAGAAGAAGCCAGATGCCTCATGTGTAACCGCATACAAACACATCAGCAACAGACACAAGTGGAACTGCAATCCTGCAACGCTCGGTTGGCTGACCTTAAAATATTCCCTGCAGGATTCATAAAAACAAAGGTTCTGTATCAGAAGCGTTCTTCCAGAGCACATCCTGACCCGGAGTCCTGCATCATCCCTCGGCGGGGCCTGGCGATATTATCTTAATATGTAAGAGTGCTGCAGCGTTTGAGGAAACACATCTTTCAAAAACACAAGCAATGTTGTCTCCGACCGAATCCCCACTTATAATGTGAAAATTCAGAATAATTAACTATATGTTGCCATCTTCTTTTTGTCATTGACCGTTAAAGTTCCATTCATACAGTACTTTAAATGGTCTGCTTCAAACGCTGTAAGCAGGAAATCAAGTTTACTATAGGAAGTGTGGGATGCCGCTTATTGTCCAGGCCACTTCCCCCGACGCCGACACAGCTTGACGGTACAGTTGTTCCTCCTGCAGTGCATGTCTCAAAGGCCTTAGAAGCGACAATACCTCCCCCCCCCCCCCCCCCCCCCCCCAAAAAAAAAATAGCTCTTCCTCTTATCATTAAGGCAACGCAAAAGCCTTAGCGGAAAACGTCTCTCAGTACAAAATTATAAAGTCGATGTAAATGGGAATAAGGAGAAAAGGGCCTCCAGGAGGACTTTTGAATGATTTCTCTTGGTTACATTCCTAAAGAGCAAGGTTTATTCTTACAACCATCATTTGGCAGGCCTCGCATACCACAAAACTCATCAAATTTGGCAGCCATTTGGTGATTTCTGTTTGTTGTTTCTGTATGTAAGTGGTCCCGTATGGCCACCTTAACGGCCCTCCGACAACCTAGGGAAAAAGAAGAATAGCAACCGACACCAGTTCAACCAGTCGATACGTATTTTTGGCAGCGATATCCGTCGGGGCAGGATGCAAAGGCAAAGTTTTAAGAACCAATGCCAGCAAAATACTTTCAATTCAATGGCTGTTTATTGTTTAACAATAAACCCTACATTGTAAAGCTTTTTAGCCTATAAAGTAGCATGTGGCCACAACTTGGTAGCAAAGTTTGATGATTCACCATCAAACAAGCAACTCTAATAACTCTGCTCCACAAACTCGGGTACTATAACTTCATCAAACTTGTAAGATCCATGTCATTTTTTCTCAATTTGTCACAGCACCGCCCATTTGAACACTGACAGACTGTTTTCAAATTCAGACAATATGCATGTTTGTGCTTCCAGAGGACGACAGAAGACTTGACATTTTAATTCCCGAACGGAATGTTTCATTCACACCACAGTGACACAAACAGCGAAAAGTGAAAACAAAGATCTGCAGCAAACCTTTTAACGAGATCCTCTTTGGAAAGCCATCGCTTATATTTCTTTGTCTAATCCCAACCAATCTGTGGGATTCAAATCAATAATAACGGCAAGACATCTCAAATGAAATTATTATTATTCAGAAATATAATCAGATGCAGATATTTTATTTTGTATCAATATTTTTCCCAAAAATAAAAAATACAGTATACCCGGTTAAGAAGACAAGTTACACGTGCTCACTACAAAACGTATTCATTAGTTTAAGAAACTGTTCTGGAAACAGGTGTGTCGCTAACCCCTGGTTATGCATGGGGAAGTAAGATGACCAAAAAATGAACCTCTTGCTCTGGGCCTCACCTTCTCCTTCCTCCTCTACCTTCCATCTATTCCTCCCGCATGCATCCTTGCTCGCTCCTTTTGGAACCAGCCGCCTCAGCCCAAACTCTACCCTGTGAGAACCGTGGTGACTTTTTCGCCCAGCAGGCGATGCTGGATGAGGATGTGAGATGGAAAAACGATTGGAATATTTATGAGCATCACCCTGGTGTTGATTTAAAGGACTGACGAATAGAGGCGTCGCAGCCAAGACGAACACAACGAATAAAGGTGTGAATGCAATTGATTTTTCATGACAACAAATACATTCAGACTTCCGCGCTTGTGGTGCACGTCAACACCACACAAAGTCGAGTTCAACTTTGCGCCGCCTTTGACGACGGCTAAATAATTTTTGGTGACATTGCAAACATTCAGTGAGTATGACACGTTCTGTCATCGTAACTGTTAACTGATTTTCGACATCTCATATTAATATGCTGCATCTCACCGAACACATTCCCGCTCTCAACTTGCGATGATTTCTTTTCCACCCATGGATTGACAGCACGCTGCAAAAGAACCAACCAGGCGTGTAATCATTTGTCAAAACTAAAGACCATAGGACTGTGTTGATGTATAAGAGGAAAAAAAAAAAAAAAACATATGCAGTTTTTGCTAGCTGAAAACAGTCTGTACTGTTGCTTTGGAACTATTCATGCCACAGTGCATTTCTTTATTGACACCATGTTGTGCCTAAGTAAATCTATTGTAATTGTTACGACATGCTATCATCCGAGACTTGTGCACTGCGCAGACAAAGAGAACATAACAAAAAGGCTGCATAGAGCAGAGCCCAACACCGTCCTCTGGGCATCAACAACACTCCGCCTCCTTTCAAAACTCACTGACCCAAACCCATTTTTTTCCAGTCTAAGAGAAATGTCAAGTCCAGACCTAGAACTTGTCTCTGAGAAGAGAACATAGCAGCCAAATATAGCCTGCCTCTTGACATCCACGAGGCTCTACGGGGCTCTGCTAGCAGTGCTTAATTTTGGCTGTCTGCCATGTAGTCACTTACTATTAAGCATCATAACTAAACAAAATAAATCTTCGCTGGGCAGTGGCGCGAACGCTGGGTGGTGCCGGCGGCTGGTAACCAAAACTAGAATATACATGAATCCAATACGATGCCACCACCAGCAAATCTGACTTCAGCTCTCTGAGCATGTAAAGGATTAACTCCACAAGTGTGTTCATCATTGTCTTGGTCTTTTTGTGGGATGGCGCCACAGACGTGACCGCAGAGAGGACGTGCGGAAGTGGCCATGTAACTAAATTGAACTTACTGCAAGGAAAGACGCACACATGTTGCCGTTTCCACTATGTCCAAAGCAGCAATAAATCAATACCCTGAAGAAAAGAAGAATTCACTAGTATGAGAATGAAGAATGTGAAGTATGATGCGTGAAGTTGACTCACCTACAGCAATTTCCTCTTCTCCAGTTTGAGCCACGCTGACGTCACATCACCAAAAGCGGAGTCATTTTTTATTTCAATTTAGTGTTATCTAATCTAACCCTAACCCTAAATTGCGGTTAACTTACTCTTACACTTGTATGACAGTAAATCATTTCAAAAGTCTTAATTAACACACTGCCTATACTATTAATTAGGGAGTTAAAATGACCACTTTGACTTTGGCGTGAATAATTTTTTCTTAAAATTATTTGTTAAAGACAAACAGGACATAAAAACCTTTAGTCTGATCTCATATGAACTGTCAAATTGACAAACTACTGAGTATTTATAATTTTGTGAACTGAGAAATCTAAAAAAATCTGCGGACCGCCAAATATTACAGTGTTTTCAACATGCTATTACAATAGCACACCTGCACACACACACCTCAATTTCGTGCGCCCCAGTCCAAAAAAACGATTGGCATCGATCACTTTGTCACACTCTCGGGCACAAAACACCCAGGCATTCTTTTGTTCTCTCTATTGTTACTGCAATTTCTGCAGGGTGACATGAAGACTGCCTTCACATTGTCACAGTCAGTCAAGGATGGCCCACATACACAGGAAACAAATCCTGAGCGCGAATGCGTGATTCATCACCTTCAGTGTGAAGAAAAAAAAAAAAAAAAAAAAAAAAGCTAAATACATTGTATAACTTGAATTTGTGTAAACAGGCTCACTCACACTTCTTATGTGTGTACCCCAAGTGCTGTGCTGCCATCTTCTATATTGTATTTTAGCACACACGAACATGCCTGACGCCAACTTTAAGAATATAATAAAGGTGAACATGCAGCACGCAGCAGGGATGTCACGCATCATGCTGCGTCTGTGAATTCTGTTTGGCGAGTCTTTGCTAACTTATCAGGTCCAGTGAATAATCCAGAGATGCCCGCCAAGATTTGTTCTCTCGAAAAAAAAAAACAAAAAAACATTTTGTCTCATTAGCACATTCATTGGTACTAGGAAATTATGTGTCAGGCAAAGTGGAGAGTGCTGTTAAAATGACTCTCTCTCTCCCCGACACAGCTCAGATGGTACCTGCCCCCTCAAGCCATCTGAGCAGTGCAGACATCTGCGAGCATTAACCTGCCAAGAACAAGTCGAATGAAAAAATATTATTCTGAAATGGAACCACGGCTGAGAGGTCATCCGGAGGGACTGCGGAATGCTTTTAGGAAAGTATGATTGGTGTTTTTCAAGTGTCGTGTGGTGAAAATGTGTACAGTGGAGGGGCTGTGGTTCCGCTGCTTTCCAATTACCTTGCACAGAGACCTTCCAGAAAAAGACGGCCGGCCACTCGAGTGATCCAACAAGAGCCAACGTAACAAATGGCAAGGCAAAAAAACAACAACAACAACAGAACCAAATGAATATTATGACACTGAAACTGCAGCCCTCTGCAAAGGCTTAGGACGGGCATCATAAACTATTAGCTGATGCACTGACAGCAGAGAATTATGATGGTTGCATGGAGATCAGTTTAATAGAATTAGTTGCGTGTTGACAAAAGGGGCAGAAACCAGCAGGCTGCTGCTGTTGATTCAGTCTCAACTCGTTTGCAGTCAGAAGAATAACGGCTTGATGAAAGCTACGGGAAGTGAAGAGATCCACGCAATCCTCACTACAGCTCCAGCATTTAGTACAATACTGACATCGAAGCAGGAGATCAGAACATTGCGAGCAAGACAAAGAGAGGTAGAGAGAGAAAGAGACTCCCATCCCAACTGTGCATTTTCGAGAGCGCTTGTCAAGCAACCATTCATGCTAACTACACTTCCACTGTAGTCCACAATGTAATTTTCTATGTAGTTGGATCCAGAATACATTCTGAAATGTCTCCAAAAAATATTACAAATAACTGTATTAGATCTTGGGCTGGGAGTTGGGATGGGATTAGGTCGGAGGCGCAGAATCGGAGTAGAGCCGCTGCTCCTCCGCATCCAGAGGAGCCAGATGGCTTGGGCATCTATTTCAGATGCCTCCCGGACGCCTCCCTTGGGGGAGATGTTCCAGACACGCACAATCGGGAGGAGGCCTCCGGGAACACGTCGGACACGCCGGAGGGACAACAGTATGTCTAACAGCTGGCCTGGGAACACCTCGGTGTCCCGACGGAGGAACTAGGGGGGGGGGGGGGGAAAGTCCGGGCATCCGTACTTGAACGTCTCTCCCCGCGACCCGGATAAGAGGAAGAAAATGGATGGATGGATGAATTGCATATCGGGCGCTCAAAACAATTTCATCAAAATTGCGCGTGAGTTTTGACGTAATCCTGCACACATACAAACGAGACCACCATTACTTAATAACACTTTGCTCCAGCTGCGCTGTTCATGGAGTTTCGAAAAACAGCAACTTACTCAAGGATGTTACCGGAGTCTCCCGTATAATGCATTGACACCTGTTGAAGAAAAAAATAAATAGAACATAAGGGAACCCCCTGTATGAGTAGAAGCTTAATAATTTGGTGACGGTAGAATGTCTCAATTTGAATCAATTGTATTGAAGAATTTGAGTTTATCTCTGAGGACATTTTTTTTTTTCTTCGTCTTTCAATTGATCCTGACCTCGACTGTGAACAGAAGGCAGCTCGCTTACAAAAGCTCAGTCCGAAACGTTTTCGACCCCTCTAGTGACAAATGTTTCCCAAAAAGCAACTCATGTGAGTTTAACATGAGTGTAATGTACAGTAAACCCTACTTGCATTCCAACCCAACGCGCTAACATTTAGCAATTCGCTGGCTTCTCGAGGAGTTTGTGGCCTGAGGTGATGAAACTGAATCGGCTCTTTCACTCCCTGTACGTTGAATGAGGTCATACTTCCGTAAGCAAGCGTCTATTTCTAGTTTTTCTCAGAACTGTATGAAAAAACAGTGACGGCGAGGACAAATAGTAAGAACCTCAACTTCGCCGGCTCGCTGCTCGCATTCGGCGGAAAGAAGCTGAATGCAAATCTTTCCTGGTTGCACATTTTCAGATGAACTTATTCTGCCACTTGATGTTATCTTTGAACGTCAGTGAAGTGCACTGAAACGAGTAACGTTGAATTCAACTCACACGCGCCATCGCGTTCCGAGTTGAACGGGAGGAAATGTTCTTCTGGCTACCTTGAGAGCAGGGCCTGACCGGTCGCTGTTAAATTTAGAAGACGTGGAGGAGGCGAGCTGTGTCTGCGCCAGTGTGACGACGGTACTATAAATAGGGAATATTTCAATTGGGGGGGGGGGGGGGAGAAAAAAAATGACGACAGCCAGAGCGATAACGACCCGTGCTCACCAAAAGACAGGCAGGTGCACGTTACATTTAAAAAAATAATAATAAATAAATGACACCTGTGATATCAGATATATCGCGTACAAAGAGTGACATCTTCTCCATGCTCCTATGACACCAATTGCCTCACAAGTACTAACTATTTTTAAATGTTATGCTCCTAGTCGGACGCGTGACGAGTAGAAATGTTTGCTCGGTGATGTTTGTGCGCCATTTGTAAATCAAGCACCCTTTTATAAAACGGGCACCTGTAGCGTCCGCTCATCGAGACGGACGGACACTGCTACCTACTGGCCACTTGCGGGACTGCGTCCATGCTGTATGAACCTTCATCATGTGATTTTCGGTACAGAAGCTAGATCATTCAAGGGGGCAGTGGGTACGGGGGGTATTTGTGATAGTCCTCTGGGGCAGGTTATGACGGTGAAACCACAAACTAAATATATAACCGCTCGGGGTTATAAAAAAGAAATCCCAGTTCAGTAGATGCATCTTGGTTTGGTTCACGTTTGGGTATATTAAGGGAAGGAAAATGCAGTCAGATCGGTGCAAGTTTGAACTGTGTTAATTATTATGTTGTGGCAATTTTCATTACTTTCGCTTGTACTGCCCTGTATTTTTTTTTTTGTAGCTACACGTATGCCCTTGATGTCTGCTAGCCAGAAAGCTGAGCTGCACTGTATTTGTTTACAAATTAGGCACGTGGAAAGAGCGTGACGCAGTTATACATCATGTCCCTCACCTAATAGCTTAGATAATTGTGCCTGAATGGGGTAATTATGATTTTATGCCTAATTTTAAACAGAAGTCAAGATAAAATTAAATAAAAATGATGCAAACTGTAGCGGGCTACATGAAATTTCACGGAGGGCCGAATCTGACCCGCACGCCTGGAATTTGTCACATGGTGTCCTCAGTAACGAGATACAACGTTTCAGGGTTACAAACGGCGTGCGTAGTTTGCGCAATACGTCGTCATGCAGCCCAAGAATGCACACTCAGTTACCGCCAAATTAGTTACTGTTTTTTTTATTTATTTTTTTTTATTTATGGCCGAGAAGTGTTTTCCATACAAACATTTACTGTACGTGTGCAGATTTGGGTCACGTCGCCACCGTGGACACCCCCGTATTTAATATTTTGCATTCGGCAGCTACAATAGTTTAAGATGAAAGCAATGTCACCCATGAGTCACTTCGTCTTCAATTTTATTCCACACACCAGCATGCAAGCATAGATTCAGAATGAAAGCGGTTCGCAAAGAGTGCAAAGATGCCTTGCTCAAGGGCACATTGACAGTAGTGCCAATCAAAACTAAGCATTAGTTTGTTAGAGAAAGCAATGTTTTGTCTTTTTTTTTCCTCTTTCTAAACGCCTCTTGTCTTGAGCAGGTGTATGGATTGAAGTGAGGGTAGATAGTACGCGGCCGCCAATGGAGCACTTTCCCACTGGTGGGAGTTTTGGTTAAAGGAGTGAGGCCCTGAGTGATTAGTTCAGATTATACACATATTTGTCATTGTCATAAATCTACAGCTGTTCAAAATCTCCCATTTTTATTTGGCACTTCAAAGCATTCTTAGTTGCCTGCCGGACTCAGAGGACGAATGTCGTCCCCGTAGGAGCACAACAAACTTCTCTCTTTACACTTTTCCCACAGAACCGCTCATCAAAGGTCAACATGTTTTTTTGACGAAAGTTCATTCATTCTGCCCTCGAGAGATAAGCACCCTGCTTGAAATCATTTTTTTTTTTTTATTATTCCTACTTTTCCTCCTCTTCATTGATGGTACACGACAGTGACAGCTCTTCCCACACAGTACGTACACCATCCAGCTGTTTGCCATCCCTCAAGTATGATGTTCGCGGACAAGGGCACAGCGGGATTTCAGGGCGTCGGCAGCATGATCCCGCTTGCGTGTCACTGTGGTGAGCTCCATCCGCCTCGTGCGGGATGCCACGACTGGGATCAAATCAGTCAGAGCCGATCACGTATTCTCAGTGAGTTGTTCTCCAACATTATAGATCTTCTGCCAACATGGTGCCCGCGGGCACCAGGTAAGGACCACATGGGTAGCCCGCTGACTGGTTCTAAAAATAGCTCAGCAACGATGGGACATTGTGAGTTCCTAGGAATAATGAAGAAGTGATCGTTTGAAAATGTGAAAGAAATATATAGAAATAAAGTGTTACCTACAGATTGTTCTCAGTTTCCTAATTTGTTAAATTAAGGTCTTCACACAAATGAATATCATTCACTAGTAATAATAAAACAATTAAAAGGTGATTTGAGAATATTTGTTCTTTCTGAAGTGTGTATCAAACTTGGAGTCCTCCACAAAAATCAGTATCAAAGAAGTACCTCTCAGTTTCAAAACAGTTGGTGACACTTAATCTCTTAGATTACACAATTCAATTTCAGGAAAAATATGGCTCTAAAATATTCAGTTCAGCGAGCAAAAAGAGAATGGATTTATTTAACTTTTTTTTGGGGGGGGGGGGGGGGGGTATGGTTTACCAATAAACCACAATAAAATTTCAAATGGTTAGTATTTCCATTTAAAATAAAATTAATTAATAATTCAATCTGCCCTAAAAAGGCTTATAATTATCTATAGAGGGCTGTCACTATTTTCACTGTCACTTTTTAGAATCAATTCTTCTTTTGATTATTGGTCGAATAATAACAAACACCCACTATTTTATTTATTTTTACTACTAACATGCATTTTATTGTCTTACATTATTTATGAGAATGGACTTCGATCCTTAAACTGCATATGTTTGTACTGAGTGTATGGTATAAATTTGGTGTACAGAATTTGTAATGTAAAACCTTTTTCAAAATGAAGCTCCTCAACTTACTCCAACATAGTTCCTTTGCACCAAGATGCCACAAGATGGCGGCAAAGCAAGTTAGGATCAGCAACTAATAGGACAAAGATACGTGCTATTGATGTTCCCACCCTGCTTGAAAACCATTGCGGGGATGTAACTACAGTTAGCATACAGTATAAGCATTAATTATACATCTTGAGCATAACTCGCTATTCCTTACAGAGAACCTACTCTCTGATTCAATTCTTGTGACTAATAGATTAAGAAAGCAATGTTGTGTGGTTTGTTGTGACGCATTTTTTGGTACTCGGAATTTCTACTGATGACTGACTGAGCCAGCGGGAACAGAGAGATCATTTACAAACGCATCAACCAATTCGAAGCAGAGGAAACTACATGTGTGAAAGCACCTGATTTTCTTGGGGTCTTGCATACATGGATATTTCATTTGCTTACTGCTGTTTACAATTTGTAATGTGTAAAAAATGCACTGGATTAGTAATTTTATAGTTTTTGTATTTGAAATAAATCCTGTTGCAGTACCTTTGGTACTGTATCTTTTTTTTGCTTACATGTCTTCGAGCAGTATTGTTATAATACCGTATTGATGACATGCAATGTTGATACCCTTTGATGGATAATCAAGGGATTCACTTTTTTTCAGCAATGCATGTTAAGCGCCATCTACGTATATATGTTTCTATCTATCTATCTAGAGCAGGGGTGTCAAACTCTTTATTTGTCTCGGGCCGCGTTGCAGTTGTGAGTTCCCTCAGAGGGCCTTTAGAACAGTGAAACCATATAAATATTTAAGCATCACCAAAACATATTATTACCATTACACAACAAATTGAGGGATAACTAGTTTTGAAATCGGCGGCACGGTGGCCGACTGGTTAGAGCGTCAGCCTCACAGTTCTGAGGTGCGGGGTTCAATCCCCGTCCCCGCCTGTGTGGAGTTTGCATGTTCTCCCCGTGCCTGCGTGGGTTTTCTCCGGGCACTCCGGTTTCCTCCCACATCCCAAAAACATGCATTAATTGGAGACTCTAAATTGCCCGTAGGCATGGCTGGGAGTGCGAATGGTTGTTTGTTTCAATGTGCCCTGCAATTGGCTGGCAACCAGTTCAGGTTGTACCCCGCCTCCTGCCCGATGACAGCTGGGATAGGCTCCAGCACGCCCGCGACCCTAGTGAGGAGAAGCGGCTCAGATAATGGATGGATGGATGGATAGTTTTGAAATCAGAAGACAAGGATAATAGTTTGTTCAAGTTTTGTTTAAGGTACTGTAGAAGGAGGGTTTGGTAACAGAAAAATGCAATATCTCAACATTATTGTTTATTATTATGACAATTTGGATATAGATTTGAGCAAAAATCACGGAAGTTGACGAGCATGATTTGCTTTCGCGGTTCACATAAAATGATGCGGCGGGCCGCATCTGGCCCCGGGACCTTGAGTTTGACATCTTGATCTAGCGTATATCTCTGCCTATCGACAGTATCTATCTATCTATTGTTTAGTTTTCTTTTAAGTTTAAATAATGGTTGGTAACTTGTCCTTATGACCATATTTTACTGATTTTCTACAGAACACAAAGGATCCAGCCTCGAGGCCAGGGTGCCGTTTCACTTATAAGTGGAGGAATGGGCTTCTCTTCTTAAATTTAATTTGTGGGACCCTCTTCCGCTCCATACCTGCCAGGGTTAAAGTTTTCCAGCTGGAATTTACTGTGGCCTTCACGAGCTTTTTAGCAGCAGATCAGGAGGACTTACCCCCCACCCCCCACCCCACCCCTAGTAAAGACCTATACTGCTTACCCTTCAAATCATAAGCATAGCTGCCACAAGCTTCCCCATAGCCCTTCCTGCCCTTGAATGCCTTGAAATAAGAGACTAGCATGGAAAGTTTGGCCCCATGGTGAGGATAACGCACATTCTTTCACTGGAGCCCCACTCGCTCACTAAACCCCCTTCCTTAATAAGTCATTACTGCAAATAAGCACACCTTACAACAGACAGCAGCCTTGATAAAGTACAGTACATTTACTCTCGGATAGTAAAAATACCATAGTGTTCACATATGGACCATATTATTTCAGTTTTTTTAATTGTCAAATTGCCTTTCTACTCTTGGGTTTGAGGAACTGAGCTTGTGTTTAAAAAAAGGGGTCATATTATGGAAAACCTACTTTTTAAGTGCCTCTATACAAATAATTGGGTCTTCGACGTGCCTGCGCATCCATAAGTGCGAAATTAAACAACCAAGTACTGTAATTTCTCGTGTATAATGCGCATTCCACCCCCCCCCCCCCCACTCCCAAAAAAAAAAAAAAATTATGATCTGCCTCGGTCTGAAAATGTCCGTGAGCGAACCAATCTGCCCCACTGTTACGAATCAGCAGGGCTTAATTCATCTTTCAACCGCGCCCCGAACCAAGTTTCACTGCCCATGTAATGATCAGTTAGGCTGGCTGAAATCCAGAGCCACTTTCAACCAGATTCCGGCCACCAGAGCACACTTCCTGGAAACACTATCATCCACAGGTACTAAGATTCAAAACATCCCAAACAGGTGCTACACCCCTTCAATGATATCAAAGAATATCGTTTGTCGCTCGCACGGATAACCATTAGCTAACAGCATTAGCTTCTGCTCAGCGGCACACACTCGACTGTTGTGTGCAGTCACTGGTTTTTGTATTTGGTGATGTGCCAGTCTGCCACATACACACAGTAAAGTGCATGAACTGCTGCTGCTACAATGAAATGCAAAAACATTATTATTATTATTATTTTTTTAAATGGCCAAACAATTACTCATATGTCAAAAACCGTCGGGTCACTCGTTCGTATCTCATAGCAACACTGTGTATGGGCCGGCTGACCAGTCACTCATTTGCATAGGCAAATGACGCCCTCTCAAAAAATAGGGTGTGTAAAAAAAAAAATATATATCGTAAAATGAAATAAAGTGTGCAGTAACTCTTGGTCTTTGGGGTATTATGACAAAATCATTTCACAGACATGCTATTAAGACATGGAGAAATTGTTTAAATTATGAGGCGGGAAAAGCACAATATGTCTCCTTTAAGGGTTACTGAGTGTATTATCAACAGATTTGTGTCCAGGTCTTGCTAAGCAATTACAGGAACTTCATTCTTCAAATCAAACTTGAAATCTGATGTAGGATTTTGATGTCCCTATTTCAATAGCAAATTACAAATAACATTAAATCCATCCATCCATTTTCTATAGCGCTGATCTTCATTAGGGTCACGGATAAGCTGGAACCTGTCCCAGTTATGGGACTGACTGGGCAATCATTCAAACCTATGAACAAATTAGTTCTCGCTGAACTTAACATGCATGTTTGTTTGGAATGTGTGAGGAAGCCGCAGTAAGTAGGGAAAACCTGAGCATGCACCGGAGAGAACGTGCAAAGGCCACCCAGGAAGGCCGTAGCCCAGATTCGAACCCCAACCCTCAGAACTGTGAGGAACCACAACACGACCACCACGCTGACCTACAACTCATTGTCCTACTTCTCAACAACTTTGTGTAGTTCAAGGAATGGCCTCCAGAGGGACACAGTCGACCAAGTTGTGTCCTTCTGCGAGGCCAATCGATAGGAAGGAACAACTGTATAGTCATAAAATCTTGCATAAGCAAATCAAACAGCAACCTTGTCGGATGTGACACAGATATGAATCGGTCCATTCGATTTGATGTGATATTTATTTGCTGCCAAACGTAAAACACTAACGGATATTGCTTCTGAACCTGCAACCTTTCTCATTTAGCAAATGGTAAATATGTGCTTTCACTTATACAGTAGAGTGCTTTTTAACGCTGTCTTTTCATTCACCAACTGCTGCCACAGCATCAGAAGCAACTGGAGGCTCAGCATCTTGCTCAAGGACACTTCGACATGGTCACAGGGGCAGAGGGTCGAACCCACAACCTTCGAGTTGGTGAGACGACCACTCTACCGGGAGATATGCCGCCCCAGCAGAAATGTTTTGATTTCATTAAATAGTGGTCCATAGTAAAAGAGGATCAAACGCTGACATTTTGTGATTTCTCACCTAAATTCAATTGGAACACCTTTAGAGAAGTCGTCCATTCGAAAGAATCTGAAAGTTGCAAAAACGAGAGCACGACTTATCGCCCTTCAAATCGACATCGCACGTGCTGTCAAACCTAACGATCCATCTGAAATGCGTCAACGAACAACAGCCAATCGCTTCCTTTCTTTAGCTTGGGGAAAAGATTTGACCAATTAGATTGCTTGTTGTTGGGAGGTGGAATATGGCGGCGGTAATGTTGTGGAGTTTCCGCTCGTCGTTGACTTGCATGCAATCAGGCCAGCGGGCTAACAAGGGAGCTAAGCTAGCGTCACGCTAGGCCTCAAGCAGAGCGGCAGCGATAGCGACAAGAATAAACACTGCTGTTTGGCCACGAGACCGAGAGTCCTTTACGAGTCTGCATGAGACCACTGAAACCCACAGAAATATGGTGGTTCTCAAAATTCGAGACCAGGTGAGAGCGCCGTGCCGAAAGCTGACAGAGAAGTTCAAGATAACGTTTGACTGGCTAGTGCTAGCTTGGCTTTCAGTTTTTCCAGTGGAATGTAATTGAGTTTCTAGCTAGTTTGAATGGTTTGAATTTGTTTTTTTTCTTTTTTTGTACATGAATTGCTATACGCTCATTCGCGACATCACAGTGGGTTAACCAAAACCCGAGCAAAGCTTTTGTTGCAATGGTGATGCCTATCACTTATGCATGACACCCATGCTCAACCAGAAACCTGCTTATCTCCAACAATTAGCCAGTCCCCCTTCACAGTTAATGAGGTAAGCCATGACTAGTTAGCGTGCTGTCCAAAACAGTTATAAGTTGCCTTGAGTGGTTTTATTCAAGCTTGTTTATTAGTAAATGACACAAACGGGATTCTGATTCTGAAACGTTGTTGGAGACGCGTACCATGGCAACATAACCTCAGCTACTAACCGTGACGTTTACATGCTTGTGACATTTCGTGGTAGCCACTGTGGCTCTGCGCCATGTAAACAAATAAGGTACAAATAGTGAGGATACGTGGGATATAAAATGCTATTGTGCCACCGTGATAGTGCCAGCTCACTAACTGAATGCTTTTTCGATGAAACCAGTTAATAAACTGGTAAAGACCTCCCATTTGTATACTACTTGACCGTGTGCAATTTTGTTCATAGCGTCCGTATATCAGTATTGTACATGAATCTTGTCATCTATAAAAAGGCTGGACAAAATCCCTATTTTAAATAATGCAACTGTGTCCAAGTTGTTATGATTATTATTACTTACATAGTTAACGTGCATTTGGGTATAATCTAAGTATGAGGTGTCAAAGTGTCGTCCATCTGCTGTAGTTATTTAAAGCATTTATTCTTGTGTCACGCATGTGTATGCCTCTTGTCATCAGTTGCTCTAATGATCTTCTGTTAGCCTGTGTGGTTGCTGAAAGAGCTGTCTCCATGGTGACCGTGTTCGAGGCCTTGAATGAGGCAAGGCGCTGCGCAGTTGTGCTTCTGGACAAGTATAGAAAATCTCCTGGAGCAGCTAAAAACAAAACGCAGATTGGTCCCACACAGAAAATGTCAACATGAGACTGTGAGAAACACAACTACCCACTTGTTAGCTTTAATTGATTATTGTAGCATCTGTTGTGCCCTGCAGATTTCTGTGAACATTGCAGAGGAAGATAATTATTATTAATGAGAAGGCTTTTTAAGAGGCCAGAAGTGTGCTCCATAAATCAATCTTCAACAGACAACCTGTTTGATTATTCTGTCTACCACTCCACCAACCTAATAATGCGCTTGGTCTTCCTCGACTAAGGATGTGTAAAGTTACAACAGGAGGAGGGTTATGCAGTGTTGTCTTGTCCTCTCTGGCAATGAAATTAAGCTGTGTAGTGCTGTTTGTACTACCAACAACTTTGGGATCATTTTGACATGGTGACTGGACTTTTATTCCTCCAAAGACTGTTAACACATGTGACTTTAGTTGTCACAGGGCCCAAAGGAACATCTTGTGGCTATGTGTCATCATTTTGGTTTGAATGTGCATATGAAAGTCGAAACCAGCCTGCTTGAGTACTCCACCTAACTTTGTCTTATCTGATACATTATTTCCTCTCATTGTGGGTCTTCTACTATCCTATAACCTTTTTTTGGGAGGGGGGGGGGGGGGGGGGGTTGATGACATTGAACAGATGAGTCGGGTTTGTATAGTGATTCTTGAGGATGAGACGTTCCTACTGCTGAGGTCTGCGGGGTTAGATTTTTGTCGTTTGTTTCACTTAATGGGAACTACTACAATGACAAGTATGCAAGTGCCCATATGTCAGCGTTCGAAAGAAATTGAAATGAAATGAATGCTCTTTCCTTCCACAGCCTGCTTTGCTGAAAGCAATTTTCAATGTGGACCCTGATGAAGTGCGCTCACTTATATTCAAAAAGGAGGACGTGAATGCCCAGGTAATCTCCCTGACTGTTTTCTTTTTTCCAAATGTAACACTTTATCGTGTCCTTTCATTTCTTTTCATTGTAAAAATAGCAGTGTTCCGTACCATTATTTTCTTGCACTCCTCACTGCTTCGGGATGGGTGTTTATTCAATCTTGCTCGTGTTCCAAGTGGCAAACTATATTTATTCCACTATTTATGTGGGTGATCTTTGTGGGGCTTTGAATAATGACCTTCAAAAACACATTGTTTGTTTTCACCACTTATCAGGGCCGTGGAGACTTGTATTACAGTAGCCTGTCTTTCTTCTAACAGGACAATGAGAAGCGGACGCCACTCCATGCTGCTGCCTACCTTGGAGATGCAGAAATTATAGAACTTCTGATCCTCTCAGGTCTGCTTAATGTTACAATACAAATATCAACATATCGCTTTGGGTTATGCGGCAGATTGCAAAGTAGAAGTTGTGTAGCACGTGAGTGATGTGGTCCCACCCTTTATACAAATACTAATATTGCCTCACGACTTACACACCGGACCTAATTCATTCATTAACCACCCCCCTTTTTGAGACCATTTATTATTATGATCTTGAAAATTCTTAGTTTACTAGAGTACTGCTGTTGATGATAATTTTGAAAATGGGGACACGTGTTGCTAAAATCAAAAACATGATTATAGCCAAGTTGTGCATGCACAGTGCTCAACATAATAATAAAAAAAAACAGACAGTTTTTTTGCAAATGACTTTTTTTCCATACACAAATGTGTAACTTTTCTAACAAAATCAGTTAATGATGCAGAAATGAGGACATGCCAATGGATCTAAATTTAAGATTAGAAACCTAATTCACAAGAATTCATCAAAAAGTCCATCTAATAATAATAAACATTTCTGTTGTCCTTGCATCCACTAAGAAAATGATAAAACACTTAGTTTTAAAAGCGGATACACTCACTGTAGATATGATATTTAATATTTACATTTAAACCTAAATAGTGTTTCTAACTGTATGGCACTAATATAGGGTCAAACTGTTGCCATCATCATCATAAACTCTACAGGGGATGTTTTAAGTAAACTTAAGCATTTTTACTTAAGTGCTGTTAGCAATAACAGTGAAAAACATGTAGCGGGAGGGAGTATGCAAAACGATAATATTTACACTTTGGGTGTATGTTCTACTCTGTTCTACTATGTTTATTGTTATTGTCGCTTTAGAGACTATGTGTATTACCTTTGTCACTGCTAGTTTTGTTACAATACCAAAGTTCTGAAGTTGATGCTATACATGTATAAGTTACCTTGTTACCAATACTGAAATGGACCATTTTAAATTATTATAAATTGATACAAATAATTAATTAGAAAAAAAAATGCACGGCAGTTAAGCTTTTAAACAAAAATAAAATGATTCGTGCAGCTGCTGAGTAGGTGCTGAACTGACTCGTCGACTATTTGATGCCTCAACTTTACCACTGGACAATAATTAATCACCAATAATGTGTTTTGGCAACAACAGGGATGCCTCGCTGCTTGAACCAAGCATGTTTTGCCTCTTATTTAGAAAATTGTTCACTATTTGTTAAACTGCACACAGCCACTCTTAAAAATACCGATACTGAAATGGTACGATACAGTTTTTTACAACAAACTATTGTGATAACTTTTCAGTACCAGTACATCATGCAACCTTACTCATTACTGCTACGTTTCAATAAGTTTCCATTTCGGGTTCTATGGTTGTCATCACATTTCCTCTTTGCCATCTGGTGGCACCGCAGAGGGAAAAAAGCCTCTCATGAGGCTTGACTAAATCTCAACAAACTACGTGGCATCTCACATGATGTCACAAATGGCATTTTTTGACAATGACAAGTTTTTGTGTGACTCAAAGCATATTTTTCATGAAAATTGTTTTCATTGTCCAAACTGTATAACCCTGTACAATTGGAAGGTTTCCACTGTATGAATTTGGACGTGTATCACGATGTTCAAGTTTGTTGTTCCATAAATGTCCGTAAATAGACTGACTGCCAATGCCCCCTGACTTGTGCTGTAGGTGCCAGAGTAAATGCCAAAGATAGCAAGTGGCTCACTCCTCTCCATCGAGCTGTTGCCTCCTGTAGCGAGGTATGACATTGTCTCTCTCTCTCTCTCTCTCTCTCTCTCTTTCTTTCTCTCTCTTTCTCTCTCTTTCTCTCACATGCACAGACATGCGACTGCGCACTATATTGATCATTAAACATCGTGTTAAATTATACAGTAAATGTGTTTGTGACATGTTGTGGCAGGAGGCTGTGCAAGTATTGCTGAAACACTCTGCAGACGTAAATGCCCGAGACAAGAACTGGCAGACGCCGCTACACATCGCGGCTGCCAACAAAGCAGTCCGCTGTGCCGAAGCACTCGTCCCTCTGCTCAGCAATGTGAACGTGTCGGACAGAGCTGGCCGGACTGCGCTGCACCATGCAGCCTTCAGTGGTCACCTGGAGGTATTACAGCGGAGTGAACCCCAATCTATTTGCAGTTCAATTATCACAAATTCACCCATTTATTTTTGGTGTGGAACCTCTCTTCCGCTGCTCTTTCTGTAATACCATAAAAATACAAGTTGTGGTGTTGAATTATACTGACAGTTGGAATATTTTTGTTACATTGTTACGCTGCAATGCACCTCTACACCACTCCAAACTACAACCACAATAATAGACTAATTGTTAAATTAACTTACGTGTACTTACCATTAGTGCTGAGAGTGGAAAAAAGGAGGGCGAAAAAGGCAAAGATACTCCCGGCGCACAAACACAGACAAGCGCTATGCACTAGCTAAGCAGAAACACTATGGTGCTGGGACAAAATGGCAGACGAGGCACGGGCGTCGTAAAGTCGAGGACTTCCTGTATAAATAAAAAAATACTTTTCCTCGGTATGAGTTTTTTTATTTTTTATTCAAGTCCAATGTTGAAATGCAGTGACGTTGCAGTCACAGTGTTGAGCAGCCCATGACTCATTGCTTTTTTTTTCTTTTCTTTTCTGCGGCTGTCCCTGCTGATGCTGTCAGATGGTGCAGCTCTTGCTGTCAAGAGGGGCCAACATCAATGCTTTCGACAAGAAGGACCGGCGTGCAATCCATTGGGCAGCCTACATGGGTAAAAATAAATCCACTTGCTCTGTTAAATAATTAGTGCTCTGTGTAACATGGAGCCAGGACTTTATAGGTATCAAATATATGATACAGTACATATCATTGCTCTCTGATGAAAACTGTATGTTTTAAACATTTAGTACCAGAAACGTGGATCTGTGTTTTCATTATCCGTATATGTTGTACATGTAATTTATGTTTTGTTATGTAGCTTTACTGACTAAGTTATGTAAGTTATCTTTTTTCTTTTCCATCACAGCAGCAACATTGTTAGTGACAGTGCAGTTGATGCTTTGATATGGGTGGTCATTTGAACCTTCAGGTCACATTGAAGTGGTAAAGCTGCTGGCGTCTCATGGAGCCGAAGTGGCCTGCAAAGATAAGAAATCGTACACACCTCTCCACGCAGCTGCCTCCAGTGGGATGATCAGTGTTGTCAAATACTTCCTGGACTTGGCGGTTGATGTGAGTTCCACCCACGATTGAAATGTCAATGGGTTATGCGTAGATATGCAATAGCATCACACTGTCCTATACCTAAACATAGTGGTGTTTGTAAAGCCAACTCCTATAAATAGGTTGCTGTTGTTTTTTTGTTTTTTTTACAAGATCAATGAGCCTAACGCGTACGGCAACACGCCACTCCATGTGGCCTGCTATAACGGTCAAGATGTGGTGGTGAACGAGCTCATAGAGTGTGGGGCGAATGTCAACCAGGTGAACGAGAAGGGCTTTGGGCCCCTCCACTTTACTGCTGCTTCCCGGCAAGGCAAGCTATGTCTGGAGCTGCTTGTCTGCAATGGGGCTGATGTCAACATCAAGGTGCGTGAACCTTCATCAGGGCATCTCCAAAAAGTAGCTTTACCCTCTTCCACTGCACAACCTTGGCCATCTATTTGTGTGACTGTACTTTAACTGTACAGTACATTAACCCTAACTCTTAAATGTCTGTGTATATAGTCATCCAGGTCATGGTAATCTGCAAAGGTTGAATTGAGTCAACTAGACTTTGGCATAAATAAGGAAAAACCACACCAAAAAAAAAAAATGGAAATAAAGAAGCCTTCCAATTACCTTGATACAACCTTTCCGCCTAACCCTAAAAGCCCTTTTTAAAAAGCTGCATATTTTACCAGCATTTCTCTTTTTTTAATTTAGAGTAAGGATGCAAAGACTCCCCTCCACATGACAGCAATCCATGGAAGATTCTCAAGGTCTCTAGCAATCATTGAAAATGGTGAGCTTGTCCGAAACTGTTTGAATGTTGCATCTCGTACTTTGGCTCATAGGCGCGACTTGTGTTATTTCCCTTAAGGGGCTGAGGTTGACTGTGAGGATAAGAACGGAAATACGCCGCTGCATATTGCTGCACGATACGGACACGAGCTGCTCATCAACACGCTCATTGCCAACAGAGCTGACACCACCAAGTGAGTGAAGCCTGTCCACAAATGTACCAAATTTGTTGTTGAAGTAAAGTTAGAACCGTAATGATACAAATGATTCTGAAGATTTGCGAACTGAAATCACATTGATCTTTAAAAATATTTGAGACCGTTTACATCCTCCCACGTGTCAATATCTATGTACCAAAATGGATTTAAATGTATTGGGTACATAATCAATTCAAGTCAGTCAGTGATGTAATTGAACAGTTTAGTTATTTTTGTGGTTGGGAGTTGAGTCAGTAACTCCTGTACTGCCTCCCACTAAGATGTTTCTTTATCTCATGTAGCTAAATAAGGTAACCAAATATATGTAAACACCTCACAATATGATGAATTGTGGCTCCTGAACGCCTCCATTTTCCCATCAGGGAAAAAAAGGGTACTACTGTAACCGTAATTATCTTTGTTTTAGGTGCTGTCGTTCACAAGGACAGTAAGACGTTAACAGCTGAGCTTCTCTCTTGGTTACTCTGTGGCTAACCAACACAGTAGAACCAAAAAACAATGAATTAAAGTGTGGAGACTTATCGTATGTTGTAAATGAGTTCCCTTCACAGTATAGACGATCTTTCATTATGTGAAGATGCTAACTTTTCCGGCAATGAGCCTTCCAGTGACAATTGTATGATCGTGTGCGTCCGTGTTAGTGTTCCGGGGAGCTATGTTGCGCTCAATCCGTCTCAGTTCTTGATGTTTCGTTGCATTTCTCCGTAATTGTACTTTTAAAATTTTGTTTTAAACACCAGTTTCACTTGACATAAATTCTAATATAGCAGTGACATTGTTCAGCGTCATTATTAAAAATGCATTGCGTGCATTGACAACACGCTAACCATGAGAAAGTCTTTGCAGACGAGGGGTCCACGGTATGTTCCCACTGCATTTGGCTGCTCTCAGTGGATTCTCTGACTGCTGCCGAAAGCTTCTGTCTTCAGGTAACTTCAATATGAAAGTTTATCATGCAAGGGAGTTACACATTGTTGTTCATCATCCTTTTTTCATCAGATTTTGATATAGACACTCCTGATGACTTTGGAAGGACTTGTTTACACGCCGCAGCTGCTGGAGGGTGAGTCATTACAGCCAAATGTTGCTTTTTAATTTAATTTTGTTATTATTTTTTATGTTCCAGTCATTTAATCACTCCTAACAATAAAAGCCCATCATTTATCGTGTTGTCTGTGGTAAATCTCTGCAGAAACCTGGAATGTCTCAATCTACTTCTCAACACGGGGGCAGACTTAAACAAAAAGGACAGCTTTGGCAGGTTTGTGATGATGTTTAAACGAGCTCTCTATTTCTGTGAACATTGGCACTTAAAAAAGAATGAATTCCCCCCCCCCCCCCCCCCCTCCCCTCCCACATTTTGGTCGAAAACCTGCTTTCAGCCTGTGACATCAGCACAAGAAGCATATCTGATTTCCCTGTACTAGTTGAACGTACTCGGTTGGCTCACAAGCAAGTCCTGGGGCGTAATTGTTGCCTATATTCAAAGTCTGGATTTTTTTTTTTTTTTTTAAGACAACACCGAGTGAAAATAGTGAGGTCAGATAAATTTGTGTAGGCTTGTTTTGTGAGAATCAATCACTGCAATGCCTCCTTGCAGAGAGCGGCCACCTAAGGTAAGTGATTCATTTCCACCTATATTCAAGAGTTTCTTGGGTTGATTGCATCACTCACCTTCGAAAAACAGTTAGCAGATACCACAGGTGGCATGGCGCCTTATGTCATTGTGAACTCTGATGGGCACTGCTGGCTGTCAACATGATAGACACCTGCCATCAGGCAGTCAGCTCGGCTGACAGGGACTAGGATGTGCACGGCATGTGGACTTTGAAATGCAGGGCTGGTCTTCGTGACGTGTTAGCACCATTTTAATTAATGACTGCATTTTCCATTTAATCCATTAAAATGTTTTTTTTTTTTTTCCTTAATGCAATTATAATGGCTGTCAATTATCTGCAGATTTTCACTGTTCGCGCTCTGGCTCGGTCACTATCCCCCTCAAATAGTCAGGTCCACTGTATTGGAAATGACTGCCAGCTTAATTTTCTTGAGCAAAAAATACAAAATCAATTTTGTCAGTGAAATATGGACCATTAAGACACCATAACTCCTTTAATGGCTAATTGCATTGGTAGTTTTGTGGTTTAGTTTGAACAGTCAGCTAAGCAACATTTGCCTTTCCAGGACTTCTCTGCACTACGCTGCTGCCAACTGTAACTACCAGTGTCTGTTTGCGCTGGTGCGCTCTGGGGCCAGTGTCAACGACGTTGACGAGAGGGGCTGCACTCCGCTTCACTACGCCGCCGCTTCTGACACAGATGGAAAGTCAGTATTGCCCTAACTATTATTGAACATGTAATAATAATGAAGCGACACGTGATCTCATTACATTTTGTACACAAAATATAGGAGGCTTATGATATCTATAGTTTTTTTTAATGATTGAGCGCTATAGCTTTGCTTGCAATATTGTTGATGTTGAGTAATAAATAAATGGTTGACTTTAAGTTATAAAGGATATTTGTTTTGGCTCTAAGGTGCCTGGAATATTTACTGCGAAATGATGCAAATCCAGGGATCCGAGACAATCAGGGCTACAATGCTGTGCATTACGCCTCTGCATATGGACATCGCCTCTGTCTGGAGCTGGTAAGAGCGTCACTATTGACTGCATGTTGTGTAAAACCCATTGTACCTGCTTGTATTGATAAAGGTATTGCTTAATTTCCCCAACTGTTTTAGATGGCAAGTGAAACACCTCTAGATGAGGTGAGTAGAATTTGTGAATTTTCTTGTCGTAGACACAGTATATCCTCAAATTGTGGCTTCTCCCTCCCCTAAACAAACCAAAAAAATCTGTTCTTTGTTGTCTGATCTGTTTTTTTACACATACCAAGCCTAGGATGAACTTGACTGAGAAGAAACAAATCAGAAAATGAATAAAACATTAAAAATGAATTTCACATCGGTTTACAGCCACTCAGCAGGCACAACCTTGCCGTAACTTTGCAAAAGCGCTTGTTCTTGTCTGCTTTGGCTACTTTGTTTTTGGCAGGTAGGTGTGTTCCCATTATAAAAATCAAAGTAACGATTCTCAGTTGACCAATAAATGGGTGTCCAGCTCCACCCATAAATTAGTGAAGTAAATTAAGGTCTCCTCTCAAAATGTAACCTCCATTAAATACTGCAAATAAATGACTTTTCCAGTTGAATAAATAAGTACCCTTGGCCACTATTTGAGGAAATGCTGAATTTATTTAATTTGATACTGACCTCCAAAGCCATCCAAATATATATATATATATATATATAGATGTATATATATTTTTTTGTAATACCAGTTAATGGAAAACTCAGGGACAGACATCCTCAATGACTCTGAAGTCCGAGCTCCCATAAGCCCTTTGCACCTTGCTGTGAGTCAAATTTTTTGCACTCAAAACATTTCTCTTTATTATTCTTATTAGCTTTTTTAATTATTATTTTATTTATGTTATCCCCTAATATTTGGACGGTTGTTTGTGGTGTGCAGGCATACCATGGTCACCACCAAGCCATGGAGGTTCTGGTGCAGTCTCTATTGGACCTGAATGTGAGAAACAGCCAAGGGCGCACACCTTTAGACTTGGCTGCGTTTAAGGGCCATGTGGAGTGTGTGGATGTTTTAATCAACCAGGGTGCCTCCATCTTGGTCAAAGACTTTACCTTAAAGCGAACTCCTATTCATGCTGCAGGTATGGGCCTGGGGTAAATCATTTAGTGAGTTTACTTTTACGTTTTGAAATTCATTTACTCATACACAAAAAAGCAAATGAACTGTTTATCGATCCCCGCAGCTACTAATGGTCATTCAGAATGTTTACGTTTGCTAATTGGAAATGCTGATCTTCAAAGTGCAGTGGACATTCAAGATGGTAACGGACAGTAAGTCAGTGTTATTTGCTATACTCCCTCGAGATGCGAGTCGATGTACAATTTAACATTTTTTTCTGAAAATTCTCAGAACCCCTCTGATGCTGTCTGTTCTAAGTGGACACACAGACTGTGTATATTCTCTGCTTAATAAGGGAGCCGGTGTAGAAGCCAAAGACAGGTGGGGCAGGACTGCCCTGCATAGAGGAGTGAGTGTGACTTTCCCTTTTTTCTTAGTAAAAACATCCAGTCATGTAATTAAAGCTTTAAAAATCCGTCATTCCAGGCCGGCACCTGTAACAACACTCATATCTGTTCTTGATTATTTTAATTTTTATTTTCTATTTGCAGGCTGTGACTGGTCACGAGGAATGTGTGGAGGCTTTGCTTCAGCATAGTGCCAGCTTTCTGGTGCAGGACTGTAAAGGCCGCACACCCATCCACCTGGCAGCAGCATGTGGACACATTGGTGTACTAGGAGGTCTGCTGCATGCTGCCCAGTCTTTGGAAACACCTCCAGTGTTAACAGACAGCCAAGGCTACACACCGCTGCACTGGTCCTGCTATAATGGTGTGGTATAAAAAGAAACTGACGATAGGCATGTTTGTATGTTGACTAATACAGGGGTCGTCGGTTTATGACGCAGTTTCGTTCCTACGACGGTTAAGTAATCTGAATTTGTAGGAACGCATTGTAGTCCATCAGTAACCAACGCTAATGCTGTAGTATAGTCAAAATTACAGTAAATATTTTTATGGAAAACAATATATCTTTGTGCCGACATAATTTTTACATCGCTGCGTGAACTAGTTAATTGCTCGTCATTCCCAACTTCAAAACATAGTATGTTGAGAACCTTATAAACCGAGGACTCCTGTACATATTTAGGGTTTAGGAATGCAGAACTTCATTTGAATCATTCGATTTTTTTTTTTTAAGAGATCCCCCCTCATAAAACAAAAGAAAAGTTACTAAAATCCTAAATAAGTAAATGCAGCTATGTTTGGACAATGTTGGCACAGCTTGACCGTAAACCCTGATTCTTTCTTAAAGGTCATGATACATGCGTGGAGGTTCTGTTGGAACAAGAGATTTTCCAAAAAGCAGAAGGCAATCCCTTTACCCCACTTCACTGTGCTGTGTAAGTTACCAAATCATTACAATAAATGACAGATTGTAAGGTGTGATTGTAAAAATATATTTATTTTCTCTCTTAAGGATCCGTGACAATGAAGGTGCTGCTGAGATGCTAATAGACACCATGGGCCCTGCCATTGTCAACGCCAAAGACAGTAAAAACAGGTGAAATCTGGAGTCTGTCAGCAACTTAGATGTTGGAGAAACCTTTTCAATATAGTTATTACCTTATCAGCTTTAAACTGCGATTTGTGTCATTCGTTTTGTGTCCAGGACCCCTCTGCATGCTGCAGCCTTCACTGACCATGTTGAGTGTCTGCAGCTGTTGCTGAGCCACAACGCTCAGGTCAACAGTGTGGATGCCGCGGGGAAGACCCCGCTCATGATGGCTGCCGAGAACGGCCAAACCAACGCTGTCGGTATGCAGGCTGCACACAAGCAAATATGCCAGAGACAAACTCATCCAAATGTTATTGAGTTAAACTTATATGTGCCCTTCTCACTGTTAAGAGCTCCTGGTGAGTAGTGCAAAAGCAGATCTCACTATTCAGGATGCAGTGAAGAACACTGCGCTTCATCTTGCTTGTAGTAAGGTCAGTACAGTTTTAACCACTAGAGGGCTGTGTTTCACTAATAGCATGTACTCTTGCATGCGTATGCTAAATGGACGCTATTTGATTTATCTTGTGATTTCTTGGCTACTTGGTCATTTTTAGCACCAGTAAAACTCCTCTTGTTTTTTTTTTCCACAGGGACATGAAACCAGTGCCTTGTTGATATTGGAGAAGATTTCAGATAAAAACCTCATAAATGCCACTAATGCCGCCTTACAGACGTACGTATCACTTGAAATAGTTGTCATGTGTCTGGCAACAGACTAATGAATTCAACTTGACATTTTGAATTCGGGATGCGTCTCGTATCGATGGCCCTCCCTATCAACTCGGAATGCAAAATTCTAGGACTGTTGGAAAAGTAGAAAACTTTACATGTGAATTAAAGAGAGTACATTTCAGGCAGGGTACCATCTGGATTGCTCATCAGTCAATCACAGGTCACATCCTGTATAGACAACCAACCATTCACTCATATTCATACCTGTAGACAATGTAGAGCCTTCCACTTAATTTAATTTGCATGTTTTGGAATGTTTGGAATCTGGGAGGAAGCCAGTGTACCTGAAGAAACCCTGCAGAAACAAAGGAAGAACATACAAATACCACACAAAAAGGCCTGAGCTGAGATCTGAGCCCCAAACCTCAGAGGCAGCTGTTAATCACCACCCTAGCGTGCTGAAATTAAACCAAACCTTTTAAAAATTGGTGGGAAAAAAATATATCCCTGTATTTTTAAGTATTGAGTACTGTTTGCATGCATGTCATCTTATGACAAAATGTATTTCTTTTGTTTGTATATTATATATTATGTCAAAAATATGACTGAGCTATTCAGTAAATTTAATTATCAATAATTCCGATTAACATTGCCCAACTCCTTCGGGAAAGCTCCCATGGAAAATTATGAGACATTTTCCATCCCTTTGCAGCTCCACCTTCTTCTTAATCCTTTTTTTCTTTTTTTCATTTCAAGGCCTCTGCACGTAGCTGCAAGGAATGGCCTGACGGTGGTGGTGCAAGAGCTGCTCGCAAAAGGAGCCAGTGTCCTTGCAGTCGATGAGAATGGTAAATGTAACATTTGAGAAATAGACAAATGTTGTTACATTTGACAATAAACACTGGTGTGTGTGTGTGATCATTCACTCAGGTTACACACCCGCCTTGGCTTGTGCCCCCAACAAAGACGTGGCAGACTGCCTCGCCCTCATCCTGGCCACCATGATGCCTGTGTCCCCCTGCACCCCGGCGGCCCCCCTTCCTTTCAGTGCCATTAACCACTACACCACCAGCCCCTCCAAGAGCGTCACCTTCGATAGCCTTCCTGTGCTGCACGGCCAGCACAGCTCCTACTGCAGCTTCAACAACATTAGCCATCGCGATGTCTTCTACAAAGACGAAGAGCTCAACGACTCTGACTCAGAGACGTACTGAAGGACAAGATCTGCGTGAAACACACACACACACACACACACACACACGGTGTCTTAAAGTTCACCCAGGGCCAGCTTGGTAGGGCAGACGAAGAAGAGACGAGCCCCTTCAGGAGCCTTAAAAGTCATCCCCTCCCGACCTCATCTAGCACCAGGTGTCCTTCCAGCTGATACAAGGCTACACTGACTCACTATTTAAGTGATTGCACTCGATGGGCATACAGCGACCTTTTTACTGCAATAACATGCTGACAGAAGGACAGTAGCACCTCACAGAAAGCGAAACCAGCATGGACCTAAAGATGCGGATGAATTTTAACCTAATTTTAATTCAGTGTACATGAGTTTGTTCGTTTTGTGAGGGTGCATTGGTTGGTTTTCCTGGAGGCGGTGCAGCCAGTTTAAAATTGTTTTCAATGTTTGTGTGAATTTAAGGTAGATTCTACACACATCTTTCAGAATGCACTTGTCCTTTCAAGCCCGTGTCACACAGGAAGGAAATTGTGTGAATGTTTGAGAGGGAAAAAAAAAATTAAAATCTCCTATCCTTGTCTTTAACTCCCTATCCTCTTGAAAAGAACAATTATTTACATCAGGTTATTTTAATGTTGATCAACCTCACTCACCCTTGTGTATTGATCTATCCACCACGGTTTAGTCTCAAGAATAAATTATTTGTGTACTTTTGAGTCCTATAGATGTGCTCATTTTGTGCCTTCATTAGTGACTGAGGGGGGTATAGAGGCAGCTGTAAAAGCACAGTGACTAGTTAAGTAATGAAAGTGTTCGTGAAAGGCACTGAGCCACTGTTGAGGTACAGGCATAAACCAAGGACTGAACAGTGTTTTGATTTTATTTGACTATTAAGACAGTGTGGTTTTCTTGCTTTGTTGTCGCAAAAAGAACCCACTCAAATCTCACACTTGAAATTCTCCACTTTCCTCTGTAGAAAGACATTAACTGGAAATATGTGGATTCCTATGAACGTTTTCTTCAGGTGGAATATAACTGCAATGTACATATAAACAAAAGAAAGAACTGTGAGTCAAAGTTGCAATGAATTATTTCAGTACTGAGATTGGTGTATATTTTATGGGTAATAAAGAAATGAGTTATTTATGGAAATGGCTCGTCATTAGGTATTGCATTTAATACCCAAAGCAACTACTGAAACGATGTAATGTAACAGTTCCAAAGATTCGAAAGTATATTTGGCAATTTAATTTTTATTGAAATAAATTCATACATGGCAATTTCATTCAAATTTAGGTGTCATTTTCTCCCGTTTTTGGTTGCCTGGTCTGTGTGTGTTTGGCTTAGTTCATAGTTGACAGTAGAAATTTGTTCAATATTTAATATCAAATAAATGTAGAGGTAATTGTACTTATTAACTAAAAGAACTCATTAGATATAAATTAAGCCTACGTTGATTTTTCATCAATCTGATTTCATCTGCCTTCGTTGTAAAGCAATCCGGTGGCAGTGGGACACGCCCCTAACTTCCACTTCAGGTGACGCCATGGCGTCATGACGTCACCGCGGCGCACGCTGCCTTGCCAGACCAAACAATTTTGTTTTCCAGACTGATCCAGCGAGCGACTCCACACCTCGACTCGTCCAGCGGCAGCAGCAGCAGCAGCAGCAGCACAGATTTATTGGGATTGTCGAACATACCGACCGAAACGCGACAGCGACAGACTTTTCAAGGACTTCACTTTTGATTTGAACACGTACATTTCCATTTCTTGCCCACTTTATTAAGTTCCTCCAGTTACCGCCGTCTCGCTAAAAATTGAGATGAGGACTCTGTGGTTGCTTTTCCTCGTCGGGCTAGCCCCGGGATTCATAAGTGAAAAAGTAAGTACGTTTTGACTTTTCCTTTTCTTTCTTTCTTTCTTTCTATCTATCTATCTATCTATCTATCTATCTATCTATCTATCTATCTATCTATGTAATCAATTCCTTAAGTGTACTCCTGTTTTCATTTTCGACACAAAACGTTCTAATTGGTCTACCTTGTCTAAAAACAAACACAATGCCCGTCTATATTTACGTAACCAGTGAGATATGTTTGGCCGACTAATATTCAGCCATAGCCTTCTCAGTCCATGTGTAGGTGGTTAGATGGTGTCAAGTTCACACAGGACCAGTCTGTTTTCTACTTCTTTTTTTTTTTTTTTCTTTCCCCTCTCAAAAACACTACTTTCTCACTCACACGTTGTTGGATAAAGCTTAAAATGTAATCAAGTTTTAGTCCACATGCTGCATGGCTCATCTCATGCTATTTTCCCCCCCTCCCTCACAAACACACAAAAAAAAAACAACAACAACCTGTTTCCCCCTCTGTGTGTGTAAAACAGCTTGAAACGTGTTAAAACTGCTGTCTTTTTTTTTCTCTCCAACAGGGACCAAAAGATGGTGTTGATAGAAGTCAGCTAATGTTCAATGGAACTATGTTACCTTTTTCAATAAGCGCGTTAATTGTGACTCGCGAGCTGTTGTATTGTTAAAAGAAAGCTAGCTGAAACCTGAGACTCGCTCCAGAGAGAGTTTATGAAGTTTCCCCACCTACAGTACATGGACGGCCCTGCAGGTTCTCAATGTGAAAAGTCTTGACAAAACAGTCCTGACGCCGAGCTTTGCGTTGCCTCACTTCCAAAGAAGGCCAGGTTTCAAATTTGCTGGGCGTCATGGCTTATTTTATGCCGTATTCGCAAACGTGTGGCTGGAGAATTAGCGGTTAGGGTTAGGACTATTACTGGTTCATGTGAATGATGAATGTCAAAGCGGGCTCTCTGCTCGTGACAGGATATGAGGTATTTTTTGTTTTGTTTTTGTCATTTTCTGGATGGATGACTCACCGTGAGTCCCTCTGGGCTAGTCCAGGCAAGCTCAGAGCCGCGTGGGACGGACAGAATTTCTGAGACGTACTACGACACCCGCCTCCATTCATGTACTGGGATTCACACGTTACGTCAAGGGCAGCACAGTGTACTAGTGGTTAGCACGTCTGCCTCACAGTTCTGACGTTCAAGAGTTTGAATCTGGGCCATGGTCTCCCGGTGTGGAGTTTTCATATTGTCATCGTGATTGAGTGGGTTTTCCCCGATGACTCCGGCTTCCTCATACATTCCAAAAAACATGCGTGATCGGTGAATAGAAGACTAATTTGTCCAGAAGTGAATGATTGTCGAATTGCGGCTGGCAATCGGTTCAGGGTATGTCCCCGCCTCGCACCCAAAATCAGACGGGATAAGGTCGAACTCACCTCATGAGGACAAGCGGGATAGTAAATGGCGTCTTCTATCCGCTGTGTCCACCTCTGCAAATATTTGTGTGTGTGTGTAGAAAGAAGGTAACAGTTTCATTTAGAATGGCGATTTGATACATTGTAATCATCTGCAAGCATCTATTGTGCAGTATTACATTTCATTCTTTACAAGTCACAGGGGTGGTTCCCTTGTGTATTGTTGTTCCAGTTTTCTTGCTACCAAACGCAACATGTTAGACAGTGTTTTTACATTCTAGAATATTGCAAACTCTTCGCCCATCATCATCATCATTAGCAGAACATTTGTCGACCTGTGCCTTTCACACGACTATGAAAGCTTTCACAAGGCCAGCACAGAATCCCGCATTCAGATAATTAGATGTGTGAAGTCACCCCCAGCGTGTGATGTCTAAAATACTTGTTGGACTGAGATGATTGCTTTCAACACAGCAGGCCAGTGAGTGTTCAGTGTCAAATTTCACACCACTGCCGTGATATTATAGTATTCCCTATAACGTTAACAGTGAAAAGAGCAGAAAAATGTCACCCCCCACAGTCTCCACTTCCATTTTGCTGCCCTCAGTCTTCTCTTGAATAAAATTTGTTGAGAAGGCTGGAGACTGGAGATGCTGAATGCGGTGTTGCAGTTTGACACGGTACTACTTTAAAGTGGAAGTCTCAACCTCGCCAAACCGGGGCGATCAGAGCTTGTGCAGTGGTAGATCAGCATATGATATTGGCAGAAAACCAGCCCATCGTACTTTAATTTTGCCCAAGTTTCACTTCGAAGTAATTAAACCCAACCTGAAGCTCTCAAAAAGTTGCGGTATACGTCGACAGAATAGACACTACACAGCGTTTGGCACTGCTGGCCTGCTATGTCCTCAAGGTGGTTACACAACCATGCTACCATGTGTCTCTGTCATTATTATTGACTTTCAGCCCATATGGGAAATATTTCCCTGTAATAACTGTAAGCCTGATTGGTATAAAGGAATTATTTATTACAAGAGGTAATAATGCGTTTCCCTGAGCCAATCAAACGTGCCTTGGTCTGCTGCATATGTGCAGTGTTTTACTGCTGTCACGGAGTCATTTCCAGCAAACTCTCATCATGACAGAGCACCAGGTTACCAGATGGGTATATATATACTGCATGTTCTCTGTGTGTGAGAGGCGCCATGTATGTTTTCCAGATGTCTGCTTTTCATGTAAACAGGCATTATCGCATCTCTCTGGCACCGGAGCATGATAGTGAAATGTGTTTTATTTTGTTGCTGGTTTTATTCCGTTGGCTTTTGGCCCACAACCGCGCAGTAGGTCCACTCTAGCGTTCCGTTTCCATCTAGTTGATGTGATATTTATGTATAGTGTGTGATATTTTTGAAGATGGGCGGCAGTTTTTTGCTGTTCAGCAGATGAAAGCACCTGAGGTCACAGTAAGGTGAGCCTCTATTGCCATAAAAGGAAATCCTGCTCCTCCAAACCAGTGAGGTAGACACTGGTGTGAGCTGCTTTTACTCAAAAAAAAACAAAAAAACCTAAAGACTGCATTAAACCAGAAGATGTTTTCCAGCCACTCGTTTTGCACCATACTTTAACAAAAAAGGTTCCTCATATGTCATCTCAATTTCTTTCGACACTACGTACAGTACATATTTAGAAATATAGTTTTGATAGCTGACGGTTTGTCATCTGTTAGTGGTCACTGATGGTGGTACATTCAGCTGTCTTCTGTGCAGGTAGCGTGGGTTCAATTCCTTTGTGTAATCTGCCTTTCAACTGAAGTCAGCTGGGATAGCGAAGAGAGGGGCGGCGCTATCCACTGATCACCACCTGGTGATTGTGTTTGCTCCGATGGTGGGGGGAGATGCCGGTCTGACCTGGCAGGCCCAAACGTATTGGGAGGGTCTGCTGGGAACGTCTGGCAGAATCCCCTGTCAGAAGGAGTTTCAACTCCCACCTCCGGCAGACCTTCACCCACGGGGGACATTGTGTCCGAGCGGACCATGCACCGCGCCTTAATTGGCGAGGCGGCCGACCGGAGCTGTGGCCATAAGGTAGTCTGTGCCTGTCGTGGCGCCAATCCCCGAACCCGTTGGTGGTCAAGCTGAAAAAGGAGTCCTATCGGGCCTTTTTGTCCCACAAGTCAAAAAGACCCGAGAGGACTCCTGGGGCAGATGATGGGTACCGGCTCGCTAAGCGGAATGCAGCTTTGTTGGTCGCTGAGGGAAAAACTCGGAAGTGGGAGGAGTTCGGTGAGGCCTTGGAGAAAGACTTCCGGACGGCTTCGAGAAAATTCTGGTCTACCCTCCGGTGATTCGGGGAGGGGGAAGCAGTGCACCATCAACACTATGTATTGTGGGGATGAGGCACTGCTAACCTCGATTTGAGATGATGTGAGTCGGTGGGGAGAATACTTTGAAGACTTCCTCAATTCCACCGACACTCCTTCCCATGAGGAAGCAGTGTCTCGGATCTCTGAAGCGGGCTCTCCTATCTCTGGGGTTGAGGTCACCGAGGTGTTTAAAAAGCTCTGCAACATCGCATGGACATGGGGGACAGTGCCACTGGACTGGCAGACTGGGGTGGTGGACCCCCCCTTTTTAAGAAGGGGGACCAGAGAGTGTGTTCCAACTACAGGGGGATCACACTCCTTAGCCTCCCTGGTAAGGTATATTCAGGGGTGCTGGTGAGGAGGCTCCGTCGGGAAGTCGAATCTCGGATTCAGGAGGAGTAGTGTGGTTTTCGTCCTGGTCGTGGAACAGTGGATCAGCTCTACACCCTCCGCAGGGTCCTCAAGGGGGCATGGGAGTTATCTCAACCAGTCTACATTTGTTTTGTGGTCTTGGAGAAGGCATTCGACCATATTCCTCTGGGAGTCCTGTGGTGGGTGCTTCGGGAGTACGGGGTACCGAACCCACTGATAAGGGCTGTTCGGTCCCTGTACGACCGGTGTCAAGAGTTTTGTCCGCATTGCCGGCAGTAAGTTGGATTCGTTTGCGGTGAGGGTTGGACTCTGCTAAGGCTGCCCTTTATCACAGATTTTGTTCATAACTTTTATGGACTGAAGTTTTAGGCGCAGCCGAGGCGTAGAGGGGGTTCAGTATGGTGGCCTTAGTATTGCAGCTCTGATTTTTGCAGATGTGGTTCTGTTGGCTTCATCAAGCCGTGATCCCTTTCTCACTGGAGCGGTTCGCAGCCCAATGTGAAGCGGCTGGGATGAAAATCTGCCCCTCTAAATCTGAGACCATGGTCCTCAGTCGGAAAAGGGTGGAGTGGCCTCTCCTTGTCGGGGATGAGATCCTACCCCAAGGACACGCTGGAGGGACTAGGGGCTATGTCTCTCGGCTGGCCTGAGAACGCCTCGGGATCTCCCTGGAAGAGCTGGCTGAAGTGGCTGGGGAGAGGGAAGTCTGGGCTTCCGTGCTAAAGCTCTTGCCCTGCGACCCGACCTCGGATAAGCGGAAGAAAACTGATGGATGAAGGGTTTGCAGGATTTTGCAAAAACTTCACATCTGATGTTTGTGTAGGGGTGGCATATAATGATTTTGAGTGTACCTTTTCTGTTAGTAAGCACTATTTAGTCTCTGTTTATGCCATGGTGATGCTGTGTCACCCACGTTTTAGTGTTCTAAAATATTTTGGGGACAGCCCAGAGTCTTCTTGGATATTATTAGCGCATGTGCTAGGACTAAAATTTGAAAAGTGCTTTAGTTGTCACAGTGTGAAGGAAACATCCTGTGCTCATGTTGTTTTTCTTTAGATGGCAAACTAGTTGAGACTGACTCACCAGCACCTCTGCTGGTAGCAACCAAGTAGTGCACCCCGACAGAAATGTTCATGATCATATCTTAACAATCTGCTTCGATTTTGACACAGGTTTCACCTCTAGGCTTTTAAGTCTATTTTCCGGAAAATTATTCATATCTATTTACTCAATGCCTTGGATTTTTATTTCCCAATTTAATACGTGCCTTTTGCAACATTTCCTAACCATTAACATCTTGTTTTTTTAAAAATGTGTGAATTATTACACCGAAATGTGACAAAACACATCTGCTTCGTGTAAAATAATAAATTGCTAGTCTCTGAATCAGAGCAACATTTTATAGCTGTGTTGTCTCCTTTGTTTTCAGCACTTGCTTCCTAAGAAGTTCCCTTCCTTTTGCCGGGATCCATCCGTGTTAGCACCTGTGTTAGTGGAAGCATAGCATGCATACCAGACATGCATACTTCACGTCTCAATGGGCCACATTCATCTCCGTGTGTGTGTGTGTGTGTGTGTGTGCGTGTGTATTTCAGGCGTATTATCACGCTGCATTCTGTAAAGGTAATGCTGCCAACACCAAGCTAATAAATGTAGCATTTTGGCGATTAACCATACAATATCTCCTGGACTTCATGTGATGCTTTAGATGGCAACAGATTTTGGGGTTATCAGTCCTGTTGCAAAACACATGTGGCAGCATTTGAATTGAAACTACGCGGAGTAATTCAAACAAACTATGACCTCTTTTTACTTGCTCAATCTGGTATCACTTTATTGACACATTCTTAGAAACCAAAGGTCAACTAGTCGACTTTCTGTGTGTGTGCATCAAGTAGGTTTTTCAGATTTAAAAAAATAAATAAATAAAAATAATAATAATAATATTCTTGTTTTTCGTCTTCCTTTTTGTTAGTGGTTCTCATTAAATGAGTAATAATACTGTTTGATAATAACCAATAATTATTATGTCTTTTTCTCAGATGCTGGTCTCTTCCCAGTCACTCGAATTTCTGGGAGATGACCTTTACATAGAGGGTCAAACATCAGGTGACCTCCCGGTAGATGATGAAGATGGGGATGATTTCGGCTCAGGATCTGGATCCGGAGACTATGGTAAGGAGACTGGGCTGACTTGCTAAGCTGTATTTTCAAATAAACATAAAACAAAACAAAGATTTTGTCAGTTGGGTAGATTTTTTTCCCTGTTATAACAATGTTTGAGTTGTGCACCACCTGTTTACTTCTCTTTTACAGTAAATAATGCCCCATTTGTAAGGAACATTCATTTGTGGGATAAGCAGTAAAACTGAGTCGCAATTTATTTGTTTGGTGTACTTTTAGTGGCTAAGATGATTGAAGTCTCATCAGTAACAAGGAAGAAACAAGATCATTTTACACTTTGCCACAAACAGTAGGGAGCTTCAGGAACATGTGCACACAGCTGCAGAGTCTGGACTCAATGGTGAAGTAGACTTGTTCAGGTTGTCAGCACCACGGGGTACCAGAAGCTCGAGTCAATGGCGATGGCAGAATAAGTTGCTGTTAACTACCAAACACAAATTTCCCAACTTAGTTTTAGGGTTATTTATTTGTACAGGAAAAACTGGTTAATGTGTTTCAAGTGTTCATCATCAAGTGTGTGGGAGGGGGGTGCGGTGGATCATCTGTTGCCAGGTGTCAGGTGTGGCCTTTTTACCTAAACCAGAAAGTACACTTGCTATTATTAATTTGACCTGTTTACACACTTGGATGACTGCTTATATGTTCCGACAATTGTGGGTGTTCCTGATGTTTCTCCCAAAGCGATGAGGGTGAGGCGGGGTTTATTAGAAGCCAGCAGATGCAAAGCACTTTTCACCTTTTATTCATAATGAGTCATCTTGATGCCACTCCCAGGTGAGAATGTGCTCGAGCAATTATGGTCTAGTAAAATCTAGGTGTTTCACAACGTAGGTATCTAAGCAACCGTGCTGTAAACAACCAGAGTGCACATTCTAACGGCAAAATGAGCTTCTCTCTCTCTATTGTTAAATCACTGATGTACAGTATTGTGCACAAGGGCTTTGCTCACAGCTGTCATTTTGACTGAGTAACACAGTTAATTGTAGAATAGGATAGTATTATAATAGAAGGAAGCAAGACTAAAAAAAAAAAAATTGCATTCACATAAATATGTTCCAAAAAGCCCACCGTCTTGATTTTGTTCAGAATGGTAAGGGGACCTGATATTTATTTTCACCATTTGAGTCGCCATCAGAATCATATTAGCATCTGTTCATTAACGTAGCTAGCTAACTAACACAAATAGAAATAGATTAACAATTTGGCCTTTGTAATCTTTAAACTTGCCATTATGCTTACTTTCATAATGTTGCCCTGCTGAGATTAGGAGTTATTGCTCTGTGGACATAGCTCAACTTCCCATCGCTGTCATAATCTTCTTCTTCTTCTTCAGGCCCCAAACTAGTCGAGATGAATCAACAGCGCCTCCCCCGGTTACAGCCAATTAGTGCGCTCCATTTTGTTTCAAGACGCAATCAGTCACCAATGAATCAAGCAATACCACACAAACAACTGAATTGAATCAATAATAATGCCCTTTCAAGTCGTTAGCACGTTGCTATTCAGCGCACACTCCTCCAGTTCTTGTTGCTTCATACACTACTCCCATTCAACCTTAGATGGACCTTTGCACACGCATATGTAAATATACCTTTGTAATTGTTGCCATTGGTTTGTGCTTGCATTCCTAAAAAGAAAATAGTCAAAAAGAAAAGGCTTAATTCATGTGCACATTTAATCCTTTAGATTGTTGTTGAACGAATATGTTGAAGTTCTCTGAATTCTTATGTAATTGGCTGACATCCCGCATCACAGCCTCCATTTTCCCACTAACTAATTGAAAAAAATCTCAAGAATGGAATGTTACATAAGAACCATTCAAAATCATTTTTATTATGACGATAATGAGCTTTACTTTCATAAATTACGGAAATTGACTTTTCCCTGATATACAAATTTATTGAGATGCACCTTTCATATTGATCATTACAACATTGCTAAAATAACAAAACTCAAAAGTAACTGCATTTGGAGACATAAGGTCAAACTCTTGAAACAGACTCATACCAATCTGTTGTTGACAGACAAAGAGGACGAAGAGGCGGTGATCCTTACCACATTTGTTAGCTCGAACAAGAACAAAGAAATGCTTCCAACCCGGCCGACGACAGACTCTGGTCACGATCAACCAACCAAAGCAGCCGACAGCCGCGATCCGCCGACCACAGTCACGGACAGCGAGACAGCAACAATGAGGGAGGACACCAACGACAAGGAGGTAAAAACACAATTTGCTGGGCCAAGTATGGCCCTATATGCTCCACTGTGTTCTTTAATAGATTGGTGTTATCAAAAGTCCTCTAATATTTGTTAAATGAATTGATTTGATTTATCAGGAAATGTAAAATAATAAATATACTGTGCTTTTGTTTGTTTTTAGTTCATTAAATCTTTTGTTACTGAATAATAATTTCATTATAAATTATATTAAAAAATGAGTGAATTATTTTACCATTAAATATATTTTGCATGTGTATTCTTGTTTTTTATTCATTTATCTGATTAAATCATTGATTTACTGTAAGTAGTGAAATACACTAGTGTTAGTAAGGAAAATGTACATACACGTTTTGCTACTTTGTGTACATTTAATTAAATTGTCTAATTAATCATAATTAATGATAAAATCCCAAGTGTTATTTTATAATCAAATGTACATTATTTTACATACATATTTAGCTATTCCATTTACACTTGTTTCTCTTTTTTGCCGTCACCTACGGATGACCTGGCCCATCTGTCTGTTTTCAAAATCAAATGAGGCCCTTTAACACAAACGTTTGCCCAACCCTGCGAATGCTTTCGAAAGCCATTTGTAATGGCCGCTCGTTCCTTTTAGGTGCCGACAGCTGACTGGGTCACACACGCTCCCAGTCCCAGCTCCACCTCTGAGGAGGGCGAGGACATGAAAGAAGCCGACGAGGACAACAGCCTGGATAGGTGGGACGACTCCTCCTCCGCCCCCAAAGATGGTGGAGATGAAGTCGCGAACGAAGTTGAGACAAATGAAATCCTCCTGAGCCGAGGCAGCAGGATGTTTGACTCTCCTGATGATGTGACATCTGAGAGCATGTGGGAGCGAACGGAGGTGCTGGCAGGTAAGCACACATTGACTTTCAATTGGTCTCAAGGAAACATGTACCAAATACAACATTTCAACGGTTCTTTCTCCCCTTCCAGCGGTGATAGCATGCGTGGTGGTCGGCTTGTTTTGCGCCATCTTCCTCCTTGTCCTCCTCGCCTACCGCATGAAGAAGAAGGATGAAGGGAGCTACGACCTGGGGGACACCAAACTTTCCACAACGGCTTACCACAAAGCACCAACCAAGGAGTTTTACGCCTGAACTGACCAATAGAGACTGTGAATAGATATCATCACCTGCCAGTTTGGACTGAGAGCGGCTCAATATCAGCTTTATTTTCAGATCTTCAACAGCAGCAAACTTCCCCTCCGTGTCTTTCCCGTCTGCTATCTTTTCACGTCTCTGTCTTTAGTCTGCACAATTCTCCAAGAGAATGGGAGAATTCAAATGCATTCATATCATTCCAATCTGGGAAAGGAGTGGAAGTGTCTCTAGAGTATCACAGGATTACAGCCATTGTAGTTAAGGGAAGTCCATTCAACACTGTGCCTTAAACCCACACTGCCTATCTAAGATGGACTCGCAATTGTGTCAGCTGGGCGAAACGGTCATAAGGAAGTCGACTGAAACCAAAAAGTAGGACACCTTCATTGTGTTTTGAATGATGTCATAAAATGGTACGAGTATTCCAAAGAATCGAACGTTGATCCCTTTTTGTTCGAGGTCAGATTTCAAGTGTTGTTACATTTCATTTAGCGCTTTTTTGCTGACTGTATGAATGTTTTTGTTCTTGTCATGACAAGCGAATATGTAATTCCATATTCTGTCCAGTATTGGTACGTGAGATTGGGTTCCTCTGCAGGTACATAACTTTGTTTTCCCCTCATAAATGTTAAATTGTAACTAATCAATATACATGCTCTCTTTGTTGTCTTTGGAAATTGTAGCTTCTTTGGGTATTTTATAGTTGATTTTTTTTGTTTTTTTTGTTTTGGACCCAAAAGCCATTTTAAAGAGAAAATTATTGGAGTCTACACATTGCATTCCCATTGCCTTTACGCACACAGTATGTCAGCTTTGCATTGAACTTTCTTAATATTTACATTACTATTTTCTGTGATGACTGAGTGCAGCAAGCAAAGCCAAACCACATTCCATTGCAATTGCCAACTGTATGCAGCTATAATAACAGGTTTGGCTGGTGACGCCATTGAGGGCCTTTCTGCACAATAAGGCTTTTCAGTAAAATAACAGTTTCTCTGCAGGTTTCTAGTGTAATGATGCAGTACTTTTGTAGTTATTCTGTTTTATCTTCATATGCTTTAGCATTTCCTCTGGTGCAAATTGTACACCAAAGCATTTTTTGTTTGCTTTGTGGCTTGAGGGAACATTATTTTGGAGCAGTCTCTTTTTTTGTTTGTTTTCAAAAGTTGCCTCATAGTTGGACCTCTTTTAAAAAAAAAAAAAAAAAAAAAAAAAAGAAAAAGCTCTACTGAAATATTACCATATTTTTAATGTTTTGCAGCAGTTTTGCTTTGATTAAAACTTATTCCCTTTCCACAAGATGCAATACCTCCCACCTTTTGTCAGTTTTAATTGCTGTTTTTTTGCAGAAGATTAGAATCCCGTTGATTTCTCAAATTTCCTGGAGAAACCTGGTCAACGAACGACATTTCATGGTTGGAATAAACAAACTATTTGGAACATTAACCCTCTGTGATTTACTGTTCTCATCAAGACCGAAAGGGTCCTAGTTGATGGAACGGAGTCAGTAGTTCTTAAAAAAAATAAAATAATAAAATGAATAAATTCATGTCTAGATTTGGCTGAAAAGAACCAAATTCATAATTGCATTTCACTTAAAACTCTAGGAAGAAAAAACTTGATGAAATGCAAACATGCGCTGTGTGGTTTAAAGCAAAAGTTTAGCTCTTGCAACATTCATTTGGAATTGTCTACTATGTAGTGATGATACTTTGACATGTATTAATTTATATTAGACTATAATCAATTACAGTATGTAAAATGTACAGATAAATATCTTTGTTCCTGCGGATTAGATTATTTCAAATGTATGTTTTATTATATTTCTGGTTCAGTTAATTGTTAGTAAACCAGATGTATGCAATTGTCTTGAATACATGAATGAATACATATAATAAAAGCAGAGAAACTATTTACACACATGGCTTTTTTTTTGGATTGTATTTTATTTATTTGCCAGCATGATGTGTAAGGAAGCAAATGGTACACAAACCAGCGATGCATAGAAGAAGACACAAATGGTAAAACACTCAGGGAACAACATTTCAATCTGTATTTATTTATTTATGTCAATATTTTTTTATTTCCATATTTGTCTTAATTATTTCAGCATGTATTTATTTTCATATTTATTTTATGTTTCCCTGCTGGTATGGCATATGGGACCATGAAGTAAGTGAATACATATTGAAATTATTAAATAACCATTGCAATAAATAAATATTGAACTCATGAATTACATTTTGAAATATTAAAATACATACTAAAATATTTAAATACTTCACAGACACAGTTAGTCATTTACTCTAGTGTGTATTTATTGCTTCAATTTTGGCAGTCTCGGTCGTCCATTGTAGTACACTGACTGTTCACCTGTACCTTTTTCCTTTTGTCTGGGTTTTTACTGCGAAGGGCTTCTTCAGCCTTTATTTTGAAAGTGTTCCGAGAGGAAGTTAGCAATCGTGATCGCAAGCTAAATCCCGAGCGAGCCTCAGCAGCTTGTTTACATCCATTCTGTCGTCTTTTTCTTTCTTTCTTTCTTTCTTTTCTTTTTTTTTTTTAATCCTGGCCTGCAAGTATTTTTTTTGTTCTTTCCATCACTTTTAAAATCAAACAATTGTCATCGCATTTGTCAACGTATAAACTGTAATCTTGTTTTGACAGAACACCGGTCTGGTTGTTTGTTGTGACGCGAGCTCAGTGTTTCATCTTGGGGAACCGAAGGTAATCTTTTATCAGATGATTTGTTTGAATTAATATCATCTGCGGCTTCATAACTTTCGTATTCTCGTATTGAAAGTGAAACACGAGCTTCCTCTTATGTTAAGTGTTCCAAGTTGCCGTTTTGAGCCAATCGGTGCACAGATTTGATGATTTTTTGACTGTGGCGACAACACGTCTCTCCTCAGATGGCACCGTTCACAAAAGTCTGTCTCCTCTTCTCCATCTTTGTGGGGTTTTCCATGCTGACATCCCTGGATGGGCGGCCCCCAGGCTCAGCTATGCTCACATCTGAATTCAACAGCAGTGCAAGGAAAGGTACCACAAACGCTTTTTTTTTTTTTTTTTTTTTTTTTAAGCCACGTATTGAGTCAAGGTGCCTTTGAGACGTCTCCATTTCATCCCCTTAGAAAGTAGAAATTTGCCATTGAACTTCATATTCATTGTCTCAAGATGTCATGCTGTTAGAAATGTACATTTGAAGCAAAATATAACACTACTAATATAATTGCAAGCAGACAATGTACATGCAAACAGGAAAATATGTGAGCTTGCTCACAGGGTGGACATTTTTGGCGAATGTTATTAGCATTTAATACACACGGTGGACCTTCACTGAGAAACATGATTAGCAAGCTGTGTACTTTATAACAAATACATTTCCAATCTCTGAAAGGTTTTTAAATAAATTGATATTTCACTATGACAGAGTTGACTTGTTAAGCTTGACAACAACCAACTACACACATTATGAAAAAGAAGTGTAGTCTTACTGTGCCACAGTGGAGTTTTTAAGCTTCCGCTGTGGTATTATAATTGAGGTTTATTGAGAATCAGACTTGATCAGTCGAACAGAACAAAGTTTTCTAGAAGGGAAAGAGAAACAAAAAAAAAAAGTTGAGTTTTGACACCGGTGCTTTAAGGGAATCACCTTCGGTGGTCTAAACGTACGTACAATTGTTGTGTGTATTAATGTGCGATGTCAAGACTTGGCGGCGGAGGTTGCAGCCTACGCAGATGTGGCCAAACGGATCATCGACCTGGCCGTGTTTGGAGCTGCTCGGAACCGTTCCTACAGACGCCTCGCCGACTTCACGGACACCATCGGGAACCGCGTCAGTGGCTCGCTCGACCTGGACATGGCTATCGAATACATGTACAAAGCTATGATGCAGGACGGTTTGGATGTACATCTAGGTGAGTCATCCTGCGGTTTCTTTTTGTATAGGAAAGTATGACAGAAGAATTAAAACGGTTTTTGTGTGTCTGTCTTTGGGTCTTTGTCACCAGAACCAGTAAAAATCCCACACTGGGTTCGAGGAAAGGAGAGTGCAGTGATGACATTGCCGAGGACCAAGAATCTGGCTATTCTGGGCCTGGGGAGCAGTGTAGGGACGACACCTGAAGGTCAGCCATACTGAATCAAATTTAATTTTTCATGACTTCATTATCAAAGTGATTTTAATTTCTAGATTTCCTCTATTAGTGGCCTCTGCTCTAAATAATCGCTGTATTAGTGATAAAGTAAAACACCAGACCAGCCTTTGAAAGCCAAGTGCATATAGCATATAGTATATAGCTGCTTCTCCACAGAAACCCTGCAAAATAGCCTGAATCCATCCATCCTTTTTTTTTTTTTTTTTTTTTTATTATAGCGCTCATCCCTATTATGATATGGTATGGTATGCTTACATTGTCAGTCCTCGATACATGTACATTTCAATAAATTACAATATGGTAGAAAAGTTCATCAATTGAAACACTTTTCAGAGGGCAAACTTCGGCCTTATTGCTCCATTAAAAAAAAAAACATTTTAATTGTTTCTTGATTGATTTCATTTTTTTACGTAATATTGTACTTTCTAGAGATGGTGGATTTTGGGTTTTCATTTGCTGTAAGCTATAATCATCAAAACTATACATACAGTATATATTAAAGAAATCATGCAATATTTCACTCTGTGTGTAGTTTATCCCTATAACACAAGTTCCACTTTTTGAATTGAGCTAGCTAGCTAAATTAAGCTTTTGACACTAATTTATTGAGATGTACCTGTATGTGTAGAACATACAAAGGGCTGACATTTCTTTCTCAAGGCTCACAGTCTCAAACAAAAAACATCTTTTAAAAAAAAAAAGAAACAAAACTTTCCTCATTATTCATACCTTTTTTGAAGCTGTTGAAGGTGGAAGATGAGATTAGAAGTCTCCCATCACCAGCGGATCATAGATGAGCCGTACCAATGATTTACCCCAACAGACGCTTGGTAATCTTTGCATTTGAAACAAAGGCCACCATTGCCACTGTATGATAAAATGGCGTCCTAATTTTGAGGTATCCCATTTAGCTTAAAACGTACAGATTTTACCAACAGTGAGGGAGGCCGTCAAGCTGAAGAAGGAGTCCTATTGGGCCTTTTTGGCCGGTGGGACTCCTGAGGCAGCTGATGGGTACCGGCTGGCCAAGCGGAATGCAGCTTTGGTGGTCGCTGAAGCAGAAACTCGGGCATGGGAGGAGTTCGGTGAGGCCATGGAGAAGGACTTTCGGACGGCTTCGAGGAAATTCTGGTCCACCATCCGGGGTCTCAGGAGGGGAAGCAGTGCACCATCAACACTGTGTATAGTGAGGATGAGGCGCCGCTGACCTCGACTCGGGATGTTGTGAGCTGGTGGGGAGTATACTTCGAAGACCTCCTCAACTCCACCAACATGCCTTGCCATGAGGAAGCAGAGTGTGGGTTCTCTGAGGCGGGCTCTCCTATCTCTGGGGTTGAGGTCACCGAGGTGTTTCAAAAGCTCCTCGGTGGCAAGGCCCCGGGGGTGGATGAGATTCGCCCGGAGTTCCTAAAGGCTCTGGATGATGTGGGGCTGTCCTGGTTGACACGCCTCTGCAACATCGCGTGGATATCGGGGACAGTGCCTCTGGATTGGCAGACTGGGGTGGTGGTCCCCCTTTTTAAGAAGGGGAACCGGAGGGTGTGTTCCAACTACGGGGGGGATCACACTCCTCAGCCTCCCTGGCAAGGTCTATTCAGGGGTGCTGGAGAGGAGGGTCCGTCGGGAAGTCGAATCTCAGATTCAGGAGGAGCAGTGGGGTTTTTGTCCTGGCCGTGGAACAGTGGACCAGCTCTACACCCTCAGCAGGATCCTTTGAGGGTGCATGGGAGTTCGCCCAACCAGTCTACATGTGTTTTGTGGACTTGGAGAAGGTGTTCGACCGTGTCCCTCGGGGGGTCCTGTGGGGGGTGCTTTTGGGAGTATGGGGTACAGCCAGGGCTATTCGGTCCCTGTACGACCAGAGTCAGAGTTTGGTCCGCATAACCGGCAGTAAGTCGGACTCGTTCCCGGTGAGGGTTGGACTCCAACAAGGCTGCCCTTTGTCACAGATTCTGTTCATAACTTTTATGGACAGAATTTCAAGACACAGCCGAGGCGTAGAGGGGGTCCGGTTTGGTGGCCTCAGAATTGCATCTCTGCTTTTTGCAGATGATGTGGTTCTGTTGGCTTCATCAGGCTGTGATCTCCAACTCTCACTGGAGCAGTTCACAACCGAGTGTGAAGCGGCTGGAATGAGAATCAGCACATCCAAATCTGAGACCATGGTCCTTAGTCTGAAAAGGGTGGAGTGCCCTCTCCGGGTCGGGGATGAGATCTTGCCCCAATTGGAAGAATTCAAATATCTTGGGGTCTTGTTCACGAGTGAGGGAATGGAACGGGAGATCGTCAGGCGGATCGGTGCAGCGTCTCCAGTGATGCGGACTTTGTATCGGTCCGTTGTGGTGAAGAAGGAGCTACGCCGAAAGGCAAAGCTCTCGATTTACCGGTCGATCTACGTTCCTACCCTCACCTATGGTCACGAGCTATGGGTCGTGACCGAAAGAACAAGATCCTGGATACAAGCGGCTGAAATGAGTATCCTCCGCAGGGTGTCCGGGCTCTCCCTTAGAGATAGGGTGAGAAGCTCGGTCATCCGGGAGGATCTCAGAGTAGAGCCGCTGCTCCTCCACATCGAGAGGAGCCAGATGAGGTGGCCGGGGCATCTGATTCGGATGCCTCCCGGACGCCTCCACTGTGAGGTGTTCCGGGCACGGCCCACCGGGAGGATAGACCCCGGCGACGAACCAGGACACGCTGGAGAGACTACGTCTTTCGGCTGGCCTGGGAACGCCTCGGGATCCCCCCGGAAGAGCTGGATGAAGTGGCTGAGGAGAGGGAAGTCTGGGCGTCCCTGCTAACGTTGCTGCTCCCGCGACCTGACCTCAGATAAGCGGTAGAAAATGGATGGATGGATGGATGGACGTACAGATCTTTGGTATAAAACTAACTTTTGTACTTTTGTAATGTTTCCCTTCCTTGTCTGAAGGCATTGAGGCGGAGGTATTGGTTGTCGGGTCTTTTGAGGAACTAAAGAGCCGAGCCAACGAGGCCACAGGGAGGATTGTGGTCTTCAACCAGCCATTTGTCAGTTATGGCGAGACAGTGGCTTACCGTGAATACGGCGCCTCTGAGGCGTCAAAATTCGGAGCCGTGGCCACACTCATTCGATCCGTTACTCCTTTCTCAATAAATAGGTACCCATCTACCTGTAGACCTGGACGTCTCCGTTATCAAGCAATTGTTTAATCTCGGTCTCTCTCCATCTTTAGTCCTCACACAGGTTGGCAAGACTACCAAGATGGCGTCAAGCACATCCCTACGGCGTGCATCACCATTGAGGATGCTGAACTGATGTGGCGAATAGCGCAGAGGGGAGAGCGGATCACTGTCAGACTCACAATGGCCGCCAAGACGCTCCCGTATGCCGACTCTTTTAACACGGTGGCTGAGATAAAAGGCTGGCAGCACCCCGAGCAGGTAGCACCTGCCTACCTTCTGTCTGCCTGCCAAGTTCATTTAAATGTGTGCACAGGCCGTCTCGCTTTTGAAATGTTAAATCAACTTCTTTGGCACATTCAAAGGAGGGCGAATGTATGATGTCACTTGAATAATTCATCCCATCTGTTTGGTGGCCACCTGTGGAATGATTAAGATCTTCCATCTGATTGTGTACTGTACTGTTTATCCTCACAGCTCACAAGATCCAAAGTTAGATAAAAGTAGTAGTTCATGCATGAAATATGTTTCTTTGGAATCACAGCACAGTAAGAACGAACCCGCACACGTGTTACGTATTACCCACCTTGAGGAAGTGTTTGTCTTTTTCTACCGAGAGAAGATTTTGACTGGATTTACTGAAGTGGTGGAATGTGGGACTGTTGAAATCTTTTTTAAGTTCCTTTATGGTGGTGTGTGTTTTATTTATTTTTTTTAATTTTATGACACAGACATTGCTCCAATTCTGGCTGCACGAAATGATACACAAAGCTGCCTTTGCAGTGGTCGTCATAGTTCCCCACAGCTTCTTCTCCTTTCTAAAGAACAGGAAGTCTGCTGAAAATGTCAATCTCTCTAGTCTATTGTATTAATATAACTAATCAGCTGACTGCAGAAAATAGGTTTCAGTTTCCATGTGAATGAATATACAAACAATTAAATTCTTAACACATTAACTGCCATTGACGGCTTTAGAAGTCAAATATCCATGTTAACTGGGAAGGCTGGCAGTGAATTAGTTAATTAAAAAAAAAAATAAAAGAGTTCATTCTTTTAGGTAAAATGATTTGGTCAGCAATCACGAGGCTTTGCTCCATCAAAATTGTGTCATATATCACACATACCACGACTTGAGCCGACATGCACTGTAAAGTGTCATGTGCAGATCCTTTGAGATGACGCATACCTGCGTACCGAGAAAAACGGGTACAAAGTGATAAACAATTTCTTCTAAACAAATCTCCAAAATAACCATACTGTACGGACACTATTATCTTCGTAAAGGCAGACCTTTTGAAACACATTTTGTACTTTTTTGATGTAATGAGATTACGCAGATATTCTTAATTGTCTGGTGGGTGTGTATTGCATATTGAATCATGGGTTACCATGAAAAATATTACATCCGGATTGAATGCCTGTTGAAGGCACAATGGGTGATTCATTGGTGAAATGGTTGTGTATAAGCGTTTAATCATTTACAGTAGAGATAGTGAAGCCTGGGCCTGTTCAGTTTTACAGTTAAAAAAAAACACCGCACCTCATATATGGATATGATGGAGTCCAAAGTGTGACGTGGGATTAGTATAGAAAGGGGAAATGAAACGCATGACATAATTGAATCATTTCTCGCTCGTGGATTTTCCTTTTTGCGGTCGCAGCAAAGGATGTGTGTGTATTTTGAGGACTCGGTTTGTGTTTTCGTGACTCAGAGCATGAGGCTCGTCAATAATCTGACAGGAATGAATTGCTTTGACTGTTGTCCATCTGCCCATTTAGCATTTGCACCTTGTAGGACAACTTCACATCTTCTGTTGTCATTTCAGTCGCAGCCAAGGAGTTCACCCAATTTTGCCTCTGTTCCATTAAGACTTGATTAATCACTAAACAATCCCATCACAAAGAATTGACTAATTGATCAATAATACCACATTTAACACCCTTATTCGACTCCTGCTTTTGCAACTACAGTCAGCATTATGACCAATTGTGCAATTGAATGTTATCTGGTACATGAGCTGCATGAGATATTCTGCCTTTCAAAAGGTAATAATAATTTAACAGCTATCATGATGAATTACACTTCTATTGTGCTTTTCTAGGCACTCAAAGACACTTTGCAATTGCATGCATTATTCATTCACTCCTCAGTCACACCTAGTGGTGGTAAGCCACAGCTGCCCTGGGACAGTCTGACAGTGGCTGCCATTCTGTGTCTACGGCATTTTACCACCAAATAGCCAACCACATTTATCTGTAGGCAATGCAGGTTAAGTGTCCGTTAAGTGGGAAACAACCACTACATGCGCTCGGTAGGTGATATGAGCCAGCCACCCTCTGGTTTCAGGGCGTACTCTTACTCCCTGCACCACGCCGCCAACAATTTGACTGATTTAGAGATGAATAATACATTTCCTGTGCGGCTGACGGTGAGCATTTCGATGGGAAACACTAAAAAAAGAATAAACGATGCATTGGTTTCACCTCAGGAGTATCAATATTTTGTTTGCTTTTTGGTTATGAAACAAGGTGCTCGTTCCTGTTTTTGTTGGTTTTTCTCTCAAAGTGATGCAACGTTTCAGGGTCATGGTCCGCACTTTGGTTTGTCCGCACATTATCTGGCTGATAGGAATTCAACGTGATGTAACATTACTGGAAATTGTGTTTTGTCTTTGTCTTTTGTCCCCCCCTTCCCCCCCCCCCCCAGCGGGATGTATGGATTTAATCTCTTTCACGTATATCCGCTAGGTTGTCCTACTGAGCGGTCATCTGGACAGTTGGGATGTGGGCCAGGGTGCCATGGATGATGGGGGCGGAGCCATGGTCTCCTGGGAAGCCCTGTCACTCATAAAACAGCTAGGTGAGCCAAGGCAAACAATTACAAACTCAAGTACTGTAAACAAAGCTGAGTAAATAATTCGCTTATCATTTTGTTCTCTCGCTGTGAATGAGTAGTTTAGTACAGTACTTCCAAAGCATCTTACAATATGTAAAGAAACTTACAGTGCTATATAAAAATTGATTCGACCACCTGTCATAGAAAAAACAAGACCTAGTTTAGTTATTTTTCCCCCAAAAATCTTTAACTTTAATTTCGGTGAGCTCTCAGTGTTATACAATTTTGAACAGCAATGATGAATTTGATGATTTAGAATTCACCTTTTTCTACTCAAATTTTGCCTTACTGACTGAACAGAACAACATGTAACCACTAAAACTCATTTGCAATGCACGTGAATGGCTTTAATTTAAACGCACAGTCTTTTTTTTTCATAAAACAGTGAACTCATGGATAACAAAAATATTTTAAAATTATTAATTTTTTTGCTGTCAATTACGGGAGTTAAGCAGTTTTATCCATGTCTACTTAATAGCTTCAACATGTTAATAAACTATTTTAGCATCAATGTGAAATCAGTGCGCAAACTAATAAGAATACCTTTATTATAAAGTGATACTACACAGTTATGTTTATGTTTCTATGAATGCGCACTCTTATCCATTTCCAGGTTTACGTCCAAGGAGGACCATGCGCACAGTGCTGTGGACGGGCGAAGAGCAGGGTGGAGTTGGAGCGCAGCAGTACTACGATCTTCACAAGGTCCCACACATTGCTGCTGCTGCTGCTCTGAATAGAAGGAACAAAATAACAAATAACAAATGACACTGCACAATGAAAGAGAGGACGACTGTAGAAGTCAGTCATGTATCTGTTGACCGCCGACAATTGATCCACAGTGCTGCTGTCCATGTCCGGTTAAGTCTTCTCATATCAGGCCTTGCGCTGGCTTCATGTTGGCTACAGCATTCAATTTGTGATTGACACTGCCTAGATTAGTGATTAGCTCTCGGTGTATCTTCGAGCGGTGTTTCCCAACCCGTATTAAGCCAAACCACATATTCATCAAAACACCAAACAAAACTGGATATATGGGTTAATTATATACCTTCTCCCATCTAGTGGAAAATAATTTCATTGTTCTGCCAATGTTCCTGGCATAGATTTATGAACAAAGAAACATTCCTTGTAGCAATTCAAATAAATCATTTTCAGACCAATTAAGTGAAATTGAATAATTTCTCGCAGCACACCTGCTTATCTCTCACGGCACACCGGTTGGGAAAGCACTGTCTTCGACTATCAACGATATACAGTATTTTGTGGTTTGACAACATATGGGGGTCGTTTTCCGAACTGTTTTGTATTCTGTGAAGTTCGGAGACCAGATTTGAAATGTGCCTGTGCTCTGTTTAAGTCTTTCAACTTCCTCTTCCATCCAGGTGAACGTGTCCAACTTTGATATGGTCATGGAGTCTGACATGGGGACATTCAGCCCGGTGGCCCTGCAGTTTACTGGCAGCGTTGCAGCACAAAAGGTAAGAGATTTGCACTGCAATCACATAAATATTGTTGAATATACCTTATATTCTGATTCTGTATGTACGCCCTAGAAACTACTGAGTACTGAAAATCAGGAAAGCTTGAAAAGCAAGATCCTCTGTTGATTTGTATTTGTCAGTTGTATTTAGTGGTAGCGTGAAGAAATGTGTGTGTACCAACAGGTGATGGGGGAGGTGGTCAAACTGTTAGCTCCTCTCAATACGACCAAACTGGAGACACATGGTGAGGGTACAGACATCTCGCCTTGGATGCAGGCCGGAGTACCGGGTAAGTTTAGTCAGCAGCGGGTTGTTACTCACCACAAGGTGAAATGGGAATTATTGTATCCTAATTTCAGTGGTGTGACTGAATAGATTATTACGTACAAAAATGCTGCTAAAGAGAGATTCACTGCCTCTGCCTCTTACCAGAGGAAAGTTGGGAAAGATGTCTGCTTTAAAATTGATCTCAGAAAAAAAAAAAAAAAAAAAAATCCCCGAGTGTTATGTATCTTGGTTCTGAGGTGGGAAAATCAAACTTGGAGTCAAAAAATGTTTCTGTCAACACTCTTCTGGTCAACTAATCTTAAATGATCCGTGAACATTCAGGGATTATTTCTTCATTATTATTTCTTGAAAATTAAACATTTAATGTAAATGATCACCAGGAGCGTTGATTCCATACTTTTTGCCAGGTGTTGTAGCTCACAGCTAATAAAAACCTAAAATTCACCATATCAAGAAATGTGAATATTACATAAGAAACAATCTAATTTTCAGATTTTTTAAGAAATCTGTATAATTTACAAATTTCCCTTTTTGAATAGAAATACCGGAATAAATGATTTGTATTTGTATTTGTATTTTTTACAATATTCCAATTCATTGAGACATGCCTGTATCGATTGTATTATTATTTTCTGAGTTGCTCAGAGTGGAACTGAGTGGTCCAGTCCTGCAACTAGTTTATATAGATGATCGAAAGCACAGGTGATGAAGCAACCGCCTAGATTATATTCATTTGAAAGATGGGAACGCAAACACACATCCTCCTGAAAGATGAATGAAATCAAATCACAGAATCAGTTAGGTAATGGAGTAGATAGATAGATAGATAGATGTTTTTATATTTAACTACAAAAAGAACTGACTTCTTAAAAAAAAAAAAAAAACTTCTGTATGTGTTGCTATTATCCAGGTGCCAGCCTCCATGTGGCCGACAGTCGCTATTTTTGGTTCCACCACACAGAAGCTGATACCATGACAGTTCAGGACCCTGGAGACATGGACCTCTGCTCGGCATTGTGGGCCGTGGTGGCCTACGTGGTAGCAGACCTCGAGGACATGCTGCCCAGATAGTGCTTTGGAGGAGGGGACACGGATTCTCGGAACCGGCGTCAGAAGTGTTTACATTGGGGATATTGCAGCAGAGAGTATCGTGTAAAGCCTTAACGAAAATTAACATTGCACATTAACGTGGGAGCAAAATGTGACAAGAATGAGGGAAAACTGCTTTTAAGACCAATTATTACTCCATGCTTTTTTTTTTTATACTTGTACGTTTTAAAAACATTTTGGTTCGTTTACAAAGTGGCACTTTTATTTAATCCCCAATTTTATGTGTTCTGTAAGATTTTGTTTTAATTACATGAATAAACTGCCATTGCTCTCAATGGCCATTCATCAGCATGGCGTTGCTCCCATTTTGGTGTTTTGACAGAAACAGTGATAAGTGAAATGAGCCATGACGCGATCAAAATGATAGAAGACGAAGAATGTAACGGCAGGAAAAAAAGATTTGCACAGAATTCATAATTAGTTTGATTTCTTGATTGACACAGAAGGCTGTATAAAACACGATTTCCCAATCCAGTGATAAGTCACCATTCCTATCAGTGATGTCGACGTAGAGCCTTTTAGAAACTGCGAGGGTGTGCACTGGATGTTGTTGTAACATGTAACAGGCCTTCAGTCACTTTTTGTGTCAGCGACTGCTGAACTCATGGGCTGATTCACACGCACGCACACGATTCTGTGAGTTGAGAAACAGACTGTGGACGTTGCAGCACGATGAGTCACACGTCTGCGCTGACACGAGCTGCAGGAAGCCACATGAACGCACAAACAGCAGACGTCATTTCATGGACTTGGCTTAAACGTAATTCGGTTATTTTACTCTCTTTGGTCTCTTTTTAAGCCTTGGTTAGTTTATCTTAACTTTTTTGACCCATAGTGTTGCCAGTTTATTTGCGATAGATAATTACTGTATATTTAACTTTACAGGTTTAATATTAAAGTAATAGTTACAAACCCACTGAGAACGTGCTATCCCATATAAAGTTTAGTTTTACTGTGAACTAGGGGTCACTGAGCTTTTGAAATTGAGCTACTGGTGTATTAATGCGAAGGGCTACCAGTTTGATACACACTTCTGCTCAAATTATTTTGAATGTTCATGTCCTCACTATGTGAGGACATTGATCATGTTCATGATTTCTCACAATAATTATCAACAAAGATTTAACAAGGTAGGAAACCGATAAATATCAATATGTCTCACTTTATTATATTAGAAACCTGCGACCCTAGTGAGGATAAGCGGTTCAGAAAATGGATGGATGGATCTCTGTTTACATTTGAAAATAATCACTTCTAAGTGATTAAGTGATCTAAGTAAGTTAGTGACCCTTAGTGTACCCCATCGACACTTAGATGATTTTGCTTTGCATGGCTCCACCTTGTGGACAACTTTACGCATAGCAGCCACTTCATAATAACACAAATGTGTTATTGTGAACAATTTATACAATTCCAACTGAAGTAGTTTGCAGGATAAATGCCAAGTTTCAGTATCAAACATGACAAACATGTCGTAAGGTTTGTTTGCAAAAGAAGTGATGGGAGGTACGAGATGTTTAAGTCACAATAGGCCGTCTTGAGTTGAACACCTTGATGCCATTCTGCATTGAAGATCGAGCGTATTTGGTCAATAGTGCTCCTGTGGTCTGTTTCTCACTGCACAGGTCCCTGGAGAGCAGGTAGGATGACAACATTACTAATATGATGCAGTCAAAAAAGAAAATAGTAATAAATACTCACTGATGACAAGGAAAAAGGAATAAAAGATACTTTTTGCCTTATAAATTCTGAGCTTATTTCGCCTTCTTTTATTGCAGGCGAATACCTCGTTCTTGTTAGATGCTAAAATCATGCAGGTTGACTTATTTTCAGTTTCCATGAAATTGTATTAATTTATTCCCAAAAGTCTATTCTCTTCATTTCATAGCGTTTCTCTTGGCTGCACTGCCAGGGGGGTGGGAATTGAACGTTATATTGCGATCTTGTAATAGTTTGATTGTTTAAATAATTGCGACATGATAGTGGTGGTATTAATGAGTGGATTAAGCCAGGTAAGTCCTCACTGAAGGCCCAGGTACCAAATGCATGCTCCGCCAATCAGTTCTGGTTGTCTATTATTCGACAGTAATAAATATATTTTACTGAATATTGTACATGTGACCAAAAAAAAGTACTTTTTCTTATCAAGAACAGATGACACCTACGCTATGTATGGCGTAATATCCTCTTCTGTCCATTTCTCTCGCAGAGTGAAGAGATGGTTGAAGCGCTCCATTGTGTCCTCTGGAAGATCTTCTACCCGCAGAAGGCAGATTGTCTCTGGGCGGGAGGTGCGGTCTACCAGAGCAAAGCTCTAAAGGTAGTACAACATTCTCATGATGTTCTCTGCATCTCTGATGTACAATGAAAATGTGGTGATCAGATCCAAACCTTGAGCTGGTCCAGGCTGGTGCTCATGCCGTCTGGTACACTCTGCTGCCAAACCTCCTGAAACTCCCTCAGGTTGAACTTGATGGCGTTCTTCAGCAACATAAGCGCGGTGGCCCGACAAACTTTAGCCTCCTCCAGCGCGTAAAACACGTCGTCTGTGTGGAGGCAAGCGGACATGTAAAACACGATTTCCCAATTGCTACAGATTTTGCAAATGTTACTCACTATTTTCAATGTAGCGTGTCCCGTAGCAGTTTAAACAGTGCTCAATCATCTCTCTGTGAACGACTTTATGTTACTGCAACTCTTTCCATCTGTTCATGTGCTGCAGCGACGGTAGACGCTAACCTGGGCTCGAGCGGGCCTAGCTCCTCCAGACTGGTTTGAAGTGGAACCTTGCTGCAAGACCACGACTCGGAGTCCACCAGCTGAGTCACATGGCCGAGCAACTTCATCTCATAGTCAGAGTCGAGCACACGCCAGCGGCCTGGAGAAACACACACACACACACACACACACACACACACACACACACACACACACTGAATGTCTTTACTGTCACTGACACACACTGGCCCTGACATTAATAACACAGTGTTGATTGACACGGACAGCGAGGCGTGTGTGTCATCGTGGCTCTCACCATTTATCTGACAGGCATGGATGGCCCTCAAGTGGTTCTTGAGCTCCTCTTCACTAGCTTGAATAGTCTCCAGCAGATCATCCATGGTGTACTACAGCAGATTGATACACATACTGTAAGTCAGGTATGTATGTTGTTTATATCCGGTGCCTAAGACTATATGAAAGCTACAACTTGAGTAGCTTTCAAGTTAAAAAGCTACTTAGAAACTGTCCAGAAAAATAATACAAAATCACAACAATTTGACATCAATTACCGAGTACCACAAGGATCAGTTCTTGGACCCAAACTGTTTATATTGTTCATTAATGACCTGCTAAATGCAACAAAGCTACTTGGGACTATTTTATTAGCTGATGGATCATGATTTAGCGACAATAGAAAAATGTGGGCCCCAGGGTGACAGCAGTTGAGAACCAACCAGCGCCTTACATGATATACAGTCTATCATAGAAATAGAATCTTAGTGTGCACGGTGTGTTGTAATCAATGTGTATTAATCATGATAAAATAGCAGCAGGTTCAAGGAGGAAAAACATGATACCGTCTTTTCTGTGCTCTCCTGCTGCCCTCCTAAGGCAGGTCCTTCATATGGGTTCTCCCTTAAAACTCTCAGCAGCTTCTTCATTTTAGGACGCTGTCTCCTCACTTCCCAGTAACTGTTGCAAAAGCCCCAGATCTGCGAAGAGGGGAGAACTGACTTGAGTTGAACTCCGATGATGATTTTCCATTATCTTGTTTCCTTTTATTGCATTTTCTTTTTTGTTTTATTATGTATGACATTAGTGTGGACCAGCTAGCTGGCCCTCTGAGGTGAATTCGAAATGTGATTGCGAAAAGGAACAATCCGATTGCTACATCGATGAGCACTCCTGATTCCGAAGGACCTGGCCAGCTTAGATATACATGGCAGCACATCACAAAAAAATTCGATTATCCACGTACGCATCCAAGAAGCAGTGCAGTCCAAGACAAATGTTACAAAAGAAAGAGATTAGACTGTTTCCAATAAAAAAAATAAAAAAAAAATACAATTTCATGGTGAAACAAATAGTAGAATTTAGGGTGCAAGTCATCAGAAAACGCCTTGACGGCCCAGCACTTATGGAACTGCAATGGTATTTGGCAGGCTGCGGTCGTGCACCTGAGCGTGAGCGAGATGTGTGCTCTCCTGGCTGCTGCTGAGCTGTTCGGGTGTTTTGCATCCCGGCAGAAAGAGCAGCAGGTTGGACGTGTCTGCGATCTTCAAATCGTACGTTTTGTCGCCGCTGCACAGCACGGCGTGCTCGTCTTTATCCCCTCTGATCACCAGGCTGCCCAAAAGCACATCATTCTCAGGGCTACAGGCGCTTTCAAACATATTGTTTACAATACAAATTTCAAATCTTGCTCCGACCTGTTACCCGCTTCTAGGTGTTTGCACAGCGTGTCGTCCAGCTCCATCAGACAGTAATCCGCAGATGAGACGTTCTCCCCCAGAGACAAACACTGGATGGTTTTCTGCAGGTCTTCCTCTTTCAGCTTGGCGATCTCAAGCGTCGCCTGAACCTCCTCCAAAGTCCTCATGCTCAACAGACCTCTTATTGAATAAGTCCAGCATAAAATATCACCAGGCGGCCACTTTGTCGGTGTTTTCAAGAGGAAGAAAATGAACTGCTGCGTTGACTTGTCATAGAATTTACGCGCCCTCAGTTCGCCATTCGCAGGAAGGAAGCTGAACTTTGGTGTCGTGGCAAAATAAACCCGTGTAGAAACTTCCATCGGGCACAAGCGGACCGCGTTTCTAAAATATTCCTCAACGCTCGAGCGGGTTTTCATTGGATTTGTACACCCCAATCAACCTAAATAAAATACATTCAAACGAACAAAACGTTACGTTTATACGGAACGTAGCGCGCTCATTATATACGGAACCTTTATTTTAACATTAGGTTTCAGACGAGTACAAATCTTCAACGCACAGTCGCTCACGTTGGGGGTCAAGCCAAAACGGTGCGAGGATGAGCTTGTAGTGTTATCAAAATGTCAAGTTTCTCTAGATCTGCCCAGGTAATGTTTATTATTATTATTATTATTATTTATTATGTTTCGTGCTGTTAGATGATATCGACAGCCCACGCTGTCAGTTTTCATATTAGCCATGTAGCTGTCCCATGCAAAAGGGAGTAGAATAGATATACCAGAATTGTGCTTTATTCATTCATGTGCAAGAGATTAAGCATTAGTCATGTTTCTTTCATAAAAAGTTAACAATAAACTGCGGGTAATAGGTTAAACCAGCACACTACCTGATCAGTCAGGATCCAATCAGTTTATCTCAATTTCATTAGCTCATTCGTCTCTTTGTAATCCTAATTTCTGGACAAATTGCACTCGTGTCAAAGCGTTCAATAACAAAGACGTTATGACCTAAATTCGATTGATTAGCAATGGTCCGATGCGCATAGTCGATTATTATTACGTTGACACACTCTAGGTCGGTAGCTTTCCACAATATCGGTGTGATAACGTAACAGTTCTGTATTATGTATTAAGTATTAATAGTTAATCACTGGAGATTTGTTTTGTGTCACTTGTGGTTTCATTTAGAAAATTAATGTGTCCCTTTTAATGAAATGTATTCCATGCATCACTTCTTCCAACACAACTGCAGAAGAGCCATAAAGCACTGCGACATTCTGTGGCCTTCAATTTAAGATACTGAGCAGAATCAAGTCTTTGAAAGGTGACATGAATGGCAAGTGTGGGTCATGTTCCATGTAATGAACTTGTCATTTATCTCGCCGTCTTTTTAGCAATGGGCCACCTTTGCTCGCTCGTGGTTCCTGATCGACGCCAGATTGCAGCCTCCTGGGAAAATAGCCACCATGTGCGCTGTCAGGCTCCAAGGGAAGCACAAACCTATTTACCATGCACTCAGTGAGTGATTACACAACGCACACAATCCTGGGATTCATTAACAAATTCTAATGGCAATACATTTCATTAACGTTAAATTTCAAGTATATGTTTTGGAATAGAGTGTAAAATTAAAAACATGAAAACAACTGAAGGTGATCGTCATTTATTTTCCCCGTGTCTGCTCTCGTCTTCTGTTTTTTTTTTTTTTTGGTCATTTGTTGAACAAAAGCTTTAAAAATTCAACTTTTTTATCGTCATATTTATTTTGAGTGTCTCCTTTTCCATATATTAGCACGCACATAAAAGTAAACCTAAACTTGAAAAGTTGTTGTTTGGGATCCTTGCGTGGCTGCACGGTGAAAATGGGGCTGGTCCGCCTTACAGTCAAGGATTCCGGGTTTGAATCTTGGCTCAGTTCTTTGTGTGTGATGAATTTGCATGTTTTTGTTCTCTTGGTACCTCAGCCCACATTCCAAAAACATGCATGTTAGGTTAATTGAAGACTCTAAATCACCAATCGTTGTGAATTTGAGTGTGTTTATCACATGTACTGTCTTTGTGTCCGTCGTCATATCGTGTGCTCTGTGTGCAGGCGACTGCGGTGATCATGTCGTGGTAATAAACAGCAAACACATCGCCTTCTCTGGAAACAAATGGGAGCAGAAAGTCTACTCGTCGCACACAGGGTGAGTGGAAACCAAGCGTCCACTAAAAAAGTCCACTAAATTGTGATTCACAACCACTGAGCTCATCAGGTGTGCCATTGAAATGATCCAATTTCAATGAATTCTTTTGAATTACTGTTCTACTAAAAATAATGTCTTTGTTAATCTAAAATCTATACTTTTTGTGACATTTTCTCTTTGGTGGTGTGCCATGAGATTTTTCTAAAGAATAAAATTTGGGAAACTGTAAAAGACGAGACGATGTTGGAAAGTTTCCTGTTGTGTCCAACAATTACAAGCACGGACCGAACATGTTTGTCAGTCCTTACTCAATGTTTTCTCGGTCTTTTCCAAAGCTATCCTGGGGGCTTCACACAAGTCACTGCTGCACAGCTCCATCAGAAAGACCCCAAAGCTGTAAGCACCGCCAAGCCCTGACGACACACACATCTTCCATCTTTTCACTGTGCACACTCAAAGCTTATTTTGCGTTTTGAGGTCGTATACATGTATATTTGCGTTTAGTACACTGCACTAATGATTTTTAAGGCGGCATGGTGGGCGATTGGTTAGCACATCAGCCTCACAGTCCTGCGGTTGGGGGTTTGAATCCGGGCTCCGGAATATGGAATAGGCTTCAGTTCACCTGTGACTATGTTGAGCATAAGCGGTATAGAAAATGGCATTCAAGCTTTGAAACTAATGAAATAAGTGCAACGTATATATGAAATAATGATTACCATAAATATATATTTCAAATTGTTTTCCACATTAACAATGCTATTTTTATTTTTGCTGAACATCAGTGTTCGAAGTCAGAATCTTTTGCAAGGATTTGCTGAACTACTTTTCTGTTTTTTTTCCCCTTCTGTTTTGTTCTTCTTTGAGATTACAGAGATTACATTTATTTTTCTTCGACTTGCTCAGTTGTGTGTTCCGCTCGTTTGAAACGTGTCTCTCCCCACCAGATCGTGAAGTTAGCGGTGTACGGCATGCTGCCTAAGAACCTGCACAGGCGTACCATGATGCAGCGCTTGCACCTCTTTCCCGAAGACGTACGTACACATCAGCACTTAAACGCACTTTACTGTCTGCTTTCAAATGCTAAATCACTTTTTCCACAATTGATCAAAATGGAATAACATAAGACACGTGTTTTCATATGATAATGGGAACACGTTTTATAATGTTACAGTAATCCTTCACTGTATCGCGGTACATTTACTGGATTTCTTTCTAAATGTCAGTGTCAGTGTTCGTCAGAAACGTATTTGGCCTTGTAGTGTCGACTATCTGCAGTAGGTGGCGCCATATGACTTGGTTAACTTCACGATGTGCTTCCATCTTCAGTCTGCAGCTTCGATGTCTGTAAGGACAGACCTCATCAGTCAGGTATCTGATTGGGTGAAATAGAATTTTCACGGCAACCCCATTATGATGATTTGGCAACGCTAAAGCATCATCATCATGTTTTGTTACCAGGATGCACAGTGGGTCACATGATGATAAAAATGACGCCCCGCTCTGAGTAATGTGCGTCTTTCATGACTAGTAAGGAGCTTCCATAGCGGGAGCTGTTTTCGATTCCCTCGAGTGGCGTGTGAAGTTTCTTTTTGATGCCACGGTGTCTTCGTCTGTGGCTTTGTTGGCGCCCTTAATGAATATTTATCTCCACCCACCTTGAGTCATTAAGAAGGCTGTGAGAGACCTTGGAGAGTAATATCTTAAGGTCATGCAAAGGTTTAAAAAGCAGCGATAGCTCCGTGTGTAAAGACTTGACTGCGGGGCGCACATCAAATGAGAAAGAGACCTTATCGGCGTGTAACTCTGGAAATTAAGGCTGCTTCGTGGAAAGCTGGCGATTGGCTCTCTGAGCACTACCAACGTGCTCTTGAGCTAGACACAACCTCCAATGAGGGCTGGAACGCCCCCAAAGATTGACCTTTTACAGTGAACCCCTGTTATATCTGGGTTTATCGTTTGTGCCTTGGCTATATCACCAATTTTTATGGGATCATTTTTTTTTATTGGGTTTTATTTAGTGTACAGGCTAGTTGAAAGTTAGAATTGCGAGCTTTCAGTGTAGTACCATGTTGTGCTGCAGCTAGGCATGGCTTAGTCAGGTAGGTATGATAACCTTGAGCAAAAATATCACAGAGTCACGGTATTGTAATTACAGCTGTAAGTTGTATTATTTTGAAATGTTTGGGTCAATAACTGTTTTCAACTAATAGAATATATGGTACATTAGTAAACATAAGAAGAAAATAAACAATTGTAGCAAATCCATAGTATTTATTTTACCAAATGTAGACACACGAACTCTCCGTTAGCCCATCTATGACCTTTTACATTAGCATAATGCTACTTGACCTTTTTAAAGAAAATTATGTTTTGGTTGAACATTTTTGTGTTTAAATATGCCATGTTTGTTACTCTTTTGTTTTACGTGCCAGTTTTATTATCTGTTTGTACAAGTTGGAGTGACAGACAGCTTGAAGCAAGCACACTCGGCCTCTTATTTGGAGAACTGTGCGAGCGAGGGAGTTTTCTTTTCGTTTTGTCTTTCTTCCCCCATTTCTTGACAGTGAGAAAAGGCGCTAAGGGAAAATAAAAAAAAATTGTGACACTTGACAGTTTAAATGTTTAAAGCGTGTGGTAGGGTAGAATTAAAAAAAAAAAAAAAAAAAAAAAATGTAACATTTAAATGTTTTGAAAATTTTATATAGTCTTTCTATATTACAGATTTGACCTATCATGGGTCCGTCTGAAACATATCCTCCGCAATAACCGGTGGTTCACTGTCTTTCCACATATCTTCATTTCTCACCATTCTCCTGGCTGCGTCTCACTTGGTGTCTGTCCGTCATCAGGAACTGCCCGAAGACATCCGAGCCAACCTGACGGAGGAGCTGCCTCAGCCCAGGGAAATTCCCAGGAAGCTCAGCGAGTACACGCAGGAGGAGATCGACGCCTTCCCCAGGCTCTGGACGCCGTACGTACAATCACACACACAACACCGAGTGTGTCACTGCACAAGTACATGAATGAGATGAACGCTGGGACAGACTAATACAGCGGCCCTACCTAAACGGTGTGATGTTTTGGTATGTTGTACATGGTCAAGGACGACATGGGGGCGATGTCGAGTTGATGGCCGTTTTACTCGATGATTTCAAACTCTCGGCTGCTGTTGAGGGAAAGCTCCAGATGCTTGAACGTACTGCAGCTGCTCGTGTAATAAAGACGAAGCGCTAACTCAGGCTCTCCAGAGAGTCTGTATATGGCTAAGTTAAAAAAAAAAACCTAAATACAGTGCAACCCCATCAGTTGAATCTCACAAAGGTCCAACAATTTGGTGTTCAACCAAAACTTCCAGTAATAATATGCCTCAAAAATCAAACAACATTTGGGGTGTCACACCATCCTCATGTGTGACGTCACAATTTCAACTCGGTAAGCCTATAAAGGTTTAACTCCGCAAGTGTTTGTCATTTTTTGGGTGATCCCTTCACAAATGTAATAGTTACGAGGCAAAGAGTAAAAGAGCGATGACAACCGTAGAACCATGATTGGAAACCACTGCGACATGATTGTAGCTGCTCAGTACGATATGATCAATGCAATCAATTAACATCGGAATCAACACCCCGCAACCACATTACTGTTCCCTCTCCATTATGCGTCTGTTTGGCATTACAAAGGGTGAGTAGCTTGATTTATTTTAGCTTTATTATACAGAGGTTAACTTCTCTTTGTACTTGAATGAAAGCTAATCATCCATCCGTTTTGTGAGCCGCTTCTCCTCACTAGGGTCGCGGGAGTGCTGGAGTCGGGAGGCGGGGTACACCCTGAACCGGTCGCCAGCCAATCGCAGGGCACATGGAAACAAACAACCATTCGCACTCACATTCACACCTATAGACAATTTAGCTAATAATCTTACTTTAAAATGTTGCCTGTATACGTTTTTTTTTTCCTTTACATTATGGAAAAGGTTCCAAGTTTCAATCCTACTGGGCGGCTGCGTTCAGTTCCGTTTGTGTTGTCGCATTGATTTGAACGAACGTCGCTTGTGATTTTGCAGGTCTTCTTCAGACAGCTGCTGTGACAAACTTTGAATAAACGAGGCTGAAAATGTCACACCCACTTCTTGTCGGCGGGAAGCCGTAATCGTATTCATGGCTTGTCAGAGTATTTCTGCAGGGTGATGACAGTGACGCCCGTGTTTGCTGTCATGATAAGAATAATTGAAATGTCGGCGTGTGGCCTCACGCGTAGTAAACCTCCTCTTCCCATCGGGTCATTGGACCTGCTCCTGGTTCATTCACTTTTTTTTTTTCCATCTCAACTCATCATCTAAGCACACTGCTGCTCCTTCGTGAGAGTTGTTGTCTTTTTTGAACAAAGTAGCCTGGACTCAATCACTCGCCAGTCTCCAGTCTGATAGAAGCAAACCATGACAATGCCTGAATTTCAATGGAGACCATTTATGCTGGTTTTTTTCCCCTTCCGTAATTTATAACAGTTCCCAGGTGTCTTAATAAAAAGTCTCGGACTTGATTCCATCAAAATATACAAAAGCCAAAGAATTACCATGCACTTAACATCCAATTGTCATTCTGGTTGCAATCACTCAATTTCGGTGGGGATGGGGGTCTGTGGCATGCAAATACTGAGTACGGTTTTCGTCACCATGACGACCAAGGCTACTCAAGGCATGCGATCCAGCGAGCTGCTAATCACTGCTGCCAACTTAGTGACTTTGTTGCTATATTTAGTGACTTTTCCGATCCCACTAGCGATTATGGGTCCGATTTTCTCAGGTTTGCGCGTGCAAAATTGACTCAAACACGCAAACAGATCTACTAACCGGGCACACCCAGGATTGCGTCTGCCAAATTGCCGTCCAGTTCATTTTGCACATCTGGGAAGAGTACAGTGGAACCTCGATTTAACAGACTAATGGGGGTGGGTTATTGTCCGTTAATATGAGTTTCGTGGCTATAAAACACACAGTACGGTACAAAATGATTGTAAATAAATGTAAAAAAGCTTGAAAATGTTTGATAAGTTTCAAAGTTAATCAAGCATAGACAAATGTTGGTTAAACATGACTGCGGTCACTGTTGCCAAATGAGAGAGGACGTGGGAGACAGATCATTTTTTTTTAAACATTTTTGAAATGCCAGAAGAAAAAAAATGCATGTTCGGCAATGCAATTTTGGAGCTTCTGAATGATCTTAAGGGCTGACTTGGAGCCAGTCACAAGAAGGAGTCATGCCATATCACTTGTGACAAAACTGCATATTTCCTTGCGTCTGTATGGGTCATATCAGTGCACTGTTACAATTGTTGCTGGCATCTCCCGTAGCAGTAAAATGCTTTATTTAATTTGACTGATCATCAAGCAGACACACAAGGGCATTTTGAAATCACGTTTGTTGTAATAAATGAATGTCTGTTGTGTTACTTCACATTCATTTTTTACTTGTTGAGCTTCTGGAAAAAGTTAGTTTGACAGTCCCGTAAATAATTCTTTTAACACCTCCTACTTTTGCATGCTGAGCCAGAGAGATTAGTGCTTTATGTGCAAGCCCCGTCTGTGTTTGGCCTCTGTGTTCGGCGTCGGCCATCGCTGTCCATGTGCGCGGTGATAAATGAGAGCGACCTGGTATTGTTTACTGGTCCAATCTTCAGCCAATCAGCGGCGCCGCGGTGCGGTCGTCAAGGTCAAGTTAATCCCGCTTTGTTCACGAGAGGGGCCTTCGCCTTGTTAATATTCACTCTGTCTTTTCAACTCATTTTACCTTGTGTGCACGGTTGGGGTCAGCGAGGGCGATTGTAATCATTGCCCTTTATTAAGCACATAGTTAATATTCTCTCAGGACTTAGGAGCAAACACACACACACAATCAAACAAATGCTCAGACAGAAAATATTCAACATGAACATAGAGCTATAGTTGATAGAGCGGCCATTAAGCCAAAACACCGCCACCTGATAATATCTGACTTGGGCCAGAAATGAAAGATGAACAACACATTAAAAAAAAAAAAACGATGTTGTGTTTGGTGTCGTTTTGAAAATGCAAACACAAACCGATCAAATCTGTGTGACGTGTCATCCATCATCTTGCTCGTATCTGTGGCCTCCGTAGCGTGCGCCTGCTCGACTGCTAACGTGCTTCTTCTGTCTTCTCTCCACTCCGCAGATCTCAAGACTTCAAGGTGGAGTGAAACGACAAAGGAGGTTGCCATGTATTTTCACATAAACACCACAGCGACGTGCCGTGTTTGCAGCTTTGCGTCTGATTCTCCTCCTGTGTTTAACAGCTGCGTTTCTCATTGACATTTGTTGACTAGGTTGCAGACATTCTTGATCTCACAAAAAAAAAAAAAAGATAACTCGAGATGAGTAAAAACTACTAATGTGGTAACTATTTTTAATTTTCTTCTGTCAATTTCAGTTATTTTAAAATAGGCTAATAAAAAAAATGACTTCCTGTTTTTTTTTTTTTTAACACAGTATGAACATTGTCTGTGTAACATTCATGAACAAAAGAAGTAACAGTTGTCTCATTACAGATTTATTGGTTATAAAAGCAAACAAAATAAATAGGTTCATGCGATGAGACATTTTGTGTTCTGTTAAAAAACGACAACAGAAAAAGACCAGAGTCGGCTCACTGCTCGTTTTTTTTCCGTTTTTTTTTTGTGCTTGTGGATCCTGTCAAGGAGTCGAGGCCAGACTCAACATTCGAACAATCAAATAAGTAAACAGCAACAGTATGTTGCCACAGCAACCTCGACCACACTTGAAGTCCTGTGTTAAACACGTTATTTACTGTAGTAAAGGTATGTTCTATCATTGTGTCATTGTTTGAGGTGAATCAACGAATACATGACGTATTGAAAAAGATTTTGTTCTGGTTTTTGTTTACTAAACCGTGGAGTTGTTTAGTGACTTTTTGGAGACAGTTGGATTTATGAATATCAACTGATTTTGTGCAGATTTGTAAGTTGAATTTGTGTCGATGTATGTTTCTGAGTGATTATGTCAGCTTTTGAGGGCATATTGGCAACATGATTATGGCTCTGGAAAGCCGCTCTCAACACGTTCAATTCGAGATATGACTCGATGTGGTGTGTTGCAACTTTTCGACCCAAAAATTTGACCTGATTTCGAATGACGTTCCTTAACGCTTTAACCTTGAATGTTGTTCTTTGCCTTGCTGTTTTGAACTCTAAAGGGTTCTAAAAGCGCAACATCGTGGCACAGTGTCTTCGTCTTTATGTCTCTATGTCACAGAAATTGAAGTTAGGACAACACAAACACCGAGTAGTGATAACAGAATTTAAAGCAACAAGTATGTTATTCCACAGTGTTCAGGTAACATCAAGTGGGGTTATTTTCATTCACGAACAGCTGAAGAGAAGTAGACAACAGTGTGCAGAGAAATAACGTTTGGGTTAAGGCGATGTTCACACTTGTCGTGTAGTACAGGAGGCCCTCGGTTCTCGACCGTACCGACATACGGCGTTTCGAGGTTACGAACTGCGCACAATCAACAAGTTGGTGCAGCGGCGTAAGAATATGTCACCACGCGGCACAGGAAGAAGGCATGCTCAGTTACAGCTGCACTGTATGAACCATTTTTCATTTGACTGTTTTATATTAAGGGCCTACAATTGTTGTTGTTTTTTAATACCAATATTTCCTGTAATTCTGACTTTACTACTTAACTTTTAACAACGGTTAGTGAAGTGATTTGCAACCACTGTGCCATGAGAGATCAGGTGTGCCGCAGGAAATGTATTCATTTCCCTTCATTAGTCTGAAAATGATTCTTTATTTACTACAAATGGTGTTTTTAATTGCCTTTGTTCTTCTATCTATGCCAGTGACATATAGTGACAGGCAGAACAATTAAAGGTACAATTAACCTGTGACTCTGCCGCTCGCCCTTCGTAAAACTGAATAATACATTCATTTAAACGGGTCCAGATGAAACACTAACTCACTCAAGTAAATTGAGACAAGATCATCATTATTTCCGTGGACATACATACTGACCAGTCCGGGGTTTACCCCTCCTCTCACCTAAACCCTGCTGAACGCTGCAGAAAATGGATGGATGGCAGGACCAAAGGCTGTCAGAAATGCTGCCTTTCTGTGCTGACTTTATTTGCTATTTCCTTTACCAATTGGCATGTCACAAACAAGCTTGTAAAATGTATTTTACAAAGCGCGCCTGTCCAATACTCACCCACGCACAGACAGTGACAAGTGGCAGAGAGGAAATCCTTTTTTTTTTTTTTTTTTTTTTTTTTCACAGTTGAATATTTGTGATGTTTCATGTGGTTCTGTGTCACATTCGCATTTGTGCTCAAGGGAAGCGCACTGGCAAGCAGACCAGCATCACCTTTCGCATGTTCACACCAACGGCACCGGGGTTCTTTAATTTTCAACCGAACCAAGTGCGAACACGCTGAAACGAATCAGCATGTGATGTTCAGCCAACGTAAAAAGCAGCTCATCAGTCGTCTTTTTGAATACGAGAAGGAGACGTACGTGAAGATGAGCGGGCGGCCATGGGAAGCTTTTGGGGCATTTTGTTATTATTTTTTTTAATATATCCAGCTTAAAGTTCATGTGCTAGTACATAATTTGCCCTCAACTAGTGAGACAAACCAGCGCACTAATAGAATGACAGTCTTACTATAGTAACATATTTCCACTTCAAATGTACAGTGGACCCCCAGAAAAAAAAAAAAAGATTTGCAGTGGTCTCTCACTGCGGATAAAATAAAAGATACAAATAATTGACGGCCATTATCACTGAGATGGGAAAGAAAATATTTTCAAATCCCCCAAATTCTTGAATAATCAGGGATAAACTGCTAATATGCGTTTTCGGGGAAGGTTCCACCCAGAAACGAGGGAAAAAATTAAAATTAAAAGGGGAAAAATGAAAAACAGCAACTAGGTGAATCTGTATGCTGAAATACAGTTCACTCGTCACTATTTCTGCACAATTGTACGACAACTTTGGCATACTAGTACGACTGTTGTTGGTGCTCTTGGTGACCACTGCGTGCTACTAGTGATATAAAATTCTACTACTTAACAGAAATGTCAAATCGTAAGACAGTCATTCCACTAGTACGCTCAATTGTTTTACGAGTGAGGACAAAGAGCGTACTAGTACATGGACAAGGATTTTTGAATCAATGCTCAGACTGCTTTCCATACGTCGCCTCACCTTAACGATGAAAACAAACAAAGATCAGGCACTTTTTGCAATATTATACAATAGTCCACAAAGATATTTACATTGTTTCACCAGGTGGAGCCAACCACCGGGAGAGGGGAGGGGGTGGTGGTGGTGGGGGGGAAGGTGGAGGCGTCCTGCTACAGCTTCTGATGTGTGTGTGTCTGGGGGTGTGCGCACGTGCAACTCAAGCACTTGAGGTGAGGACGTCCTTCGTCTCGCGCTCCTCCATGACGACGACGTCGCGGGGAAACCTCCTGACCACGCCGGGCGACCGCAGCTCTACGTCTTCCGAGCGGGAGGGGCCCGCAGGGTAACCGTGGTAATGAGGGTCCTCTTCACCCTCCTCCTCCTCTTCTTCTTCGTCGTCCTCCTCATCATCATCTCGGCCTCCTTGGTCGTCGTTGTAAGCTACTGCAGAAGGGTTGTAGGCTTGATTGTAGAGCTGGTAGCCACCGTGAGGCAAAGTTTGGACTGTGAGAGGAACATTGCGGATCAGTTGTAGCACACACATGGATGGGGGAAAAAAGCTCCAGAGGAAAGTGCATGGGGGACTGTTAGGCCCCCCCAAAATCCCACCAACAGTGACGCAATCCCCTTCAGAGGGCTCTTCACCAGTTGTCGCTGGCTGATTTTGATCCATATACATCCACATCCACGTAGAAACTGCGATGACTCGTCACAAATGGAGAATATCTCTAATGGAGCCCACTGCTAGCAGGTTTTGTCTATTTCAAGCATGCTTCAATTCTTTAATAAAAGATTTGCTGATCCATTGTTCTTGCCTGAGGCCCTCAGGGGGTCAAAAAAAATATATATATAAAAATCATGCCCCGCCACCACTGTGAGAAGAGAAGCTTTCAAGCCACGTGAGGAGCATGCAGAGGTTGAAATCTCATCCCCTGGTAAGTTGGAAATAGTGACAAAACCCGCTCCAAATTCGAGGGGGTTCTGCCCATTTTTTAAGCAGGCAAACAGTGAATAAATCAGCCAACAAGGAAGAAGTATTCATCACTTGTTAGTGGACTCGAAAGACGAGATTAGCACTGAAGAGATTTGAAGAGGATGTGGTACCAAAGCATTGTGTGCACATAATAACAGCATTGTGGTCTGTTTTTGGTAAACTATAAATCCAGGGTTGCCTCAAAGTACGAGGCCGGAATAGCAAAGCACGGTTGAATGCGCCTCTTTATGAAGCGATTCTGAAAAAAATTAATTCCAGTAGGAGGCTAAGATTTAAATGCTTGCAATTTCTCCATCACAAAGGAGGATGGAGGTCTTGAGGAAGTCTTTGAAACTACAGGCCGCAGAGGAAGAAGAGGCGGACGGCCGGAGAACGCTCCTCAGTAATCGTTGCCATAGTCCCGTTGAACTTGAGTCGTGGAGGAGGAAGAGGAGGAAAGGGAGGAAGGAAACGAGATGTTACCTCGCGTCACAGCAGAGACACCCGAAGACACCAAACGCTCGGAACTCTCAAACTGCAAAACCGACGCAGGTTGCAGAGTCCTGACCGGGGAAATCGTTAGTGTTGAACTGGGAGAAAATTAATACAACGGAAAGAAAGTCTTTGGCATGATGACACATCTCCATTGGACTTCACAAAAAAACGTGCAAGTAAGGATTCCAAGCACTTTAAACTACACCACATGAATTCAAAATTCATAATTGATTTTTTTTATACTGTACGTGTTCTTTGAATGTATATTCACTGTACACCTATATAAACATAAAAATATGTTTTGCTTATGTAACATTTTTTGGGGTGCTTGAACTTGCCATTGTACTTAATATTTTGGCTATACATTAGTATAAATGCTTTCTTTTACATAATACTGATATAGAAAGCACAATGAATTGCCTTTGAGTATGAACTGGGATAATTACACACAAAAAGTTATCTATACATATACATCGTACTGTCTACAGTATTAACACATCTAAAAAGATTATTGCATCAATGCTAAGAAATGCAAGCACGTGAAGTTGTTTAAAAAAGAAATATATATATATATATATATATATATATATATATATATATACATATATATATTTTCCTCCTGCCTCATAGCAACGCAAGATTTGATACAACTGAATGTGCCATAAAGTCCAATTGGGCTTAAATTTATTGTTATTGTCCTCAATTAATTTCTTGACTTGATTTCTCAGCATTCACAATTTTCAAGGGTGTTATAATTTAAGCAAATTAAGTGAAGTGATGTAACGTTTCACCCACAAACGATTCAGAACAAGAAGTTAGAACAAAAACATTACGACTGAATGACTTCCAGGAATACGAAAGCGGCTCGATGGATGAAAACGATGAGGACGACACAGGTGTCAAAAGTTGCTGGAGGCGTGATAGCTTGGCTGTGAGGCGGCGGGCCTATCAGACACGCAGCCTCCTCATCACTATCATTATTCAAATCGGGCTTTTATCTGGGTTGCAGTTTGTTTACCCGAGCGCACACTCAGACAGTTGTCGAATACATCGACTTGTCAGTGCGACGGTTCTAAAAGCCAGATGAGCGTGCGTTGTCTGAGAGGTTTATGAGAACAATAACAAAGTGAGAACCTACATTGTTGTTTTAATATATAAATATATATATATATATATATATATATATTTTTTTTTTTTTTTTTTAACAAGATGGAGGAGCTGCCTTGTACTGGTCAAATTGGGTGGAAAGAGGAAGTTGATAAAATGTTAATATGTCTGCATGAATTATTGAGAAGGAGAATATTTGGCTTGTTTGACTTTGAATAAATATCATTCGTTCAAAATTAATTAGGCTGAGAAACAGAAAAACACAAGGGCCTTCCGGTGTTGCGAATACAGTTTTAGATAGAACACTACGACTATCGATTGAGATGAGATTCTTTATATCGGGGGTGGGGGGGGGAGAATCAATCGGAGTGGTCTGAATAAATCACATTCATGGTTTAAAGGTGCCTCGCTATCATATAATACTATTTCAGTAGTTCAATTCCAAAAAGTAAAATTCATTTATTGGTAATTAAAGTAAGGAAATTAATGTTTGGTAGATGATTTCTCTGTAGTAACAATGCTTCCTGGCGATAAATCTTCTATTGATGGAAAGCCTTTTTATGTCCCTTTCAAACGCTGCCACATCTGGACGAATCTGCCAAATCGTCTCTGCCAATGCCAAACGGCTTGTTTCGCTGCTGCCAGTCACTCTTGTTTTCAGCTTGTGGTAGCCCATTCAGGCACCTGGTGTTCTGCAAAACGCAAAAGTTGCGACGTCCATTGGAATGAGAACAAGTACCATCAATTCCTATCGTCAACCCCGTGGGACCCACTTGACTGCATTTTTTGTGTGCCAGAGGGACCAACACAACCACGTCGGCTCGGCGGAGAAGATTTGGCCAACCTTTCATGGTTGCAACCCACAAACACAGCTCTGCTGCTTATCCTACAAATGCACGTTCCCTACAAATGTGGCACCCTTGAACAGGGAAAATTTCCAACGGTAAAGCATTGTTACAACAAAGAAATAATTTACCAAACACAAATGTCATTACTTTCTGTGGTATCTTGAAATGAAGTCGAGACTTCTCCCCAGCGACTTCATCCAGCTCTTCCGGGGGGATCCCGAGGTGTTCCCAGGCCAGCCGAAAGACATAGTCTGTCCGGTGTGTCCTGGGTCGTCCCCGGGGTCTCCTCCCGGTGGGACATGCCCGGAACACCTCATCCGAATCAGATGCCCCAGCCACCTGATCTGGCTCCTCTCAATGTGGAGGCGCAGCGGCTCTACTCTGAGATTCTCCCAGATGACTGAGCTTCTCACCCTATCTCTAAGGGAGAGCCCGGACACCCTGCGGAGGAAACTCATTTCAGCCGCTTGTATCCAGGATACTACTGACCCACAGCTCGTGACCATAGGTGAGGGTAGGAACGTAAATCGACCGGTAAATCGAGAGCTTTGCCTTTCGGCTTAGCTCCTTCTTCGCCACAACGGACCGATACAAATTCCGCATCACTGCAGACGCTGTACCGACCCGCTTGTCGATCTCCCGTTCCATTCTTCCCTCACTCTTGAACAAGACCCCGAGATACTTGAACTCCTCCACTTGGGGCAGGATCCCCGACCCGGAGAGGGAACGCCACCCTTTTCCGACTGAGGACCATGGTCTCAGATTTGGAGGTGCTGATTCTCATCCCAGCCGCTTCACACTCGACTGCGAACTGCTCCATTGATAATTGGAGATCACGGCCTGATGAAGCTAACAGAACCACATCATATGCAAAAAGCAGAGATGCAATACTGAGGCCACCAAACCGGACCCCCTCTATGCCTCGGCTGCGCCTTGAAATTCTGTCCATGAAAGTTATGAACAGAATCGGTGACAAAGGGCAGCATTGGCAGAGTCCAACCCTCACCGGGAACGAGTCCGACTTACTGCCGGATATGCGGCCTGAACTCTGACTCCGGTCGTACAGGGACCGAACAGCCCGTATCAGGGGGTTCGATACCCCATACTCCCAATGCACCCGCCACAGGACCCCCCAAGGGACATGGTCGAACACCTTCTCCAAGTCCACAAAACACATGTAGACTGGTTGGGCGAACTCCCATGCACCCGACCCCTATGGCCCCTCCCACAGGTGGTGAGCCCATGAGAAGGGGGACCCACGTTACCCTTTCGGGCTGTGCCCAGCCGGGCCCCTTGGGTGCAGGCTGGCCACCAGGCGCTCGCCTTCGAGCCCGACCTCCAGGACTGGCTCCAGAGGGGGGCCCCGGTGACCCACGTCTGGGCAAGGGAAACCTAGATCCATTCATATTTTTCATCATAGGGGTCTTTTAGCCGTGCTTTGTCTGGTCCCTCACCTAGGACCTGTTTGTCATGGGTGACCCTGCCAGTGGCGTGAAGCCCCAGACAACTTAGCTCCTAGGATCATTGGGACACACAAACCCCTCCACCATGATAAGGTGACGGCTTCCAGAAGGGGCTTTTAGAACTGAACTACTCAAATAAATAATATTTTGTTCCATAGTCAAATGTATTGATATCCTCTGTATATTCACATAAGCCTGTTTACATAGGAGCTAAGAATCTAATCAATCTCCGATTTCTTATCGAGTTACAGTATCTGAATATTTCGTCACGTAAAACCGCACAATATGATCACGCCTAGACTCCTCCCCTCTACAGATATCTTTGCGCAAGTAAATTGGTTAATTTAATTCTTTTACATCTGTTTGTGCGTTTGAGAATAACTATCTGTACTTTCGCAACCTTACTTGGTCAAAACACCTTTTTGACAGTTGCGCTCTTGCTTGAACGATTGATGGAGATCTTATAAGCAGAATCTCTTGATGTTGTTGTGAAGGATTTTTCTTGTTCCAACCTAAAAAGCACCAGCTTCTGGCATTCAAAAATGATTTTCAGTTGTTATCAATAGCTAATGTAGCATTTTGTAGTTAGTTTGTTTTGTTTTGCTTATGCAGGGCTTGTTGTTGGTTCGTTCCTAATCATCGTGTCACAATTTAGCTTGCAGCAAAGATGTGTAGTGATTAGTTTTTCTCTTCTCAGTACAAGCACTATGCAACTTAATAAAACAGGGAATCTCTTTTTTTGTGTGGTTGTGGCAAGCTACTTTTGCCAAGGTTTTTGTTTTTGTTTCAGCACAGAGTGCGAGTACTACGATGATACCAATTGAGCTTTTGGTTTCGTCCTTCCGTTTTGCTCCGACATCCCCGGTGTGCCAGCGTGCTTACCTCCAACATTGTACCCCAAACAAGAGTTCTGGTCGCAGTAGCCTGGCGGTCCAGCTGGTCCGGTGGAACCTGGATTGCCCGGCCTCCCCGGAGCCCCCGGGTTCCCAGGCCGCCCGACGGGCCCCTGACTGCCCGTGCGCCCCTCGCCTGGTAAGCCTGACGATGCAACCAGAGCAGGTGCGTCAGAGTTAGTAAATAAAGAAAAGTAAAAGTGCGGCATCCAGCCTGGATGAGGTCATTGAACTTTCATCTTTCTCAGGCTGCTCCAGCAACACGGTGACACTAAAGAATTTGGAAGCCGCCTGCCATGTCGATTCTGCACGAAGGAAGCCACGGGATAAAAGAGCGGATAACAAGCAGAGTTTTATGGAGTCCATCAAGTGTAGTCTAAAGTTACAGTAAATTTGTTTAAGCGTCCATTTGGAGCCATTCGCCATCATTTCTAAAATAACATCCCTTTTAATATTTCTAAAGGAGTCTACTGGGCAGTGTTAAAGTCGCCCATCTTATCCTATATCACACAATGACCACAAAATGGCTTTGTTTGATTTTTATTACAAAAAAACAACAACAAAATCTAAACAAAATGCATAGCTGCATCCCATTGGACCAGTTTTAATTGTTTATGATACTATTTCTGTGTATGTACCATCATCTTCCACGTTCAGCCACAGTTGCCATTGATTTCATGTACTGATTGATTTGCTTTCTTCTGACATAAACACCAACTGGTAAACTGAGCCCAAGATTTGGTGGTTTCGATCAAGGGAACCTCAACAATCCGCTAACATGGTCTATCTCTCCAGCAACTCATGTAGTCTCTATTTGCGTATGGAATTGGTCTGTCTTCTGATTCCAAAGCAAAGTCTTTTAAAACTGTGCTGAGAAAGTGCAGAACGCCTATTATGACTCACCAATTGATTGTGATCGTCAAATAACCATTTCATTAAACGTGCTTCACCTTTCAGTCAAAGCTGTCGTACTCGAGGCCTTTACGAGATGTCACAAGAATGTGTTAAAGACACTCAAGGCTTTCGCCACGCTGAGGCAGACAATTCCCGAAGCTAACGAGGAAATCACGCTGTAGTTCTTTCTGTAAATGGAAAACTCCCTCAAGCTACTTCTGGATTTCATCCGAAAGCAAAGCTCAACCGGTGTCAGCTACTTACCGGTAACTACGACTAAAACATACTGTATATGGTTTTGTTTGAAGAAACACAAGGATCTCCAGAGTTAAAGCACTTGGTATTCGATATGCCTGGAGAATAATCGAGCAGCGCTGTGACAGTTCTGATGGGAAAAGAGAATGCAGACCTCTGCCAAGGCCTTCGCATTTGTCACCCGTGAAATCAGTGTGTGAAGATTGATGATCTGGGATCTTAATGGCTCAGAGAAGGTCAAGTTTCATCAGATCCCACCCGGATGCGCAGGAACAAAACATTAATCCTACATTGGCTCAAAAGATTTCAAACTCAACTGACGGGATTCGATTTGCGTCAATTAAAATCAATAAATACGTAATCGACATTCAATCTAGATGACGCTTTTGACTTTACAGCTTCTGACCCTTAGACAACTAAAACCATTTTTAAAATGATAATTTAGTTACAGTCCCCTTTATAAAATCCTATGATCATACAAATCCAGATTGCTATTTCAAATACCTTGGACACTAAATTACACACAAAAAAATACATGAATCCAAAGCCATCAAAAGGTCTAATAGCCTTAATGGGGTTTCATCTTACCTGGTGGTCCTGGGGGGCCCCTTGGTCCTTGATTCCCAACACCCGGACTCCCCCTCTCACCCTTCTCCCCTGCGAGACCTGGAGACAACATGTTACCACCACATGTTATCACATTTTTCATTTCTGCTACATACATACTTAAGAATATATTTCCACAGTGTTCTCCCAAACTTTTTTGAGCCAAGGCATATATTTGACTTTAGAAAAATCTAACAGTACACCACAAAGAAAGATTTCACAAAAAGTCAATTTACGGAAATAACGAAGACCTTGTCTCAATTTACTCAAAAATGGACGACGCAGTGTGAAATCTGGGCCGTTTAGTGGAACACAAAGCTATTATTCCATCGTATGAATGGCAACAGGTCGCTTAATTGGGCCTTCTGCAATCCAATGAAAAGGCGTTTTATTGTTCTGCCTGTCACCACACGTCGAACAGAAATATATTACGTGTTGTAAAAAAAAGTACTGTATATTTTCAGACCAATTAACTGAAATTGGATAATGTTCCATGGCACAACAGTGGTTGGGAAGGACTGCACTAGATAGATATTGAACGATGAAGTTAGGATAACGACATAAACAATGCAGAATGTGAAGAATTGATAATGAGCTGCAACCAATTAGTGAGAGGAAACGTTTGTTTGGAAAGTGACAGGAATTCCATTCCTGATTGCCTCCATCTTGACACATGTCATCCTTCCTATATGAAAGCCAGTGAGTCGTATTTTGTCCGCATGCCACTCAAACCTCTTCGTCCCTCACCTCTCTCTCCTGACCGTCCACTCTGCCCGTTATCACCGGGGAAGCCGGGCCTGCCGGCTGGTCCTTGGTCTCCCTGACGTCCCGGGGGGCCCCTTCCACCCGGCTCACCGGGTGGTCCGGGCACCGGATGCACTGACCCGACCGACTGGACTGGGATCTGGTTCAGGATGGAGTTGTAGCGCGACAAGTGGCCTGCAAACAGGAAGAATTGACGATGATGATGATGATGCAAGAAGGCACCGGGAAGGTTCGTGCTTCCCCTTAAGTAGCCTGATTTGTAGCAACTCTTTTTCTATTTTGTGGAGTTTCCTGCATGCTGTCTGCTCTTTCATGTTGCATTATACACCCTAAAAATCAAACAAACAACCCTTTAACACAGTTTAGCTCAATTTTGTTGTCTTTTCTTTATTTGTCTGAAGCTGCTGTACCTTGTCTCCGGCACTTTGAAACACCGGGAGAATATAATCCGACACATGAACTGTATTAAGAATTATACCTTCACAAAGATACTAATTCTCTGCTTTAATTGACACTACTCCTCTCAAGTAGCTAAATAAGATAACCAAAATAACAGAAACACCTCTTATAATGCAGCACAGTCGCACACCACTGCAAACTATGAATTTAAACACATTTAAAAAAAAAAAAAAAAACATTCATCATACTTTTCCGCAGAAATTTGGAACTAAATATGGCACTGAATCTTATATTGTGGGAGTGTACCTAATGTGTCTGGGGTTTTGTTTCGTTTATTACTCACTTTGAATGAGCTGCTCACACACTTGTCTTGCGATAGCGCGCACCGCTGCCTGGGACTGCACGTCACCCTGTGAAAAATACATACTCGAGTTATACACACACACAAGAGATACAGTATATATATATATATATATATATATATATATATATAATTGGAGGCTCAAAAATCCCTCCATTTAGAGCACATCTGAGGAGGAACTCAGTGCTCCCCTTTCATTGTAAAAAGCCATTCAACATTTGGAAACATCCAGAAAACGTCCAGAGGGCTTGTGAAATCCCTCCAGCAAATCTTTCTTTTATTACAGACCCACAGCAGATGCAGGCGGCAGTGGCGCGCTAAATATTTCATGTGACTATTTCCAATAAATGTTTTAACTTGTCCCTGTTAAATGATCATACACCACCCCATTGCTGTGAAGTGACTTTCATCATTGGGAAGATGCCCACCAGGCACAAAATTGTAATACAGAGAGAGAAATCCATCCCTGGAGAGACCTCCTCTCTTCCAATAAATAAAGCGCAGTCGGACACAAATGACCGTAAAAGTAGATGAAATTGGTCGGATGAAGGTTTCATTCAGGGTGGCGAGCCGCGCGCCTCGCTCTCTGATCACTCTGTCGTCAAACGCGACTCTCTTCCGAGGCGCGAACACTGACTTGATTCGCTTTCTGATTCGCAGGCAGCGCGAGGGAGAAACACAATGAGCGACTCGAATCAAGGCACCGTTGCTGAGTCTTAGCAATATTTCCATTTAACAAAATTGGAATAGTTCTAAGCACAATTGATGAAATGTGCAAGTGCAAGACTTACTCTTTCTCCTTTGTCTCCTTTGATACCAGCAGGACCCTGCAAAATAAAAAAGCACAAGAGGAGAATAAAGACGGGACTTGGATGTGAAGGCACATCTGACTATATTGAAAGTAAAATTATAATTTCTTTTAATACCCCCTCACCACTATACACTACCACAATCGGTACTTTGAAGTTGTGATGCATTTCATTCATTCATTCATCTTCCGTTCCGCTTATTCTATTTCGATAACAGGTTCTTTGTGTGCACATAAAAGTGTACACAAAATTGCCGCGGCTTCGGGGGGCTTCTGGCAACACTGTAAAGCACACAGATCTCAGATCTGCTCACGCCAGATACACGCGAAAGCTGCCAAGCGCACGAACGGATATCAGAGTGCAGCACATTGTAATCCTGAGGCAAATAAAAGATCAACGTTACCTGCCTGGGATTTCATAATCAAGTTAAGCATATTACAGTGCTAGAACAAAAAGCTTGTTTTATCGCTTGTGTAACTTGTGTATGACAATTATATTGTGGTGGACAGTCTCTCTCTACAGTCAATGTATTATTAAAGTAACAAGAAAAGTGTTAATAAAACTCACTTTGTGCCAAAGCGTGACAAGCGTCCACTGCGGCTTTGCGCCTTTGGATAATTAGATGCGTAGCGATGTCAGTGCGACAGCGACAATAGTGGATGCAGACTTTAACGCCCCATCCCGAGTCCTTGCACAGGACAATGAGTTGGAGGAAAAAAATGTGAAATTGCTGGCTTACATGGCCAGTGTGAAAGCAGCTAGTAATAATAAAAGCGTTTCTGGTAGCTGTCCAAAGGTTTTGCATTTGCTCCATGATAATGTCTATATTTTCCTTATATATAATGGTGATTGAGACCATTTTCTTTACCGCATTTATTTATTTATCATTTATTTATTTATTTTTTACCGAGACCACCAACTGTGTTTGCTACTTGGGGATGCTACCGAATGGGAGGAACAGAAAAGCACCGTTTAACAAGGACACTCGTTTGGGATATACGCTGTTCTTTCCAGTTGGACCATGCATGTGCAGTCTGACCTTGACGATGAAGAGTTCATGATGACAGCGTGTTTATCGTAACCTTACCTTTCACATGAGGCTCATAAATCAGCTCAGAGGGAATCACAGCTTTTTCAAGATGACAAACATAATGCTGCTTTATTCCATGTCAAGGAATATAAATTAAAAAGACTCTGGCGGTTGACCCCAACGCATTCCAACTCTACCACTAAAAATGTCCTGTTTCGATATTTTCTTGTGGCATGAAAGAGTAACGAGCCTCCTGTGGCGCTGACTTGTGTATCCCTTGTACTGTATCTCATGATTTGTACATTTACACCAGAAAACTTTTCCCTCATTGCTCTGTCTCCATTTTACTGCTCCTCATTTCATTTTATTCTCGTTTTTAGCAGAGCTGATGTAACAAAATGTACTTTTATACACTGTGTATAATTGCTGTGTCTATCTATCTATCTATCTATCTATCTATCTATCTATCTATCTATCTATCTAGCTAGCTAGCTAGCTAGCTAGCTAGCTAACTTTGTGGGAACAGTTCTTGCATTTCTATCGATCCATCATCCATTTGAATGTGACAATTTCTCTTTTTATTAAGAGAAAAAAAATCTGCATAATTTTTGATTTTTGGGCAACTTTTTTATGTTTTAATTTTTTTTTAACAAATACACTTCCAATTAGAAGGAATGTATCACAGCTATTCCCAGTTGACATACAACACACAATTGAAGCATTTGTTAATAGTACGATTTATGCTTTCAGTCTGTAAACGCATCATTTAGAGGATAAGAGGAGAGCAGTTAAAAGGACACTAAAGGAGCTTGGGAAGAATTGTACTTGAAACTGAGGATATGTGATGCAAAATTCACCTGGGTAGAGCACAGGAAGGATATCGTAAGAAACTGTTTGATTTTCTCGATTAAGTCAAGCACATGGTCACATGAATTTTAATCATCACGATGTTATTTTTCCATGAAATTCAAAAAAGATGAAATATAAATCGACTTACAGAAGGTCCTTGTTCCCCTTGAGGTCCTGCTGATCCAATCGGGCCAGGAGCTCCAGGTGCACCCGGGGCTCCCTGAGAGAGAGAGAGAGAGAGAGAGAGAACGGAGAGACAGAAAGCATTGCTCCCTAATCGAATGTATCCGGCAAAAATGTATTCTGTGACTAATTATAAGAAAGCATAAACTTACAAGAGGGCCCGTCGGCCCCTGTTGACCTTGAGGTCCGTTATTACCTGGGAGGCCCTGTGAAAATATAGTTGACGCTGTTCTTATTTTCCGTAAATTTCAAGAATCAACATAGAGCAGCACAATTCTTGAAAAATACAAATAACAAACCCACAATCATGCGCTATTTGATAACACGTCTCGTGTACCTCCAATCAGTTTTCATTGGCAGATTTACAAAATTTTTATTTTCATTAGCTACACAATTGCAGCTCAGTGTTCCTGCAGTTTTGGCACATAGTTGCACAAATCCACTGTTATTCACCTTGGAAACCTTTGTAATGTGGAATTATCATCCAACCGGGAAATAATGGATCGGTTTTCTCTCTCCGAATAGCACCCGGTGCCCTTTCAACACGGACTCTCGCCTTACGTGGCTCTCCTTTCAGCTTGTGTGAAGCGAAGCCAACACAAAGCAATGCAACTCCTCAAATATTGAACACAGCTGAAGATACAAGCCCCCAGATATTCGAACCAACTAGCCTCTAAGTTCCCCTTACGTGTTTTGGCTCGCTCGCGAGGTTAAATCCTGTTTGGTGAGAAAGATTGCTGAGAACGTTCCCTGCGGTGTTTCATTTTAGGAGGCAGCTACGGTATCAAGAGGATCTTCATCGGTCCAAATGAAAACACTCGGCTACAACGGCACAATGTACATTCTTCACACAGTAACAAATCACGGAAGAGTAAGAGCCACCCAGGAGTCAAGCGTCCTAGCAATCACTGGGACCAAACCACTAAAGACACTCTGGAGAAGCTAGACTCACATCTCGCTATTACACAAAAATGCATCGGTAATTTCGTAGACCGGCACAGCCCGGCAGATCGGAGAGCGGGCGAAATGGCAAATGAGGAAAGCATTTTATCTGTTGCATCCGAGTAACGAAAGACACATTACCCTCGCTCCAGGCGGACCATCCCTCCCGGGGGAGCCCTGACTTCCAGGAACACCCTAAACACAACACAAACAAACAAAGATTTAAATCATCGTAGCAAAGCTCACCGTTATTTAGAACAATCTTTCTGAATCTTTATTGAGCCAAAACATATTTTACATGAGGACAAATCTCATGGCACACCACTAAAGCAAAAAAGGTCACAAAAAGTATAAACTGTATACTGAAATAATGATGATCTCGTCACAATTTACAATTTTACTCAGTGTGAAATGTTCGCTTTGTTTAGTGGAACACAAAAGCTATTTTTCTGCTGTGTGAGTCGCAACAGGTGGCTCAGCAGGTTAATTGTACCTTCTATCGTCTGGTGGAAGAACATTTAAATGTTCATTATATGTCGATGGAATAGCTAGATGAGCAAAGATAATTTATCCATACTCATTTTAAAAAACCTTTACCGGTAAGTGAAATTGGATAATTGGCAAACCTGAGGATCTCTCACTAATGTGCTGTGCCACAGTGGTTAGAAATCACTGATTTAGAACCTTAAGCGAAGACATAATAGTTATACCATTGAGTCAGTCACAAAAAGAAAACTTTTATTTTATTGTATTTATTATTGTATTAATTGATTTGATCACAATGAATGGTTACCTCACAGTTATCAGTTTTGCTTAAATGCCATGACGATTTGTATGCAGATCATGCATGTTTTTAACTAAATGGGTTTTAATAGATACAACAAAAAAAACAAAAAATACAAAAAATACAAAAAAAAGAGATAAAAGTTTCCTCAAAATGTGTGCGTAGAAAGAATGGCAGTGAATGTGTAAAATGCAGAGTGAGGATGCACTCATCTGAAAGAATACTTGACAATATTGAGCAAGATGAGGAGGCTTGTGGCTACGATGCAGAGCGAGCTCAATCACGCATCCAGGGTTGGTATTATAAAGCTGGAAAATTGATTAAAAAAAAGAGTTGATCTCTCAAGGCCTCTCAAGTTGTTCCGCACCGAACTCATCCAACGCATGCCTTGCTGGACCTTGCTTTGTGCACCGGTGCACATTCACGCTGGAGCAGAAAGGCCTTCACCACTGTCCAGAATGTAACCGTATTGTGTCTGGAATGTATCCACAATGTTTGCAAAATGTATCCAAAACGTATTTGGTATGTGTCCTGAATGTATCTGGAAAGTAACTGGAATTTCTGCAGAATGTATCTGGAATTTATCCAGAATGTAACTGAAATGTAATCTGGACAATAACCAGAAGGTATCCGGAATGTACTGGATCTGTAATGTAGTGGGGAATCTATGCAGAATCTATCTGTAATATATTCAGAATTGAACCAGAATGTATCCGGACTATACTTGCAATATAATCAGAATGTAATTGGAAAGTATCCAGAATGTATCTGGAATGTAACCGGAATTGATCCAGAATGTACTGTTTCTGGAATGTGTCTGGAATTTATTCTGCATGTAAGTGCAATGTAACCAGAAAGTATCCAGAATGTATCGTGTCCGTGTAAAACCCAGTGAGACAGAATCCCGCAATTAAATAATTAGATGATGTCACTTCTCCTGCCCAGCTGTGTTAAAAATGAATCATTTTAATAATTTTACAAGTTAACTCTTCAGGCGTGACCAGGTGTGTTTGTGTGTTGTGTGTTATTAACGCCATGATTATTAACAGACACACACATACACACACACACACGCGTGCGTTGATAAAAATTTAAAAGCGAGATAGGGAAGATGGATGCCCAAACGTGCTGTTCATTGTAGCAGCATTTTCTTTCCTATCAAAGTAAAAAAAAGATTAGGCGATGCTTGATGACAAGGTTGGATGGTATTTATTGCGGCCACACATGGAGGAAGGAAAGAAGATTGAGGAGAGAGAGAGAGAGAGAGCGAGAGAGAGAGAGCGGTACAGATATTTGCTGTAGTACTCGAAAAATGGAAGCCCTCACGCAAGCACGCACGCACACGTTCCTATACTTCTATCACATGATTCCAAGGTAACATGGTGCTGCAGGCACAGGTTGCAATAAGATGATGAAGTTGATTTATGGCCATACAGTTTATGGTGTTATTCATACAAGTGTTTACTGTAATTCTGAATTTTCTTGCGCGTCAGGTTAGTGAAAGACTAACTCCACCCGTTCCCTACAAATTCGGGTTCGGCAGGAACGCAATTCCATCGTAAAGCGGGGACGCCCTGTTTTAATTTGTTAATTGCTTACATGGAGGTCATGCTCAACAGGAGACCATTTGTTAACCAAATACTCACAGCTGAGATTCATACTCAGCACTCTTTTGAGTTTGGAGTTTGGTGAGAGTGTCAGCCAGGGATTCCACTTTAAATAGAAACGGAAAACTCCAAAGTAAATTATAAGTCACACAGAGTTGATAAGCACCGCTTATGTGGGACTGCCCTCACAGCGCTCACAGAAAGAAACCAGATTAATATTTCATTTGCTCTGGCGGGACAGTAACAGATAACGCGAACTTTACAATTGGAATAAATCGTAGAAGTGTGACTCTTTCCTGCTCATGACCGAGTTTGAAAGTAAAGTCTCAATTTCATCCAGTAGCCTGTTTTTTCTGCTTCACAAGATGGATAAAAGCCAGTTTATTGAACCGACACATCATGTACGATCAGTTATGATGATGACGGAAATCTCGAAATACCGATTACCTTTTAATGAAACATGAGGTGAAGTCATTGAATTTCGGGTTTCTACGGCCGCAAGGCTCGTTTGATGTCTGCCCGCAGGCTGCTGGCGCTTGAGTGAGAATTCATGGGCCGGCCATTTGTATTCATCACGTATTGTATTTTGATCATGACCAAAATGGAGTGAGGAAAGGACTGGAATCAGTGATTTCTGGGACGACTAGCAAACAGTTTTGACGTCAGGCTTAGTCTGACTTTTACAAGACTTGATGACAACGCTTACCATTGGGCCGGCCGGGCCGATCTCTCCTGTTTCTCCCTTCTCCCCAGCAGCCCCCTGCAATGCAAACAGTCTTCCGCATGTCAGCTGTCTGAGTGATCGCGATCACAGCCGCGGATATTCAAGGGACCAAAGAAACCAACATCAGTTTTCTTCATCAAGTTATGCCCCGACATGAGCGAGCGCTGGAATACATCCTACAAATGTCTGGCAGGATATCTTTTGACAGTCTACGCTGGCACTTGTTTGATAGCACAGAACTTGTGAATACAGTAAACACACAATGTGATCTTTCTGCCCACTTGAAGAAACACATTTTTTTTTTCCCGTTATATCATTTCTCATGCATGTATGACCAAGACTACAATTTTAAACTTTACGCACTGGTATTCTTCTAGGAATGTGGAATTTATCTAATATTAAACATACCAACAGTATCCTTGAGGTACATATTGTGAGAATGTCAATAAGCAAATCTTACCTGAGGCCCCTGAATTGAGAGGCCGCTGGGTCCCTGAGGTCCTGACGGTCCAGGTGGTCCAGCAGGGCCGGTCTCTCCCACAGGCCCTTGCGCCCCCTGTGAAAAAACAAAAAACAACAACAAAAGAACAATCTAATCATTTGAATATAGTCCTCAATTAATGCTATGCTATTCATTTCACTTTTACTCTGCAGCTACAACATTAGGTCAATCAAATATTTAGAATAATGTAGTCACTAATAATGACATAATTTAATGAATAAATATGAGAATGGCCGGCACGGTGGGCGACTGGTTAGCACAGCTGCCTCACAGTTCTGAGGACCGGGGTTCAAACCCCGGCCCCGCCTGTGTGGCGTTTGCATGTTCTCCTCGTGCCTGGGTGAGTTTTCTCCGGGCACTCCGGTTTCCTCTCACATCCCCAAAACATGCGTGGTAGGTTGATTGAGGACTCTAAATTGCCCGTAGGTGTTAATGTGAGTGCGAATGGTGCCCTGCGATTGGCTGGCGACCGGTTCAGGGTGTATCCCGCCTCCGGCCCGAAGATAGCTGGGATAGGCTCCAGCACGGCACGCCCGCCACCCTAGTGAGGATAAGCGGTAAAAGAAAATGGATGGATGAAATGAAAAATGACAATGAAGTAAACTAAAATGACATCGGATGCGTCATTTTCCAAATATCGGCCCAATTTATCTCCACATTCCAAATGAATGGGAACGTGCTGGTGTTGGGATGAAGTCAACAGAATAGTCGCGCGCTTCAAATAGCTCGGCAGAAAGTGCAGTGATAAGAACGCTGCCAAGCAATTGTGATCTTGCAGGCGAGGACAGTGTATGTGTGTGGCATATCAATGTGGCAATAGCACCCAGAAATGGATGTCACATAACGCACATGGTCTGCATAGACGAATCAAAATGTCCTCTATTCTGCCCATGTTTCCTTCTTGGGAATTTCTAGAAAGATTCCTGGGTGGGCCATCTCATGTTCATCGCTCGACACTCATATTTTCCCATTGACTTACTGAAAGGCCACCTTGCATGATCGAGCACAAGTGGTGAGAAGAACCCTATCTGACCGAAACGCGGTTTCCATATGTCAGACTAAATGCACGTGAAGAAGATTTTGGCACGCAACAGCAAACCTCGTTACACCGAACCGTAGCAGAAATATACAAACATACAATGCATGGTAATCCTTAATAAAACCATGAATATGATGGGTAAAGTTAGTAAAGTTGCTATTGCCAGATGATTTCTTTCACAAAATGTTAGGCCTTAGATCCATATACTGTATGTGTATTGCACTTTGCTTAACGTGCAGTTTTGGCTGGCGATCAGTTCAAGGTGTACCCCGCCTCTCGCCCGAAGATGGCCGGGATTGGCTCCACCACGCCCGCGACCCTTGTGAGGAGTAGGTTTTAAATCTGCTTTCTGTCTTTTCCCAAGTGATGTTTATTGACATGCCCTCAAGAACGAAGAGGGCGATATTGTAAAAGACTCTTTGTTTGTGAGCACTTCACATCCAGGACATTTCATTCCATCTTTTGAACACTTCAACAGACACTAGATGGGGGCAGTTCTGTCCTTGGAGATCAGGTGTGGACCATACATATTTAGAACGTATAGTCAGCAAGTGTGTGAGAGATGTAGTGGGCGTTTTTATTGATCCTCCCTTACTGTAGTTGTTCCTCGTGGGACGTCCTTCTCATCCCCCTGTAGCGTTGTAGCTCCACCACATCAATGTATTGTCTTTGACTCATTAAAAAGTCACGCAGCCACTTCCTTCATCTTTAGCACTTTACATTTTCAACCCCCACTCAAGACCTCTGCGTAGGAATAGGAGTTTATAAATTGCGTTCTCTGTAGATAGAATATATTGTGTCTCGTGAACTTTTCATGTTTTACTTCATGAAGACAGAACATAACACTAAAGTAGCTCCAACTCTTATGACGGTAAAATTCAGGCGAAATGAAATCAGTTTCTTTTGTGAAATAGTTACAGTTTATCTGTTTAAAAATGTTACATTTATTAATAAACATTTTATTTTTCAATATGAAGCCGGTTTAATTGTAATTGCCTCAAACGTGGTTACTCAGATATTCAAATTGTTTTGGGCACAGAAAAAAAGAAAGAATGCTAAGAATTATTTGTTCATATGATTAAGGGAAGCATTACATGCGTTTAGCGTGGCACCAGAAATGCAACACTGGGACTTTTACTCACCGTCACTCCAGGTTCGCCCCTGTCCCCTCGCGTTCCCCGAATCCCCGGACCACCCTGGAACACACCATAACAGTCCACAACCAATAGTACAATCATTTCACTAAGAAGTACTCCTCTGCCAAAATATGTGTACATATGTATTTGCTAGCATTTAAAACATGCACAAGCACACAAACAACGCAGTATGTGAGTGTGTTCTCGATTTCACAAGAATTGTTACATCAGCCAACTTGAATGACTCCTTTCTGCAACATGGGCAATAAATACAGTGGCCCTGGGTACCATGCTTAATTCCAACCATGATCTAATTTAAGCTGTGCGTTCTCAATAACTCAGCAAAAGTGTCGTTTTAATGTTCTTACTATTGAATTGTATCCACAAGTTAAGTCTCAGTCCAACAAACTGTTGTCAGACTGTAGCTCCAGCTTGGCCCAGAAGCTATAAATTATTCTACTTGGAAGACATTACTTCCTGTTGTAAAAACACCTTCCAACTGTAGATTTATAGTCATCCTTTGGACTGCAACATGTTTTGACATTAATAGTGTCTATTTACTGAGCAACACAATCTTTGCAACAGTGTGTGAGTGATATTTGTTTACATTTCACAGCATTTGTTTGTATGCGAGTGACAAGCGGGGTGCATCTTGATTATTGCACTGTTAAAGTCAGAAAACTAAATAGGACATATTATTTAATTTCTTGATTGATTTGAATGAACTCTTGAAAACAATTAAGATTCAATTTGGATTATTGATGGGCTTTCAATGATCAAATACTGATGTCTACTACTAATGTAATGCGAAGAAGGCAAACGTGGTTCAATTTTGAAATGTTGGCTTTTTGGACAGCTCTGGCAAGGATAAAGACATTCCAAAACAAAGTTTGCTGTTAGCATTTAATGCTTCAATTCAATTCATTGTGCTGCTCCTTCTGGTGTTAGCCGTCTTGGCCACCAGGAGGGAGTATAATTCAGTTGTGCAGACACAAAAGAAGAGGAATAGTCCTTCTACTATGCGACTCAGAGGAATATATGCCTGTGAGTATTGTTATATTATCATTTGTTGATCCACGAATTGTTTTCAGATATCCGTCGCTTCTTAAACCCCTAACTATTGATGCTAAATGTTAGCTTGTCAATGGAATCTTGCATAGTGTTTTAACATTAAGCTAACTGAAAGCACATTCTATTTGTTGCACGCTACCTATTTACACAATTACTTAGCACTTACAAACTCCAACCTTGTAATCATCTCAGATAAGCGTTTATCATGAAAAAAAAAAATCAATATAATGTGTTTTTATAAGGATAGGTACATGGTAGACAAACATTACAGCACGGTGGCTGGTGTGCTGTTGTAGCACTGAAAATATTGATCCCATCATGGCATTCACTGACGGCCACATTCCGCCGTTACATTGTGATTTAAGTAGTCCATTCAAAGCTGCGGGGCAAAAAAAAAAAAGGAGACATAAAGTAAAAGGGAAAAAAGAGAGTCAGTGTTGGGATCAAGAGGATGTAAAAGAAAATAATCGGATGGCCACAAAGACAGCATCGCAGCTGAGTGCCGTGCTGCTGGTAGTTGAAGAAGGAAAGTGAAAGGAAAATTCACACACAAAAAGAGGCGAGGGGAGGATAACCAAACAGTAGAAATTGCGCATTAACATATACATTGGCTGTTTGTTGCTGAACTGCAGTATTCTCGCACTACAGGCTTCTTAAGTGAGCCATAATTAAAGAAAATTAGAAAGACGGTGGCATGTGGCTGTGGATTCCTCAAATGAAAAAGTGGACCTGACTTGGTTGCACAGGGATGAAAATTGTGGCGGATCGTAATCGTCTGTGATGAACAGAATCACCATTTCATTACTCTCTCAAACGAGGGGGTGCCAACACAATGATTGGTAGTTCAGAGAGTCGGAAGTGAATCGCAGAAAAAAGCAGGACATATGGCCAAAAGAAAGACTGAACGGGGAGATAAACAGAGACAAGAGTAATTGAAAAATGGGAATCAGGACAAGAAGCCATCAGCGAATTTAGGTGTTACTTAGTATGTGTGGTCTTGAATTCATTTCAAGCAAATCGACTTCATCAATGTTCAGAAGGCAAACCATTAAAAAATTGAAAGGAAATGTGTAGTGTCGTGTAGATTGCAATCAAGCAAAATTTCAGTTTCTAACTTTTTGATTAGATAAGCAAATGAGTGAATAGCTCCTGGGAATTTAGGATCCAAGAACAAATGGGCGGAGGAAAAATAAATAAGAAGAGAGCGAGAAGGAACAAATCAAAGTTGACCAACAAGACCTTTTTAGTCAAACTTAATTCTGAATCGCAGAAACAACAAACAACAGGGACTCACAGGAGGTCCGGGAGGTCCTGGGGGTCCCTTGCTGTCTTGGAAACAGCTGCAGGCGCGAGGCATCGACGGGCACTCCTCCTCAACTCGCTACAACATCAACACACCCGTAAACACATTAGGATTATACTGTAGATATAGCCCATATATTACATATTTTATCATGAAAAACAAAATATATTTCTCAGTTGTTATTTTTCTAATGTTTATCCGTGTAAAAGTCATTAGCCTGAAAGTCATTTCATCAGAATCCAGTGGCCTCAATTAAGCTTTTGTGGATTACCCCGACCTGGATGACTGACAATCTCCACAGACACAGAAAAAAATACAACTCTTTTCAGCAAGCGCATTGCTATTTCTTTTCTGAAAACGACTTGAGCAATTACGCAACAAACTGACACTACCTTGCATAATATGTGATTTTGATTCATTCTGTATTGGATTGTGCAACTAGTACCTCCGTCGCGTGTGCACATGAGAACATAATGCTGAATGGACACAACATACAGTATATCCTCGAGGCGCTCATTGCCTGTAATTCGATTTTATAAATGAAATTAGCGCAGGTGCTGTTACACGCCGGTGCAGCTTCGCCAACGATCATCGCCATTCAAACTGGTTCCGAGTCATTTGGATCTAATTTTATTTTGGTCATTGTGGCTTTATCGTCACTCAAATTGATCGCAAGCGCAATTACGGCTCTGACAATTTGAGCCTCTGACATCCACCAAATGACTGCCCATTCAGCGATGACTAGAGTGTGTGTGTGTGTGTGTGTGTTTGTGTGCGTGTGTTCTTACCAAAGCTGGCAGTTCACAACACTTATCCCTGCTTGCCCACGATGTACTGCAGATGATATCAAACATCTGGAGCTGAAACTGAAAACACACACACACGTAACGCTATACTCAGCGTGGTCAGGCTTTTATGGCCTCAGAGACATCCAGACATCTTGAAGCGATGTCATGTGAGCATAGGGGACAGCTAAGGGTTATTATGTTAAGTGGATAAAAAGTCCACTTGTCCTCCTTCACCTATTCGAGAAATGCTGTTGCTCGGCATGTTCCAAGCAGCACTCAGGTTGTCACCGCCCACGCCCTTCAGCGTTACCTGTGAGACTTGACGTGTCGAACACGGCAATTAATGCACTCGTTCTACGTCTACACTTTTATACGCGCGCACGCACTTCATTGTATCACTGCACTGTTTGTATTTTTTTCTGCACTATAAACGTATTTTTCATTACGTTCTGTTTAACCGCAGGTGTCAAACACAAGGCCCGGGGGCCACATGTGGCCCGTCATATCATATTATGTGGCCCGCGAAAGCAAATCATTTGCGTCGACTTCCATGTTTCAAATCCTTCAGAAGCTTTTGCGGATGCTTTCATGCTATAACTTGCTAATCATTGTCAGAGAAGTTACAAACATTTTCGTATTTACTGTCATGTCTTGTCAGTGGAAGTCAAGTAGGTCACCCAGGACCTCATACTGACCGGAGCAGAACTGTCCCGTCTGCCTCGAGACCGCACGGTGCGACCCAGGATCTCCACGCCATCCGTGGTGATGTTCCCGGCTGCACTGATGGCTTTTTCGCCGACAAGGGCGCAGTCCAACACCACCGTCACTGCCGTCTTACTGATGGTTACATGCAGCTAAACAGAGAGGACCATTCAATATATTAGGCCGGGCATCAAAATAGGACAGTACAAAAAACAATCCAGTCATTTTAGCAATTGCTAAGAGATGAAACTTACAAAAGTAAACAACAAATTCAACTACCCAACAAAATGATTTCTTTTTTTTAAATTTTTTTTTTTAGCTTTTTTACATATTTTTCATCAATTGATGAATAAAACGTGAATTTGATAGCAACAAACTCTTTTTGGTGGTTTGATGTTAAAATTTTTGGTCATGTTGATCCTGCTGACATTCACCACAAGACTGCGGGTTGAAAATAAGTAACTATGATTACATAAAAGTTTAAATCGGGGGTTGAAATAAAATAAATAAAAGAGAAAAGTAAAAAATGTTTGTGTTTTGTGATTATTCGGTCTCAAATATCAACGGCATCATTTGGTGTTTATAAGGCACCTCGTTTGTTTTTGTCTGACTTCTCATTTTCTAGACATGAGACAAATTGCTTTTGCTTCTTCTGCTGAGACTGATGCATTATCAGTCATATTGCACATATCATTTAGGGGAGGGAACGGGCAAAATGTATTAACTCTGTTGTACTGAGAGAGCGAGAATCCATAACGCAGAGTTATCAAGTGATTGTTATCATCAAAGAGCACAAACACAGCTAAACAAACACCAAACAGGGGGAAAAAAAGGAAACATTATCTGCGCAAAAAGCTACAAAGTTTATCTGAAATAAGTTTTTTTGAAATATATGCAGTTTATTGTGAAGCCTTTTTTTTTTTTTTTTCAGGGTTGATGTCACACCAGAACAAATTTATGTTGTTCAGGAGTCTGGAGGATTTAACAAGCAAATCATTTTTTAAATGTATTATATTCATTTGGACTCCTCGATGGTACATTTAATTTCAAGTCTTTCTAAATTTTTGTTGCACACCACACAGAGGAGCAGACCATGTCATTTCTTTTTGTCCACAGCAGGACTCAAACTGTGACCTTCCGCCCACAAAGCTCAATTCCTCACAGACGAGCCACTGGCATTCCATACAATGTAAAAAATCATAACCAAAATAAATTCTACACCGTGAGAGTCTCTGAGAAAAAAAAAAAACACCTTTTAATGACAAATTAGTCAAACATTCTCGAGTCTCTTCACTCGTTGCCTAAAGCTGAAAAAGATGGATTTATGCGTAATCGGTCATGCAAGTCACTGCAAAAACGCGGGCATCTAGTTAGTTAAATTCAAGTTGTAACCTTGTATAATTTAACTAATATTGAGCTTGGAAGACCAAATACTGAAATATCACAAATTAAGGCAGATTCATGGACAAAGAAATTATTTTTCAGCAAATCTCATTTTACTTGATAATGTTGTCCATGATGTGGATGAACCACCAGGTTGATTAACATCCATTTTGTACTACGAAGCAGCCAATTTTTTTTTTTTGGCCGATGGACATTAATGATAAGATATATAGTATCTGCAAACTGATAATCACAAAAATCTGACTATCACTATTAGATATTGTTACTGACTGTAACAAGGCAAATATAACAATTCTGCAGCGCCCGGCTCACTTTTAAAAAAAAAATTTTATTGCAAGGTATTACTTAGGGATTGTAATATGTTGGTTGGAAAAGTTAAGTGGATACTACACAACAAGCTCAAACCTATTATACCGATTACATTTGGTATATGTGTATAGTTCCACAATCGATACTGCACAACTTCATCCTTTCATACGTCATCATACTGTATGTTTCGGTGAGGCTATTAACTATTATTAAATGTGCATTTGACAATTCACTTTTCGCTGGATCCATCTTTTGTGTTAAAATAAAAATAAATCCATCCACATTTTCTTTATTTTAAGCACGAGTCTTCTCCCTGCCTCTTTTTTTTTTTTTTCCCGTCTGTATGTGTTTTGTTTGTAGCAGATTTGAATAGACGTTGAAAATACTTTGCCGGTGCTGTTAAAATGACAACTTGGAAATCACAATGAGACACTCTGAAATATCAGGATGGAATAAAGATGTGAAAGTTTTTCTTTTTTTAATGGATACTTAAAAGATTTTTAAATTTTTGTATTTTTTTTTTTAAACACCATCAATAATTCATTTACAGTAGAAACACTAACCTTGTGGAAACTGCCATGGAAAACTTTTCTTATTTGAGTTCCTTGAAAGGTGACAGTCTGAAAGTCTCCTTTGTAGTCATAGTTGAAGAACGTCAAACTCTTCCCGGAGCCTTTGGGAGAGTAGTAGAGATGAAGATTAAACCATAATAATAATAATAATAATAATAATAATGTATCATCTTACAGACACATGCATTTAGCAATATGTTGATTATTGTGGTAGAGTGAACTCCTACACATTTTCAACACCCCCATTTGCTTTTTTTGGGGGGTGAACCGACGCTCTGTTATTTCCTGGAAAACTCGCAGCTTTGTACAAGTATAAAAATATTGCTTTGATGCCTTCTTGTGCCAGGGAATTATGTTTATGTGGGCGGAGCCACTTTATTTAGTCAGGCCATAGCCTTGTCTAATCGAAAATAGGGCTTTGCTGCCATTTGTGGCATCTATAAGGGGGGGGGGGGGGGGGAACTATTTTTATGTGGGGGGGGGGCACCATTACTTGTGCATTTTTGCTATTTGTGGCAGGGTTTAAACAGCATTGGAACAGTGTAGTACTTTGTAGTGGTGTAAAACTACACTGCATCATACAGAGAGCTGATTCCAATAAACAAGTTCGCTTACAACCTTTGTGTGGAAATCCCTTTTTGATATCCATCCTTATTAACAAAGTGAGACTTGTTCACTCTCCCCAGACGGTCTCACAGCTCACTGTAGGAAGTAATTATTTATTTCTTTTGCCCTTAACATAGCGAAGGTTAGCTCAGTATGTTCACAAAATACATTTTCTTTATTTTGTTTGGAAGCTGCTGCTGCTTCCTCGAAGTTTCGTGGTGACGCCGATGGACGGGGAGACTCGCACACCTCATACAGTTCAGCACCTGTGACGTCAACATTTAGTAGAACGTGACTGTTATCATCATCCATGCACCATTGTGTTGTCCCAAAATGATCAGAATGTGACCCCAAGTACGCAACGTCTTTGTCAAATGAAAAGTTGCTGGGTGAGTTCATTTCACTTCTCTGTTCTAATCAAACCAATTTCTCCAGGCTCCGTTACTAAAACTGCAGCGTCGTGCAGGATTAATCTTGCGATGCCGAAACTGCAGCAGTGACCACAAATCCGCAGATTGAGACAATGACAAGTCGAAGAAGCAACATAGGTTGAAATAAACCCACAGTCCAAGATGAGTCCCACCAATGGCTCGGTGTCCTTATCGAGGATTTCCCACAATGCAAAGGGCTCCTGTGGAGTCTCGGGAAGAAGGCGGATCATCATAGAGATGGTGTAGTCAGATGGTAAACCTACAGGATGAAGGTACCTGGTACACACATGCAAGAGCGGGCAGACACACACACACACACACACACACACACACACGTTCACAAAACACAGAAAATGAGTTAACTGTGCCCTAAAGGCATGCACCCACTAAGCGTCTTTTCCAAGTCTCTTGGCTGCTTGGCTGAGAGCTTTTCCGAAGTGTTTGGCTGCCTCCAACTGTCTCATAGTGGCACCTTCTTTTCATCAGAGAATCAAACTTTGTTTCTTTTTCTTTTTTCTTTGAGGGGGGGAGGGCACCTCTGAGCACTTGAGGTTCAAAAGATTTCAGCTTCTACTTTGCAGCACTCTTGTCAATGCCACTTTTGAAAAACTGAACGCTCCCAGTTAAGGAGGCTACATTTAAAGCTGGCTGACGAAAAACTCCGACAACAGCACAGACAGAATACTTTGGTTTGCGCTTGAAGGTTTCCGCTACATTTTAAGCGCATCTAGTTTAATTTATTGTACAGTAACTACATACGTCTTTGCCTTAGCTTTGTTTACATTAGCCCTTGAAATCTGAACCTACAGTTTTCAAATTTTTCACATTTATTTCACAGTTACAAAACTTGTGGGCAGGATTTATTATTTTGTGGAATTTGTATATTGTATTTTCACTTATATTACATATTATATAAAATGGATACTTGGAACACGTTCTATTCCATTTGGCACAACCTGTGCGCATGTTTTCACATTGTGAAATGCTAATATCAAGAACAGCTGAATGTATAGTTATTCATTCAGCATATTTGCATATATCGAAACATTTTCAACACTCTCAGACGCCGGCGAAACAATCCAAACATTGAGTTTGCTTTAAGTCTATGTAGCGCATTGCTTATACATTGTGAACACAAAGCCCTCGAGAGTCACGTTGTTTCTTTTCATTGCATTGACTACGCTTCCAATCGAGTCAGATCTGAATTGGACCCCAAAAAAAAAATCAAAAAAAGAAAAGAATTGATTCCTCTTTCAAATAAACCAGCAGTGTGAAAGCAAAAAAAAAAACAACAACAACAACAACTGAGCCCCTCATTAACTGTTAGTGTTGGTTTACCTACACAGTGTTTGCACAAAAAGCCCTTTAAAACCTCACCCAAAGGAATCTTTTAAAAGTAAACCAAGAATAAAATAAGTCAGTTTTTATGTCCGTATAACAATCTGATTTAAAAGACTTAAACTGGTCCTCTTCTACTATGTCTGATTGGTCAAAACAATAGCAGTACAACACAAGGTGAACCTGAACCACTTGCTGATGACATTGAGTGTTTATTTTTTTTTGGGGGGGGGGGGGGAACTATAAAAATACCCTGGTGATTTCAGTTTGTTTCAAATAGAAAAAAAAAATGCTGTAAGTTGACCAATGAAGTCCAATTCATAGCAATCCTGACCGCTATATATATATATATATATTTTTTTTTTCCCCTCCCAATTACAAAGGCCACAAGAGAATGCAAGCAAACTTGAAATTTGGGAAGACTTGTCATCCAAAGCAAAAGTGCTTCTTTTTGAATTTCTCCTCCCCCCTCCCCCTCTCCTCACTCACTTGGTGGGCTGCGACAGCAGAGCGTCACGGTGCAACCTGTAACAGGGGAAGCTGTTGAACGAGCCCGGCTCCAGAGAAACTCCAGATATGTTGCTGTACTCCTTCTCCACCAAACCAAACTTCTCCATCATTTGAAAACCTGCAGGAGACAAATCCTCATCACAGCCTCAATCAGTCCCTCTTCATTTAACCTCTTACCTGCCATGCTGTTTCCACTCATCAGAATTGACGGACAAGCTGAATGTGAGAAACGAGTGAGTTAGTTAGATCGTTACACTTACTGCACTTCTCTTATGTTTTCAATATGGGCTTACTTACTGGCAGTGGCTGCCTCGCAGACGAAGGTAATGAGGTGCTCCTCGATTTTCTTCACAGCATCCAAATCGTCTACGAAGAAGACGTGTCTGTCGCTAGGCTTGCTGGCAATGTTGACGAGTTCCCCGTAATCTGCATCCGCGAACCCGATTGCAAAAATGATGTAGCCTGGGAACGATGTTCAATAAATGAGACTGATGGTTTTCTCACCAGGCTGAAGATTCTGATTGTGGACAATAAGCTTCTGTAGATGCCATACATGAATTGAAAGTCAACAAAACCACGCCTATGCAAAGAATTATCTACATACTTTGGATTCTGACTTGTTGTAGATAGAAACGCACAACAAACACAAGAACTCCAGCAAATGCCGTTCGTATCCCCAGTACAAGCAAACAGTTACTTTTTGGGGTGGGACAAAAGTGTTTTGTTTAGTATCACGAGCGCTCAGATTTCTGCTGCCAAGCATGCCCAGTAACTGATGCATGTGTTGCTTTTAACAATGACATATTAACAGTCTTTTTCCGTCTATCTTCATCACATAATCATTTATCGTGATTGCTTTGCCAATTAGTGTTTGCAAAATATTGCAATGCTATTGTTGTCCCACCCCTAGTTACTTTCTCTGGATGTGTAACAGGCTACAAACCCTCCATCTGCATTTCCTTGGACACTTTATTGACATCATCCTGCGAACGGCCGTCAGTGAGGACAACCAGAACTTTGGGTACTCCCCTCCTGGCTCCCACATCAGATTTGAAAATTGACTCCTTCACATGCTTAATGGCTCGACCTGATTTAAAAAACAAAAAAAAAACAACAACAAGAATCGAAATTAATACTGATAGTAACAAAAATGTCCATTTCACCATGCTCATCCATATTCGTTTACCTGCCTTACATGACTAAATCATGTGCGCACATCTTAGAAGTCAGCACTTGTTATAAACTGCTGTTAATTACACAGTGTAGGAGAACATTATATAAGTGAACTAAAACGTTTGATCAATGTGCTTGAATCGCCCTGCCATTGTAATATAGTCACAATTTAAAAAAAAAAAAAAAACACTTTCATTCAATGCACACAAATGAAATACACTATGAAGGCCAAAACTTATGCATGTAAATGAGAGACCTAGAAAACTCTGCAGCCAGCCAAGCTAAGGGCAGCATCCCCATTAGCATTTAGAATAAGTGAATTTAAATGAGCTCCTAATGTTTACAGATAAGAGTAACCAGGAGACAGAAATGTCACAAAGGTTGAAAGTTGATGAACTTTTAAAAAAGGTGATTCACGGTAAACTTGAATGGATTTAATCAGTCAATAAAATGCATGCGGGCATCTTGGGTAGGTTAAAAGACCCTCCCATAAGACAAAACATAAAAACTGTATTCATGAGACGATGCAAAAATGCAATTTTTCAATCATGTGGGATTTGAGCGTCTAAATATTAATTAATATTGTTTTTGTTACCAAACAACTAACTAACCTCTGCAAGGAACCATTGTGAATACATACATCTGTAACACAAAAGGCCTTTTGTTTATTGTTATTCAATGTCAATCTAGTCGCCATAAAGTGGCGGTTAATGGCAAGCGACACTGATCATTAATCTGTCCTGTAGCCGCGATTGATCAGTTCATTATCACCACCGCACAATATGTTGGAGCTTCTCACTTATCCATTCACATTAGTGTTTATAGTTTGCGACGCTGCACTTGACCTTTTTAGAATGACGTGGCCAATCGCCGTCATCTATCCTCAGAAGTGCGCCCGTCAATTAAGATTTTATTTTCACATCCTTCTTCTGTTTTCGCTGTCTTGTCTGGGTTATTAATGGCGGCAGAGCTGGAATGGACTCAATCCAACACCACCACAATTATTCTTTCGTGTCTTATTTATTATTATGATTATTTTTTTCCAGGCTCCAGAAGCTGAAAGTGACAGACACATCCCCCAACTTGAATTTCAATATCAATTCGAATTCAGCCCTTTATAAAGCAAGCAACTACATTTTTTGTGTCAAACAAAAGCAAAAAGCTTAACGTTGCAAATCTCAATGTCAACGTGTTTGCGATATCGAAATATCGCCGCCTACCGAGCCTCCGAAGTCAACGTGTGCGAAGCGGAAAACACTCCGAGATGATGATGATGCTTGCTTGCAGGTTTTGCTTTTTCACACGCACACGCCTGGTTGACATGGGCAAGAGCCTTGAGACTCATTAAAAGCGATCGGGCTGGCATTTCATTGTTGGGTACGAGGGCAGAGCAAAATGAGAACACCTTGAATCTTAAGTGTTCAAATGACAACCTACCACTGATCAAATGTTGAAACCTTTCCTGTATTATTATTGTTTTTATTAGATTTTTTTTGTAATTGGAGGTTAGGCTAATTGGAATATTTTAGTAAAAAGACTCAAACAAAAAATAAATACAATAAATTCACGTGGTTGATCTGTGCAAACCCTCTGATAATGGGGAATTTGGCTGTGTACAATAATGACCAATCACATTCAAACCCATTCAGACAAGTCAGTGCACACCTGCAAAATAAATGTCTTTCGTTGCATCTTGCAGAACAAAAGCAAATAAAAAAACAAAAAAACAAAAAACAAAACGGAACTCTCCACTGAGAGCTTCCAAAGCATCAGGAGGGGGAATAATCAGGAGAAGAAGATTTTCTACAGCATTAGATGTATCATGGGGGAGGGGGGGGGGGGGGGGGGGGGTGAGTTATTGTCTCATGGAGAAAATAGGGCACAGCAGTGACATATCGAAAAGCAAACCCATTGACCAAAACTGCTGAAATTCTGACAGGAAAACTCGAGGACTTTCTGGCAAGGACTGGCTATATTCGACATGTGACAACAATCTCCTGTCGTGTTTATAGCGTAGACCCGTGTGCTCAGGAGAAGATAATTCAAAGCACTGCTGACAATAAGGCTAAAAAAAGAAACCCAGCAGTGCATACGAGAAGAAGATGATCAAAGCTCGAAATGGAGAAAAGATTTGACCGCTGCATGCGCTACTGCTGAGTCACAAGGCAGGTGCCGCTCTTCAACTTGACTTTCAATTTATTGAATGTTTCTGTGAGCAAAAATATGGCTGTCAATATTGACGTCTACAGAAAACTACCCACAGACCAGTACCTCATCTAGAAGGAGGAATGCACTTATCATTAAGTTACAACTATGATTGTTTACCGCAGGCAGTTGAACGAGCAGTCGGTTATTTTCCAGGCACGCCTAACAACAACAACCCATACGTGACCAGTGACGGCGATTAAAGGTGAAACGTCTTGAACAACCAGAGGTCTGTCAGGAATGACAAATGATAGCGCAGTTGGCCTACAAAGAGTAGTGTTGTCAGAAATCTGCCAGTGACGCATGTTTCTGCCCTGTCCAGGGATCACGCAAGGCGGGAGTGGAATTACAGAAGTCGGCCAGCCATGAAGTGAGACGGGAGGCCCAGGAACTCGGAGGCGGAACCGTGGTATATGAAAAGAGTCCGGAAAGAAAACAGCATTTGAGAAACAACAAAAACAAAACAAAAAAGGACACAGTTGCAGTCAATCACACCGAAATATTTAAATATGCCAGAGAATTGTGGTCCAGTAGCTCAATGAACCAGCGATCCGCAACCCTGTCAGCACGGATTGGGCTCCTTTTATGAAAGCATTTGTCTCACCATCAGCGGGGATGTGAAAGATAAAAATACTTGAAATAATCTCCTCCTGTTTTAGCCCGCAAAGCCTCGCCGCCTCACAAACCTTTGTTCTCTCGTGTAGAAGGTTATTTTTACCTCTGCCAAGGAGCTTACGTTTGTTTGTTTGCCACTTTCTAACAAAGAATAGACATACTTGGCACTTTTTTTTTGGGGGGGGGGTGAAGTCATCAGTGATATATGGTTCCTTTTCCTTAGTGAGATCCTAGTTTACCTTTAGCTTTGGTCAATTTATAACACATGCTGTACACAAAGGGTCAAGTTCAGTCAAAGCCAGACAAATTTGTATTGGTTGACGAACAATGATCTTCTCTCTATTCTATTGCTAACCCTTAAATACAATTACAAATGACACTCTCTCCATACTGTCAGCCATTCAGCAACATTGACACGCCTGCGTAACCAACTGACACAAATTCTTCTCCGTCTTCACGTACGGAGCAGCCAGGCAGCGTCAAGGATTAAGGGGGATTACTCGAGTACAATATGACAATCCATCGGCGTTTGAAGATTCGAGACGCAGAACACTTAACGCACATCTCCCCAAAGTTAACAAGGTGCAGTTATTCAACTCTTTACGAGCTGAAGTGGCCAGGAAGTTCCCACGTGTGCTTTAATTTAACCAATCAAGGTTAAATAATGAAGCGATTATGAACAAAAATAACTGGTGTTCAAAGCATACAATGTGTGTCTGAACATCCCTAGACATCGAGGGATAAAGTTCACTTGTCATTTATTGTGACAACATAGGAAAGCATTTAAACTGCGGGGGGGTTGTTTCTCGTTGGCAGCCAATTGCCCCCCGCTGCCAGAAGAAAAAGGTCGAAGAGGTAGAAAGCTGTTTTTCAGTTAAAGATTTGGAGAGTGTAAACACAGCGAGTGGTCTGAATATAATTTACGCCGAGAGCTTGAGGGTGAAAAGCAATAGGTTTGCATTTTGGACAATGAGAAATGGAGCATTTTAACTTTGAGCCCAAGGTATTAACTTTAAAGTAGGGAGGTTTAGACAAAGTCAAGGCAAATTGAAATAAGGACATGGCAATGAGAAGATAATTTTCTGGGATGGATGGTGCACATTACTATATAATTACATTTGTGCCTTGAACTTGTGGAGGGAACAATTGAGAACAAAGAAGAGGGGACTGAATGAGAGAAGAGTGCTTTGAGAGCTACACACAAATGTAATATCACAGTGTAACACGCAGGGAAGGGACAAAAAAGATTACGTGTGATGTAAATGTTCTGCTAAATTTGAGTAGTGTGGTAGTTCAATGCAGACTTACATCTGTTTGCATTTTCAAACGACACAGTCGTACTTCAAAATTAAAACACCCCAACCACCGTCGTACAAGTTGGAAATCAAGTAAAACTTTCCAGGAGAAATAGTCCTAAAAGTCACCCGAAAAACTGAACCCTCATCAAGCGTGACGTCTCGTAATGTCACCGAACCACATGAGACCTCGTTTCAGTCAGCATTAAAGGATTAAATGTTTTGTTTCTTCTTTTATGTGACACTTATTCTAAAAGAAGGGCCGGTCACAGCAAGGTTGGAGTTATTAAGAGAAGAAAATACTATAAAAATATAATAATACTTTTGAACAATGAGATACCTCCGATGCTGCGGAAGCTCTCTGCGAACTGTGGCTTGTGCTGTAAACTGTGACTACAAAAAAAAGTCAGGAAAAGCCCACTAGAGCAACTGAGATTTATTTGCTGTTAATCAGAGGCACTTTGAGTGGTGGTAGTTATGTGGTGACTCCCAGTGATTAAGTTTGAATGTGATTGCTTAATTGGGAACACAGGCACATCCCCATTTATAAGAGGGTGTGTGCACTTGTGCAACCACGTTATCTCTGTTGTTTATTTTTACTTCGTTTTACTTATTATTATTTATTTATTTTTTTTGCAATTGAGTTGCATAGGTTAACTAATAGTTGACATTTTTTTTTTTACTGTATCTTGTATTTTATATTATATTTATATTTGAACATGGGTGTGTATTTTTTTTATATCCACTGTAGCTTCCTTTTACCGCCTTTGTTAATAGTTGTTTTACGGACTGTGTAGAGTGTGTTAACAGAAAGAAATACATAACCCAAATACTATTTTGTTTTCCTTTATGCATGAATCATTTTGGCGATGGGTGCCCTTTTTGGGCTTGAGCACCTGCCCCTAAGAATGTCTGTGCAAGTGCCTGCGCTTGACCATGGAAATAACAAAATAAGTTAGTAATTAAGTAGTTAGTTCTAGTGATTAATGGAAACCTGGCTATAGTGTTTAAAAGCAGAGCACAGCAAATACAAAAAAAACAAAAGTGGTGGGAATGAAAACCAAAGGGAAAACAAATGAAGAGCGAATGTCAGCATGTTGTACAAAAGGAGAGAAAAGGGGGCGGGGTGAGCAGGGCGGGTGGGGGGGGGGGGGGGATCACGTGGAGCGAAAAAGCACAAGAGTATAGAAATGATGAGGAGGTCCGCTCTGAAGCTGGCAGAAAAGCACAAGGACACACTTTCTCTGAACAGTCACTGATCCAAACCAACAAGCGGCCTTTTGTGCAGAACCTCGTCAACGCATCAACGTTTCCGACGTTCACCTTGAGCTCATTATCACAGCAGGACAATCTCAGATGAATATTGCAACAGATTCAAAAATCCACACTACTTGTTAAGTATTCCCACCCTCAGACTCTCTCTCCTGGGTCCGGGCGTGTGAGCGTTTTAACAAATATCCTTCGAAATGAAGCCAATCGGAAAGACATTTCAATTCCTACACACATTTCTAGAGATTTGAATTGATGGTGTAATAATTGACGGACAAAAGTTTATTTTTGAACTCCTTAGCATTAATGCTCTTCTGGTGTTTTGATTATATTACAGCAGCAGATGTCCTTTTGAGATGGATTTGAATTGAAACATGTATTTCCTTTTTTTTTTACCAAGCAAAGTAAAACTAACTTTAAAGTTGAGCGTGACAGTTGGTCCTTGCCTTTGGCAACAACTATCTCACCTAATATTACCCCTGGGGAAAGTCCATCTGCTGCTGAGCGTCCTGCGGTAGCACTCAAGGTCCGGAACGGCTGCCGGTGGACCTCGTGTCGTCCGTGCAGACCGCGGCTCTAAAGCAATCGTCTTACTGAAATTTCCCCCTGCGAATCAACAGCGAGCCTCCTGTAAGATGTACTGACCTGTCTTTGTGTTTCCTCCCTTGTATCTGATTCTCTGAATCGCTTCCAGCAGTGCTTCTTTGTTGCCATGGGAACTCAACTGGACCTCTGTTCGAGCGTCATCACTGAACTGACAAATGGCCACCTGGACAAAGAAATTGATGCATATAAGACGTGCGCCAAACACACTATAAAGTACAAAATCATCAAAATATCCATTCAGTGCTAGAGTTTTAAATGTAAACAAAATTAAATGGTGGTGTTGTTATTATTTGCTCTCGGTAGCGCTACCTTTAAGGTCATTGAATTATTGTTCACGCTTGGAAATGTGAAAGTGAGCCAAAACGCTTCTCAGTTGGCGTATGGAACAAGCCGCAGCATGTTTGGAATTTCCCATCTACAGTCCGCAATTCATTTTTTATAAACATAATGAAAAGAGTGGAGAAAAAAATATTATTGGCAATCTTGGAGACTTCATAGCTGGCTGTGGCAAGGATGCAGAAGGACCCATACTCAAAAGTGGGGTGAGGCGATCCATGCTGTCAAAATGCTTTTTACATTTTGATTATTATTTTTCTAATTATGACCACTTTATAGTTTTGGACCTGCCAAATTTGATCGCTGTGGGCAACCACTCCTTGTTGATCTGCCCACCAACCCTGCCCGGCAACACCTTTTTAAATCAGTATTTCAGTTTTTTTTTTGGTTGTTTTTTCCCTTCACGTTTGACTAAAGAAGGACAATTTAGTCCGAGTTGCTGATTTGGCAAGTGCTATAAAACCTAAAATATATGATTTATCTCCCAAAATATTTGCCTCTCATGATCACCCAGAAAAGCTTCTTTCCAGCTTTATTTTTAAAACTGCGCCAAACTGAGAACATTTTAATTTGTTCAATCCATTTGAAATTGACACACAGGAAGTGAACATTGTTTAAGTGAGTAATGACTATTAAAAAGTATCATGAGGTATAACAATTATGTAATTTTTTCCCCCCTGAACCAAGCTGGTGGTCTTTACACAGGAAAATATTTCGGAGAATAACTGAAATATTTCATATTTATATCATGTGCAAAATCTAAAATGGCGTACGCAGAGAGGGACTAAATGATGACCTCCAGACTGCTGATGTTGCTGTTGTTGGCTCAAGGTGGCCGACAGCAGCCGACTTTCACTGGCGAGTTTCTCCGCATTAGAGCCAGTGTTTTGCTGTCGGTAGCCCGCCGCCACGGGGTTAGAGGGCACCGAAAGGGTCGCAAAGTGCTTCACAGCACATACTGTACTGCACAAATGAAAGAAAAGGGTTTCGCAAAGCACCTCTGCAGAGTGACAAATGAAGAAACTGAGCACTGGCGACATTGCGGAGTGCGGTGGGGTCTACTGCAACCTGGCATTATTGATGAACCTGATACAAAAGAAACGCTCTGAGGCTGATGAGATTGTAGCTTTCACTCTGGCAACATGAATCAAGGTATTCCTCCTGGTAGATTTTATGCTAAGGATCAAGATAATTGTGTTTTCCAGTAGTCCTATAGCCTCGAGGCACGGCTGCTGCAATCACTTGATATTTGTTCTAAAGAGTAATGCATTTGGAATGAACTTGCCGGAAAGTAGGCTTCTCGGGGACAAAACAAAGTGGCAGCAAATAAGCGGAGATGCTTAAATGCTTTTCAGAAACAACACAAACAGACTCTCTTGGGCTGCAATGTTCATTCCTTGTAAATTGCCCTCGTTCTTCCAATTTTGTGAATTCAGACTGTTGTTATGCTAATTTCACAACGGAGAAACTGAGAAACCAACTCGTTTAAAAAAAAAAAAAAAAAAAAAAAACTGTAAAAGTTGCATTGCTTGTTTGTGACAAGAGTGTGAGATGGTTTGAACTTTTTGAAAGGAAATATGCAGTACAGTCACTCTGAATTTGATGTCGTCAACATTGTACATAGGATGGAAATTTGTAAAGGAAAAATTATTCACGGCAAACTCCAATTATTATCAATCTATCTACCTACCTATTATCTTAAAAACGACAACAAAAAAAGAGGGGAAACTAGCTGAAAGAGCAGTTGATTAGTTGTCATATTTCCCGAAAACAACAAAACAAAAATGTAAAAAGGAATGTAGGCGGCATGCAAGCAGTTGCATGTCATGAAATAGCTTACGACAGAGGGGGAACGTGTGTTTAAATTTAGGGCAGTACTGTTACGCACCATATTTACTATTGAGTCGCAGCCAGCCTTTACTCATCCCAGAATCGCAAACTCCAGGGGAAGTGAGTGTGCGTCCATTTATTGTAAGACGACTGTCAGACAATAACTTGTGCACGAGGCAAGAAAGAATATTTTATGAACCTCAACGCATACTTTGGGTGGCATCATTCCCTGGTCGAAAAGCAAAGCCACATACCGTAAGACTTTTTTTGTGCTGTTCCTTAATCCGGCCCACCGAACATTTACATTATCGAGACTCCTGTCATATTTGTTGCATGAATTTAACCGGTCAATCCTGAAATGGATTCGTTGAACTGTAGTCTTCATTTTTATGCATTTATCTTATAAAATGATTGTTCAATAACTTAATGACTGAATAAATAATGACTGTACTGTACTGTACTGTATCCGGTTCATATGAGGTCAAATTCGCTCGACCAAAAGCGAGAATTCTCCCGGTGTATTTAGGACGCGTTGTAGGTGACGGGAGGGTCACGAAGCTCACCTGGGTGCCATCCGGCCCAATTTGATCCAGCGATCCAATGGTACTATACAGGAAATTTGTGATCTTCATGAAGTTGTCATCGCCAATGGACCAAGAGCCATCAACCAGGAACGCCAGATCCGCCTTGGCCTCCTTGCATACTTCACAGACGAACACATGCGGCAGATAACGATACATACATGATATGGACAAACGTAGTTTTTCTTTCAAACTGTTTCTCTAGCGTCCGTTGACCCTAATTTCTCCAACATCCTTGAAGGATCTTCTCCCTCGATTCCAGCTGTTGAGAAATCGGCGAGGCCAGCGCGCTCTCGGGAACGGGAGTTGCGACGCATTTGTGGCTTTGCCCAGAGCGGCGCCTTGCCAAGCTGTGTAAACGTTTGCTTTTTAACAAAGTAGGGAAATACATTTCATTTGTAATTTCTCATGATGGGGTACTCTACGTTCATTTCTGATGAAGACCCATCAATTTAAAGACAGCTTGCATATGTTGGCACAAGTCCCCAACCTAAGGAAAATAACAACATGGCTCTGGATATTTTCTGATTTTCTTTTCTGTTCACTCCTTTGATAGGAGTAAAAACTAACAAATACAATAGTCTTTTCTGCAGGCCATGTTTCGAGATAATTTACAAAAACAACAGACCAAAAAAAGAAAAAGAAATATGTCACTGCTATAATTAGCACGGCAGTGATATATTTATTTGAACTTTTATGCTTTACTTTTGTAATTGCTAATACATTACCGCTGCATTCGTACTTCCTCTGCTTTTGTGCTTTTAGGCCCTTGGATGCCTGGCTGCAACATTATTCAACCTTTGCTGCTGTGAAGATGTTTTTATGCTTTGAATAAATAAGAAAGAAAAGTGTTTCCTCTCTGTTCAGTTTCTAATGCTGCACCAAGAGTGAAGAAAATGAAGGTCCAATTACTTGGAACCACAATAACACATAAACCTCCCAAAAATCTATTCTACTGTTTCTAAGGAAACAAATCCCTTTTTCGACTTTATAGAGTGTCAGAAGTACAGTGTCAGAAATGTCGAGATAAAGGTCAGGTGCAGAGTTTTTTCGCTTTTCGAGCTTTACATGCTCGAACTGTGATGCTTTTGTTAGCCGGTCCGCATGAAAGTCACTTTTGTCATTTCCAGAACCTGTTCATCCTTTTCTTCACATTCTCGCCGTCATAGTTTTCATATTCCGTTGTACTTGTAGGTAAAGCCCATTGTCTCCTGGGAAAACTGACATCGCAACCTCTTCTCACCTGGCTCACTTATTTGGTTTTTATTTCAATCACGAATAGTTGTGTTTTTGCTGTCTGTATTTTCCAAAGTATAAACATAGTATGGGCTATTTGTCTTCAAGTGGTTTTGTCCAGACTTAAGGCATTAGTGCGACAAAGGTCAGAAATGTAGACTCGAATTACAACAGAGGTCTCAGCAGGCGTGTCGGATTATGTCTGAGGAGTTTGTGTTGCGGGTCAGGCTCTTAGCTGAGCTTATCAGACAGGAACGAGGCGAGGCGGAAACGTTTGGTTGGGTGACGGTTGGATACTGTGAAAATGTCTCCCTTTCGTCCTCACCTTTCAATCTTCTTTGTCTCCTTTCAGGGATATTTTTCTTTAGTGTTGAAATGGATGTGATGGGACTTTAGGGAGAAAAAAAAAAACAACAGCATTCTTACAGCTTGTAAAGTTTCCACCTCAGTCAGCGACTTGACAAAAAAAAAAAAAAAAAAAAAAATGTATGTAAAACACCCAGTTCAACAACTCCTCCAACAATCAAAATATATCAAAAATAACAATGCAATTTACAGATTTTTTTGGGTAATAATCTGTTTTGGTCATTCGGGCGTCTCGTAAAAAGGAAAAGAGTTAAAAGTCAAACTGTGTTTGGGAGTATTTAGCGAGCTTCAAAAAAAAAACAAAAAAAAAGTGCTTTCTTGCTGACAGTTTTGTCACATCTACTTAAGACTGTGCACTACATTGATAAGAATTTTTCGATGCTTTGAGTAATATAATGTAAACATCTCTCTTGCATTGTGTTATTTCCTCAGTCAATCAGTTTGGAAATTTGTTTTCGGTCTGATGCGATGCAAAACTTTATCAAAGTAGCACTTATACGGTATATTACTGTGAGAGAGTGGCAGGCCTTGCCTTTGGTGCCTCCGCCTTAACTTAACTCACTTAATCCACCTCTTAATATCATATATCTTTAATAACATCATATATTTTATTTTATTAATTTAATAACACATAACACAGCCTAATTAAAGAAGTCATCAATTCTAAAAAAAAGAATAAGAATTTAGCTGATTTCAGAAAGAAGTTGATCCTTATCACTAGTTCCAAAATGTGATTGTTTGGGAATGTATGTCTTCATATGATAAATCATATTTGATACATGTTTCACGCCATCGGCTGTGAACTATCTTGCCACAACTGTCATCATGAAGTAAGAACAACAGTGCCGCATTGTGTTTAAGTGCGACAGCAGCAGCAGCGCAACACTGTGTAAGCATGGACAGCATGTACAGTATGTGTAGTGTTCAACTCCTTGCTCACCTTCTTTGGCAGGCGGGATGGTGGGAGGGGGTTCCGTGGCAGGGGGTTCTGTCGGAGCCTGCGTGGGCGCTGGCACTGGAGGCACACGTGCAAAAAACGAACACACATACACAAACACGCAACAAATCCTTAATGAGAGATAACAACGAACTGTGAAACTTTGAAAAGTTTCCTAATCCTCTTTTTTGGCACCAATAGCTGAGTATTAAATGAGCTTTTACGGGGTGTATGCGTATTTACAATCAACGGGTGTGAGAGCAATCTTGTTGTTGTTGTTTTTAGTCTTTCTCCATCTATAAGTCCAAGTAAAAAGACCCAAAAAAAAAGTGTTTATATTTACCATCTGTTCCCCATAACCCGAGGACAGCAAAAGTATTTTCATCAATCCAGTGTGTGTCTGACCTGAGGCTGTTTTTTTTAGAGGGAAAAAACAAGCCCTGGGTTGGGGATTTGTCTGAGCCAAAGCGATTAGTTGGCAGGAAGGAGCAGATTTGGTCAAAAAGCTAAAAAAAAAAAAGTACAGGTATACAAAATGTACACCACATTGGACACAAGAACAAATGTTAAATGCAATGGCAAATAAACAGGATCTGTTTGCTCCCTTATTTGTTTATTTTTAAATTATAGCAGAACAGATGGCAAAATTAGCTGAGGCATAAACAGTGTTTGATTGATATTATTCACAAAGTAGCTCTGCACTTAAAGTGAATATAATTGAAGGTGTACATTTCTGTTCAGAATCAGACGTTTATTTAAATGAGTAAATTGCAAAATGCTGATCATACTTTTATTTCTGTTCCTGCAAATGCATTAGGAACACCGCATATTTGATTGGCTAATCAAATCAAATCAAGAAAAATGTGTCACAATTGTAAGTCCTACATAATATTAACAATATCGGGTTGGGTTGCCACTCAATAACCTTAATCTTGTTGGAACTGAGATGCTGTTCGCTTGCTTGTGTGTTACGAGTTGTTGTCTTGTTGAAACGTTGCATTCAAAGGCATTTTCATCTTCAGCACAAGGCAACATGACCGCTTCAATTATTCAGATTTATTTATACTGATAGATGATCCTCGGTGTCCTAACAGGATAGTGTGCGAATCATCGCAGGTGAGCTGCGGCCAGAGTCTTCACTGAGACTCGGATATTTAAAAAAAGTATATGTATACTGTATATGGCGAAGGTCGTAGAGACTGCTGCAGAGAGGCAGCCATGTGTCGCTGATTGGAAAAAGGGACTTGAAACTGTGCCTCGAGAAGAGGAAAACTTGCGGCTGCTTCACCATGACAACACGCCTGCTCACAAAGGCAGCGTTGCTGTTGTTTTCCTCTTTCCCCAACTCAAGTGTGTCATCAAGGAGACCCGTTTGGAAGACAACATCGGGAGGACCGTGGCGACTTTATGGTTTAGATCTGAAATGTATCTTTCCCGACATCGGTTCTGGAACCTTTCTGACGCACCTCATATATATATACATACATGTATATAGATTACTTTCTTCTTCAAATGTGTTAAACATGTAATGGATGTCCATGTGGAGTGTGAGTCCACCAAAGTAAAAGTTGTTAAATAATGTAAAAAAAAAAATGAGAAGTGAAGTTCCCATGGCACGGTGGCCGACTGGTTAGAGCGTCAGCCTCACAGTTCTGAGGACCCGGGTTCAGTCCCCGGCCCCGTCTGTGTGGAGTTTGCATGTTCTCCCCGTGTCTGTGTGGGTTTTCTCCGGGCACTCCGGTTTCCTCCCACATCCCAAAAACATGCATTAATTGGAGACTCTAAATTGCCCGTAGGCATGACTGTGAGTGTGAATGGTTGTTTGTTCCTATGTGCCCTGCGATTGGCTGGCAACCAGTTCAGGGTGTACCCCGCCTCCTGCCCGATGACAGCTGGGATAGGCTCCAGCACGCCCGCGACCCTAGTGAGGAGAAGCGGCTCAGAAAATGGATGGATGGATGGATGAAGTTCCCATGTGTTTTTCTTTCAACTATTGCCAAAAATGTACGACATACGTGTCATGTCAGTGACGGTGACAGGAGGGCCTTCCATTTCCTGCATCTGCGCGCGAATGCTGATCTCGTATTGGCTGCTTGGAAAAAGGTCGTGGAAGCACTGTCGAGAAGCCCCGCCTCCTTGGCTCACTTCCTGTCGCTGACTGTCTGCAGTAAAACAATCAAACAGGCCCACAAGGATTAAAAGAAAAAAAATACCCCTTAATCCCATTAAATGTTAATTTGAGAGGTTTCTTCATGTTTGAAAAAAGAAAGAAAAGATCTCTGAGGGTAAGCTGCTTAAGTGAAGATATTGAAGCATTTACCCTTTTTACAGACTGACCCATTGAAAGTTACTACGTCAAAAATATCTGACACATAAAAGCAGTGCAGACATGCCCCAAAACCAAATAATAACAAGCGCACTCATGCAAAGGCCAAACCTTTTTTTGTGCTTGGGTGTTTGTGCGATTCCAATCCATGTTATCTTTTTAACATACATCCGTGAACACACACAAAACTCGATTTGGTTTGATTTCCCCTTTTCCGCCGCATGTTTGGGGGAGGTTATCATCGATTGTGATCCTCAAATATCTTGCTGGTGCATATGACATTTGAAAAAAAAATTAAATAAAAAAAAAAAAAACGAAACGTGCGAGGAAGTTGACAAAATAAACAGCGTAAATAAATGGCAGGAAAGTACTGATTTGTTTCCTCATCTATTTCCATTTTTCTTCAGACTTTATAAAGGCCATACGGAGCGACAGCTTTTCTTATTCAAAGCAACTGAATGAAAATTGAGACTGGCAACAAAACTGGAACAAACTGGAAAAACACCTATATGGACATACTGTCGTTGCGGTTTCCAACTTTTAACAGCCTTATTGTGTTCCCTTCTTTGATCACAAAAAGAGTACAATATCGTCATGTTACAAATAAGATAAAGCTGTTTCAGCAGCTGTTTATGGCTCGACTCGCATGCGTCAGCGTCACGTTTAATCGCTTCAATAGGAATGTCCAGCCATCTGCTGGACAATTAGACGGAAAAGTTATGTCAAAACTGTTGAACAATATCATTTAAACAGGAATACTAGTTTTAACCCTTCAAAAAGCAACGTATCCTTTTGTACTTACTGAGTGTGGATTGGATGGAGACTCTGTAATAGGTCGCGTGCAGATGAGGCTGCCATTGCGCACACATGCTGTTGTGGCGCACCTGCGAGACTGTCAAGTCAGAGACACCCAGGAACACTGGAGAGGGACGAGGAGGATGAGCAACATGACAGACAGGTTATCGATTGATTAAGACACAAATTGATATGACATTCTGCTGCCAAATATGACTTGGCCAAATTATGAGAGATAACTAATAATCATTTCAGAACGTGAGGTTTGCTCATATTATCACTTCGGATTTTTAACCTTGGGGCCTTTTTTCAGCAAAAAAAAAAAAATTTAAAAAAATGTAATTGAATTGAATGTAATCTGAAAAAGCTTTAGCGTTTAATATGAGGTATGACCTGATTTTTGGAATCTTTTTACACATCTTGGTCGAGCTTAACGTTGAGAACAGTGTGAGAGTGTGAAAATCAAGCGGTGCGGGCAAGCGAAGAAGTACTGCTATAAACGTCTGTTTTCTGATTTCAAAATGGTCACTATGAGTGCAGCAATGAATTCAATTATAGTTAGTAACAAATAAAATGGAATTTTCCCTAAATGAGGCAGGATGGTGCATGATGCAAAACATCCTAAACAACTTAAATAGCACTGGTAGCAAGTAAATCTCCGAGGAGCTACTTCCTGCCTCTCTTTTATTTCCTCTCACAACTTCCACCCTTGTTAACAAAATTTGCTAACGGTAAGAAATAGCCTTGGCTCGAATGCCACCTAATTGATATTTAGTACAGTAAGCATATGGCAGGCAAGAGCAAACACAGACATACACTATATTTGAGGCATATGCCAAAAAATTTTTCACAATTGTATTGGAGCAATAAAAAAACCTTTTCCAATGTTAGTAGGCTCTACATAAACTATGGAGTCAAAACAATGTATTCCTTTTCATAAAGTTTTACAATTTGTCACTCACTCTTGTCAGAGTCTAACAAGACCTTAGAGCTCAATTAAGTAAGTAAAAAAAAAAAAAAAAAAAAAAAAAAAAAAAAAAATCTTAACAAAAACCCTCTAGCGCAGTGGGGAATAGTATGTGACTATAAAGACAGCTTTGAATGGATGGGACAAATTAAATCTAGGACATGGCTTAACAAAAAGTTGAAACAAACGAAAAGGAAATAAGGCAAAAAATGTCCAAGAGGAGATTTGAGTAGCTTGTGCTAAGGGAGAACAGACATTGAGGAGAATTTGCAAATACTTTTATGCACGTATCTAAAACCACTTTATACAGTAAGCAGAGGCACCTCAATGCAAACAACATCAAACTTAATTATGAGGAAACATTTTCATTCCCTCCAGCGGTACCCAAGGCACCAATAATTATCTTTCCGCTTGCTCGTATGTGTGAGTTATTGGTGCAAGCATGCGCGTTTGCTACCATTAGAAAGATGCTACCGTGAATCACGACAAGCACCAACGTTAAATCATGGCAAGTGGAACTTGTGTGTAAAGTATCACTTTCAATTTCTTGCAACGGATACATTATGCGAGGTGTGTCAGAAAAGTGGACATATTTCAAACCCAAACAATAAACTACGTGTTTTGTCGCCCCTTTTGTCGAAGGCAGAAAGTCGAAGTTAAAGTCACGTTGATCGCAATCTTTGACGTGAGGGTCATCGTCCACTTGTTTTGTTTTTTTTTGCTCAATCATTTTGTGACCTCTGTCCTGGAACTTCTCTGACACAGCTCATATAATTCATTGTTCATTAAAGAGTCACGCTGATAATTGACTAGCGATCTGTTCAAGGTGTAACCCATCTCTCGCGCCCACCAGGTCCACTGAAGGGTGGGTTAGATGACATTGGTTTTGAAGGAAAACGAAAAAGTCTTGTATGAAAAGAATCAGAACTAATAAGGTAACAATTTGTGAGATTCATGTAATTCTGTATGCATACCAAAAAAAAAAGAAAAAAACAGCTCGCAGAGGACAGGCAAGTATCATCAAAAATAGTATTATTTAAGGGTAAATCAACATTAATATATTTCTGTGGTTACCTTGAAGAGCATATTAAAATATGGGAACTTCAAAGAAACCAGAAGGATTTATCGCTCATCATCGATGGGGATTTATTAAAGGACAGACGGAGGATGTAACAACATCGTAGCACCACTGAATATAAAAATCCATGCATTAAAAGCAAACCCTTTCTTCTTTATTGCATTTGGTTATTGTTGAGTGACTCAATTTATGTTGTGGTTTATTCGTAGTTTTTGATGCTTTTTCAGTCATTTTAAATTATTTAAAATTTTAAAAAAAAAAACATTTAATTTCCATACCCGTAATTGCTCACTGCGGTGACAAAACATCAAGACAATTTTGTCATTGGATAATTTGTCATTTGAGTGGTTTTGTATATATTGTCCTTGCAGGACAAATTGTTAGTTAACAAAGGAAACATTGTAACTTTCCCGGTATGTTACTTATTTCCGTTTTGTTGTTGTCCGATAAAACCACCTACCTCTAAATCTGTGCTTAAAATGTGTGAGGCGTGAAGTCACTTTAGCCTTGTACACTCGCTGAAAACAAATCTATATCTTAAAAAATTGTTTCTTCCATCTGACAGGCATAGATCAATATTCTTCTGTCGTCCGTCTTTGCTGGAGTCTCAATGGAAATATGAGCCTTTAATATGCATGTTGTACTTCTGCCTTCGCTGTTATTGCTTCCTCTCTGTCCTCACTCTAACAGTCACACTGTCCTTCCCACCATATTGCAAGAAATACTTAACCTGACAGCAACGTCCCATTAAAGCTTAGGAATTCAATTTGAGATCTCATTTTAACCACACTGTTATCATTAACCTTTTGCCCCATCAAACTAACTGCAAGATGGATTCCATTTCAATTTAATGCAACACACAGGGTTGTCTTCTATATGGCCAAGGACATCTTTTTTTGTAACTTTTTTTTTTTTTTTTTTTTAACGTGACTACGGTTAGCTGTCAAACATCATTAAATAAAACCTGATACATGCTCACATGTCTTAGCGTTCACAAGCAATGGTTCGCTTTGTCCCGATGGGTAGGATGCGGTCACTTGAACGCTGTACTCTGTCCCACTTTGCAGATTCAGGAGGAGAACCGAGTTGACGTCTTCACCCACGGTCATCTCCGAAACGCTCCCTGGTACTGAGGGAGATGGACATACACACACATAGAGTCAACAACTTTTCTGCTATTTCCATCCACTTAATAATTGAGACTGATAATAATTTGTAGATGTGGTTCCATGAAATGAGTGCTTACAGCAGTCGTTGCAAAGTTCTGATAAATTGTATTTGAAGCGTCTTTTTGATGTAGCAGAATTTGAAGCCAGTACATCTCGAGCTGTGTTCAAATGAGAACTCTGCATTTGTGTTGCCAAATACATTAAAGTTCATTTCTCCCACTTAAACAAAACACGCCAGACCTTTACAGGCGTATTAACATTTGGGAAGACTTTTGCAAATTGCCACTTAGTCGAGTCCTACTCTGGTCTTACAGGTTTTAAACTGCATTAAATGTTTGACACCTGACCTGAGTCAAAGCACAAACACAAACTGCTTCTAAAGAGGACAATAACACAAAAATGTGTTGCAGAAAATGTTTAAAACCAAAAAAAAGCAGGAAAAACAGGAGGAGCAGCGTTCATCTTTGTACAACACCACTGACTTCATAAAAAGCAGACTCTTCGTGCGCGCATGTGCTAACCAACTAGACTTCACATTAATTCCTAAAATCACATTCATGTGCGAAGCGGTTGTTGTGTTGAGATGACAGCAAGCAGATATGGAAACACGAGCAACTGGAATGGACTCATGAAATAGTTAGCGGTCAAGAAGCAAGAGGATAGTAAAAAGCAAATGTTTTAAGGCAATAAATGTCTAATTTAAGACGCATAACATTCTTGTGGGGAATGAAACCAGTCAAGAAAAACAAAATGGTTTACTCTCCAGCTGTAAAATGTTTGTATGCTCAGTCTGCAAGTGAGTCAAAGGAACCTTTTGTTAATTTTAGGTTTGCGTATTTGTTGTAAGGCATATTTTCTCTTAGTGAGTGTACCTACCATAGACCGGTTGGTAAAGGATCTTGAAACCCATGGCAGCAGACTGCGGAGGGTCCCAGTTGACCCTCAAGCGGTTGTACCACTCCTCAGATATACGAAGGCTGTCAGGAGACAAGAGCGGCACTGGGCCAAAATAAAGAAACAAATTCATTCAAAATAATATTAAACACATAATAAATCCAGAACACTTAAATGTACAACCACACATCCAATGAAGTTGGGACGTTGTGTTAAAAAAAAAAAAAAAAAAAACAGAATACAATGATTTTAAAATCACGTTCAACCTATATTTAATTGAATACACTACAAAGACAAGATATTTAATGTTCAAACTGATAAACTTAATTGTTTTTAGCAAATAATCATTAACTTAGAATTTTATGCCTACAACAAGTTCCAAAAAAGCTGGGACAGGTGGCAAAAAAGACTGAGAACAGGCTAATTGGGAAGAGGTGGGTGCCATGATTGGGTATAAAAGGAGCTTCCCTGAATTGCTCAGTCATTCACAAGCAAAGATGGGGCGAGGTTCCCCTCTTTGTGAACAAGTGCGTGACAAAATAGTCGAACAGTTTAAGGACAATGTTCCCTGAATGTACAATTGCAAGGAATTTAGGGATTTCATCATCTACGGTCCATAATATCATCAAATGGTTCAGAGAATATCAGCACATGGGCTCAGGAAGACTTCAGAAAACCAATGTCAGTAAATACAGTTTGGCGCTACAGCCGTAAGTGCAACTTGAAACTCTACTATGCAAAGCAAAAGTCATTTATCAACAACACCCAGAAACGCCACCGGCTTCTCTGGGCCCGAGCTCATCTAAGATGGACTGATGCAAAGTGAAAAAGTGTTCTGTGGTCCGACGAGTCCACATTTCAAATTCCATCCATCCATCCATCCATTTTCTGAGCCGCTTCTCCTCACTAGGGTCGCAGGCGTGCTGGAGCCTATCCCAGCTGTCATCGGGCAGGAGGCGGGGTACACCCTGAACTGGTTGCCAGCCTATTGCAGGGCACATAGGAACAAACAACCATCCACACTCACAGTCATGCCTACGGGCAATTTAGAGTCTCCAATTCATGCATGTTTTTGGGATGTGGGAGGAAACCGGAGTGCCCGGAGAAAACCCACGCAGGCACGGGGAGAACATGCAAACTCCACACAGGCGGGGCCGGGGATTGAACCCGGGTCCTCAGAACTGTGAGGCTGATGCTCTAACCAGTCGGCCACCGTGCCGCACATTTCAAATTGTTTTTGGAAATTGTTCACGTCGTATCCTCCGGCCCAAAGAGGAAAAGAACCATCCGGACTGTTATGGACGCAAAGTTCAAAAGCCAGCATCTGTGATGGTATGGGGCTGTGTTAGTGCCATTGGCATGGGTATCTTACACTTCTGTGAAGCCACCATTAATGCTGAAAGGTACATACAGGTTATGGAGAAACATATGCTGCCATCCAAGCAACATCTTTTTCATGGACGCCCCTCCTTACTTCAGCAAGACAATGCCAAACCACGTTCTGCTCGTGTTACAAGAGGGTGGCTTCGTAGTAAAAGAGTGCGGCTACTAGACTGGCCTGCCGACAGTCCAGACCTGTCTCCCATAGTAGCGTAAAATACAACAACGGAGACCCCGGACTGTTGAACAGCTGAAGCTGTACATCAAGCAAGAATGGGAAAGAATTCCACCTACAAAGCGTCAACAATTAGTGTCCACAGTTTCCAAACGTTTATTGAATGTTGTTAAAAGAAAAAGTGATGTAACACAGTGGTAAACATGACCCTGTCCCAGCTTTTTTGGAACGTGTTGCTGCCATAAAATTCTAAGTTAATGATTATTTGCTAAAAACAATCAAGTTTATCAGTTTGAACATTAAATATCTTGTCTTTGTTGTATATTTAATGAAATATAGGTCGAACATGATTTGCAAATCATTGTATACTGTTTTTATTTATGTTTAACACATCGTCCCAACTTCATTGGAATTGGGGTTGTACAATTATCTCATTAATTACATTAACTTTCTGACATAATTGAAATTGAAAGTTAATGATTACTGGAGAGGCTCATTTTCTCCCATTGGGACTTTTTTTTTGAAATATTCAGTCACAGAATTTTCCAACAATTAATATGTCCATTATTATATATATTTTTAAAAAAGCATAAAAAAGAAACACATCAGTGAACAGTGTTTGGTGTATTGCACGCATCCTAAACTATTTTAGATTTCCAGTATCAAAAATGTATCGAGGTTGTGGCTAAGTGAGAGTGGCTTCGTATAATCAATAATTTATGTTCCTCATTTTTGAGGCGACAATATAAAAATAAGGCACGGTCGATTTGTTGTTATGGCGCGGTGGAACACTCTATACATGTTTTAAATTGCAAATGCAGCAAACAATACAGTAAAAAAATGTTTTGTTCAGTTTCTAGAGTTGGTTTAATATGTTGGTTTCCTGAATAATTTATTTGCAAAGAAAGTTTTATCTCGACACGAAATTCTCATGCTGTTCATACTTGTGTGTCTGAGGTCTGATTTATTACTACGCTGCTTGTAGGCTCAAAAGGTTTTTATTTGCAATAAGGCCAGCCTTAATATAAGATGATGACATACTGTATCATATCCAGCATTCCTTCTCCCTGTTTAACGAGGCAATTAGTATTTCTCATGAGAATAGTTGAGGTAATCAATAAGGATGGGAGCAGTGCTTCTTTAATGAAAGGAACTGCTGTAATTATGAATGGCCCTCATTAAGACAATTAAGAAGGCATCAGTGTTTGTCATACGCTTCGTTTAAATTGGATTTCATGGACATGGATGAAAAAAATGGATTTGCCTTCCTCATCTGTAACCTACCATTAAGACGTGTTGACAAAAAAAAAAAAAAAAAAAGTTGACAAAAATGATTTAGTTTTTGTTTTGCGTGGGTGTGCGACTTACATGTTGCCCCCTGTGCGGACACGCTGATGCCAACGTCCCTATTGGTGTAAACTGGTGTGACAGTTACTTTGTACTGAGTGTCAGGAAGTAAGGACTCGAGGAGCACACTTTTTTGTCTACCAGGAACTAACACCTAAACACACACACACACACACACACAAAGCGGCAGTCAAGTTTCACATTACACTAATAAGTGACAGTACAAGGAACATACCGTGCAAATGAAAACACATTATTGCAGATATGTACTGCATATTATAAAAAATTTGGAGGGAAAGACAAGGTTCATTTGATGCCAGATTGTAGAAAACTACGTGTAACTTAAGGGATTTAAGCACAACTGTTCAGCAATTCTGCTCACTGCAGCTCAGTCAATAAAGTCAGATGAGACCAAAAGAGAGACGGAGCAATTAAAGTCGGGTATTGGTATTGAAGTTGGTTCTCCTCCAGCATTTGAATGTGCTTGTTTCCGCCAAATAAATTGGTTGTCTAGTATTTCAGCAACTTCAAATAGTGAGAAAGTAACACGATCGCTGTGATCTTGTCGAGAGATGATGTGAATATGAATCAAGACTGATATTGAGTGATGATGACTCTCTGAGATTGACGACGGCAGGTAATGGAAAAAAAAAAGTCCTCTCAAGGTTAACTTTAAGGTCTCTTGTTCTGGAGCTTTCCATCATTTTACAGGCTCTGTGCTAGCGCAAAGAAATTTGATGTGCCGTTTTCAAAACACCGTGGCGGACTAGACATTAACCTAGCCTCTGAGGGGGGAGCCAGCCCAACTCAGTGCCAGTCCCAAGCCCGGATAAATAGGGAGAGTCGGAGTCAGGAATGGTAAAAGCTGTGAAGATGGAGAAGAAGATGGGTAGACTCGACTAGTGATTCCCAATGCCACAGCTGTGTCATGAGAGATCATCAGCTGTGTGGGAATTATTCAATTTCAGTTAATATGTCCAAAAATTATTATTTATTTACTCCAAATAATGGATCTATCCATCTACGCCGGCGACATATAGTGACAGGCAGAACAATCTAGTTCTCTTCCACTGGATGGCAGAAGGTCCAATTGACCTGTGGCTCCACCTGTTGCCATTCATACAACAGACTCATTCACAGCTTGCTTTGAGTGAGACCGCGCAGATTGGGGCTGCACGATATTGGAAAAAAGGATTACATTTGTTTTTAAAACAGAGTTTATAATTCTCAATTTTGAACTCAGTTCACAGGTCCAAAAACAAACTAGCTCATAGTTTTTTGTTTTTTTTTCAATATGTTGCCGACGGCTATTACCCTCAACATACTGGAATTTAATTTCCTCATTGTTGCCACCCATTCAGTTCACACTAGTAGCCAGCTGCAGCTTTCACCCTACAATCTCAAAAACATAAGGAAAAACTGTGAAAATGAGGAATTAAAACAAAAACAGGACTTTAGTCCTGAATGTGCAAACAAAAACATGCAACACAGTATGACAGGAACGATGGTGAAAGGACATTGATAACTTTGCATTCCTCGCAGCTCTGGCTGACTACATTAGCACAATAATTTATCTATTCTTATATTACAAAATAAATTCCATATTATCACAGTGTGATCGTACAGTGTTTTAACTAAAGCATTCTGATATGAATAATAATGTTCCTAGTAATCCATTTTTGCAATTATCTACTGTATTACAAAATAATCCATTCTCTCCCATTTACACAGTGTCCCTGAACGCACCTTGCACACTCAGACAGCTGCCGCAAATGCTGCAGGTGGACAGTACAATCTTTTAATCTTTTGAGCGAGTCCAAACAGGTCCATCTGCTGGTCACTTTTAATATTACAGTTGATTCACTGAATATTACAGTACACCAACATCGCAGCAGACCTTGCGATGTGACTATCGCGCACACGTACATCGCGATGACGACGATCAAACAAAATATCGTGCAGCCCTAGCGCTGTTAGCAATGGCAAACTTGAATAGAACTGAATCCGAACTGGGTCCTGGAAAAAATTCTATCCCAGATGAATGTCCCCGTATGACCAGTCACAGTGGTTAGAAGAAAGCAGACAAGGTGCGCGCCAGACAAAACGAAATATTTAGATTTACTTTTACCAGGGAGGCAGCCAACCGAGCTGACACGCTTACGCTTGATGCGTGGGGAAAAGTTGTCGAACGGTATCATAGTCCAAGCAAAATGAAACGGCATCTTCAAATACAACATGCGTCAATAAACGCCCAGATTTCATACTGGTAATTTAAGATTTTCAATTAAAAAATGTCCATAAACTTTAACAGTACTGTCCAGGGGAAATTCTCATCATGATAACATCTGTGCATAATAAATAACTGTTGGCCCAAATTGCGGTAAACACTTGCCACTGCTGTCACGTGTGCTAATCCAGTCATCAATTTTCTGCTGGATGTCCAGTTGAGGATCACAGCAAGCGCTGGTGCTTATCCCGGCTGACTTAAGGTGAAAGGCGGACGACAACAGCCGCTCGATGGAGAAGGGGGAATTGAGTGGGAATTAATCCCACGACATCACCATAAAAGTGTTGTACGTGACGCACGACACGAGCATCACGCTTGCCCAGAGTCGCTTAAACTTCCCAAAAGAGACACCCTGACACAATGATGTGTCAGGCTTAAGCCCTCGTCCCACTTGTGTTTCGCAAATGTTTCCCCATCCACCCCTACTTGTTTCTTTTATTCGTCTCTCCACTGCGACCCTTCTCCGAAGCCAGCGAGGTAAATGGCTTCTGAAAAGAAAATGGCATGTCCTCTGGCTTGGTCAGGCCTCTCCATCTTGTGCGGCGCTGACGCCACAGCGGGAAATTAAAACGAGAAGGAAAAAAAGTGTGAAAGGGATGAAAGTAAAAGCTGTTGATGAGAGCAGAGGGAGGCAACGTCGGACTGGAGGAACAGATGGAGGGGAGGGGAGGGGAGGGGGTCGCCTGTTGAGAGTGGATGTGTGTGTCAGCGATGTGGGATTGGAGAGGCCAAGTGGACCGGCACTAAACGTGTAACTGGTTTTCTGATGGGAGTAAATGATCACCACGACCGACCACTCCCGAGTCTGTGAAAAAGCAGCGTTGTTGTCTGTCCTGTAAAATCAATATACACAACAGTTTGTGATGTGTAAAAAGCAATATGTTGTGAACATAAGGGTGAGAAGGGTTAACTGTTTTTTTCCCCCAAAATCATTATTGTGTGTGTGTGTGTGTGTGTGTGTGAGTGTTTGTTAGTGCTACTCCATCTTTAGTTGACTAGCCTTTCAGAAGTGAGAAGAACAAACTTTAGAAGGTTTGAAATGAAAATGTCCAAATTGTTAAATACAAATTCAAGAGCGTTAATATGCATTTAGCACATTACCGACTCATCTTCATAAACTGACCGTCTCCTCTCCGTGATCGGCTCTGAGGCTGGCGTAGGACAGCCTGTAGCTCCCCACACGGGGGTCGTCCAGCTCCCAAGATGCCCGGAGGCTCTGCGTGGTCTCGTCATTCACGAGAAGGTTTCTCAGCGCTTGGCGGGGGGCTGTGCGGCGCAGACATGAGGTTTGCATTCATCAAAATGTCACTGAAAACTGGCAGCGGGTTTAAGTGTGGGTTGGACAGATTTGAAATATCAGGTTGATTAAAAAAAATTGTTTTAAAAAGACAACTGGAACAGGAGAGTTTTACACAAAGCAGTAAAGCATCTGTTTTGTTGGTCTGTGCCAATGGTCTTGATAGCGCCTTTAAAATGTTTGTGCACATGAATCAAGCTTGTGCAGACTTGAATTGCTGAAACCTGTAAAGCTTCTTAAATGAAGCAACTCTTCAATAAAAGCCTTGAAATAGGTATTGCTCACTTTTTAAAATCCCAAGCCAAGCCATTAGTTATCCTTTATTATGTTTTGATTTTTATTTTTTTATTTATTTATTTTTTACAGCTTTGACTAGGGAAATGGCTTTAACTCGATTAGCTGCAGCCGGTTCGACACGCTGAAAAACAAGTCAGGCTGCCTCTGGGTCACCCGTGAAATAATACGTCTGAACCACAATTGCGGGGGTGAATCCAATTCGGTAACACAAGCATAACTCACTTGACTGTGTTGCAGATTTGATTTTAATCATACAAAAGCAGACAGCGTGGGGCTCTAAACTGTTAGAAGTTCTCCTGGATCTCGCTAGATTTGTGGAACACCAGCGCACACTGACAAACAGCAAATCTTTAAAAAAAAAAATCGAAGGACTTAAGACGCTGTAAATAAATGCTCTGACATGAACCATAATTAAAACTCAGCTGCATTGATGGTCAAAAAAAGCAGGCACCGTTTGATCGTAGACTTCTCACGTTAACAGGTACTTATAGAAACACTTTATGTTGTAAAATGACCGCTCCTATAATTAAGTATTTTTGGAGGGTCAAAATTACATCATATGTGCATGATGGCAGTTTGGTGCCTGAAATCAGGTGATTTCACCTTCATTACTAACCCAACTAAGTATAATAAATGTACATGTTATAGTTATGTGAAATGATACAGACGTGAAGCAGTAGAAAGTGAATGTGTGAATAGTTGAGAGATGTTAAACTAGCATTGGTACTGAGTGTTATGTTTGGCTACATTTCACTGTGGACATTTTGACTCTTTCTGCAGTTATTTGCGCTCTTCTTACCGGAGGTTGTGGTGGCGATCGTTGTTGTCTTGGCCACTGGGGAAATACAGAGCGCATCAGTCGCGTGAGTAGAGTGAAACCCAGCAACTCTCTGTATCAATAGCTCAGGTAATTAGCTAGATACATAGAAATCATTGATGGGGAAAATAGATTTTCCTCCTCTGAGATAAACAAGGACAAACAAGTCCATGCAATTAGTCACATTCGGAGTTTTTTTTTTTTTTTGGGATGATGAATCGCATATGTTTGGGCTGATTTGCACTGTACTGCCCTCAGTGCTGGTTGCAACATGAGGGTAAGCAGTTCAAGAAATTCTATCGGCTTGATTGGATGACTCAAGTTCCTTCGTCAATAACAACAATCTCTGGTGCCCATCAAACATATCTTACTTGTGGTCTCTGTGACAGATACAGCGTCGCTCTCTGACTGGTCTTTGAAGACCGCCGTCACCATAACTTCGTACGCAGTGGAGGGTCTCAGATCTGTCAAAGTGTATCGGTGATTGCTTCCACTTAGGACCACCTAAAAAGGAAACACATACACACACACACACATCTCACCAAAGATGCAAGTCTAGACTTACTGCACATAATAACACCAAAATGACCAACTCAAGTACATCTCATTGTTTAGGTATTTCTTACATTTTTAAATGTCTTGTCCATACTTCCCATTGTAGTTAAATAGAGTAGTCAAGATGTAATAGAATTGTGGCAATAGACACGTAATGTGGCAGAATTCCAAGTCCAAGGTCACTAATTTGTGTTGGGAGGGCAACGAAAAATAAATAAAACCCCACAACAACAACAAAAACACAGAACATCAGTGGGAATAAAAGCACAAAGGAAATCATGGGGCACTATTTAAGCTTGTGTATGTATACACATAAAACCCATTGCCTAAGCATGCTCGCCTTTAACAGTAGTCTCTGTATCCCGTTAAACAAGAATTTGACCGTAATTCGAACATGTGCAGCGACTGCCAGTTGGACCGGCTGCAGCGGCAGACGTCCAAACAACGTCTGTAACTTTGACAAGAAATGAATCAAATCATGCCAAGCAAGTCTGAAATTAGAAGTGACTTAAAAACCAGGCTGCAGTGCATCTTTAATGAGTCAAACACTCGATCTTCCTATTTTAGTGAGGCATATTTCTATTTATCTATTTATAGTATTTTTTTCTTTCATGCATAGCCCTCAGGAACATTTGCCTAATTAAAGAGAGTAGTCATTCAGTCATTTTAGTGGCAAAACATAAGAATAAAAGATCCAAAAAATGTAAATAAAACAAGTTCAAATGGAAAGTATTTTATCATATGCCTCTCATAAAAATCCATTTTATAACCCAGTTTATAATAAAGTTTTAGTCCTGCAAAACTGGTCCTCCGTTTGTGTAAAATTGAGCAGAATTTTAATATTAAATAGCTGTTGGCAGGGGTGTAGCCATCATGTCAGAAGCAGGGGCTACAAATTGTTCAGGAGTAAGCCAACATTTATGAGCAAATGATCATCCTCTCGCATTCAAAGGCGCATCTCCATAGTGGCCCATAAAAACTAAAGAACCAAACTTTCAAACTATGGTTGAGGTCAAACACAGCAGCAGAAAAATCAATCACTCAATCAAACTGTATTTGTATAGCACTTGCAACCCAAAGTGCTTTACGTGAATTAAAGTCATCCCTCCGCCACTTGTCCACACAAGCACAAGGGGCCTTATAATTGAATGCCCAACAGCAACACTGAACACAAAAAGAAGCCTAATACGTATTGCACACGAAATGGAAAGGAAGTGAAATGGTTTTGAACCATAATTATTTCAATATTATTTTTAAGAAGTCAGAATCCTCTGATTCCAGCGAGTTCATCAATTGTTTCATACAATCTGGGATGGTTTAACTCTGCTTGTTTGCAGGCTGGTTGATTGATCATCTGCGAGGCGACGGTTCACGATGCATTCAAGAGCAGCTCGGGAAAAAAATGAATTGTTTTAATGGTTGTAAAAGTGTGTGGGGGATAGATTCAGAAAGTAGGGGGGAACATTCCTGTGCCCCCTCTCAACTGTGCCCCTGTCTGTTGGTGCGTGTTTGCTTCCAGCCTACTTCTCCAACTACCGAGTGTTATTTACAGCACTGATCACTCTCAGCAATAGTACACACACGCACACTCAAACACACACACACACACACACACACACACACGCGCGCACACACAGACGATACAGACATTAGAGAGCTCTATTGCCGCCTCCCAGTTGTCTGCAAAGCCTAGATCAGTGTAATAAAACACCCAAGCCATTCATTTCTGGGTCCATTTAGCTTTTATTTATACTCAGTCATGTCTGGGGCTTTACCGGCAGTTAGGTCCAAGCGGCAAGCGCTCTACTTTATCGGGGCACACCCAGCCATAAGTAGACTTCTGTTCTTTCGAACACTTGTGCGCTCGAAATAAAATGTTCACTCATGTAATAGTTTTCAAATTGATGAGAAGAGAGTACCAAATTCTGTGTGTGTTTTTTTTTTTTTTTTAACCTACTTATGTTTCATGCCTTAATTGCGGTCAGCATAAACCCTTCAAAGTCAACCTCAATTGCTGCAATACAGCGGCAGCCATGCAGCAGGTGCTGATTACGGGTACTGTACTAACCTGCTTTGTGTCGCCTCCTGCGAGCGGTGCCCAGGAGAGTCTGTAGACGATGATGTCATCTGCTGAGTGATCCCAGCTGACCTGAAAGCTGTCTGGAGTGACATCACTGGAACGGAGATGCAGTGGACCTGGAAGCGGAGCTGAGAGATAAAGCTTAACTTTACTTTTTACATAATGCGTTTGAAACATCATTTTATTGTGTTCTTCTCTCTGTCAAATATGGAGATCCCAAAATTATTATTTTTAAAAATATATGGTGGTATGAATGAGCAGGCGTTTTGATGAAAAGTCAAAAGTAGTTAATAGTAATAAGTAAATATTCCGTTTTTTGCATGAACCTGATTTATTTTCCAACAAAAGTAGAACGTATAATATGCATGTTGATATTTTTCAGTGTATGATATATATAATAATAACATAAAAATAAACTACAATTGGCTCGCAACCAGTCCAGGGTGTGCCCCACCTCTCCCTCAAAATCCACTAATAAACACAAGCACTATATAAATAGATGTTAAAAAAAGAAAGAAAAAAAAATCATAAAGCATGCACCTAACAATATCTTTGCGCGAGCCCCCATCCTAAAGACCCCGTGATTCGGAAAAGAAAACATCCTCTCCTTCTCGAATGAGTAGTTCAGTGGTTTCTTGGCAGGAGTCCATTTCTTCCAACTGACTCAGCACTGCAGCCCTGTCGTTTGTTGCTTAAAGGGATATTCCCCCAAATCAATAACCGTTAGTATGATTGAATAGTCAGGGACAGGGAAATGACCTGTTAATGTGCCCGGGCTATTATGCTGAGGTGTAAATGAGGTGGGCATACTGCCAACATAGCAGGGCGAGCAGTAGGAGCAATAAAATTCGACACTCTTTGGCACTGTGAGAAAAACGGCTCACCTTTGAACGGTACTGATACACCCTTTCATGGAAACTAAGAATAAATTGCACATCAGTAGAGATTGCTTTGGGGAATGAAATACAACCAATTTAGAAGACAAATTTAGGAGAACATTTATTTACATGCAAATTGGGATTGCTAGTGACATCTGTCTCCAACGGTTAACAGTTGCTCATCACCAAATAAGATTAAATAACCTAAACCACAGCTCTACTTGCATGTAGCAAATACAGCAGAATATCCAATGTAGCCACATTTTTGGGACACCTGTCACCATTAACTCAATCAATAAAATTCAAAAAATGACTAAAGACACTCTAAAATTGTTCAGCCAAGTCCAAGGTGATGAAAGTTGTTATAGCAGCAAAGATTTAGAAAAAAAAATGTGCGAGCAATGTCATTGTCTAGGCCAGACTGATGCAGTGCTTCTACCAGCCAACAACAAAATGCTGCATTAAAAAGAAAAAAAAAAAATCCACAAATTGGCATGGAATTGTATACAATTCAATGAAAGTATTAGGCTGAAACACCAATGGCAAAACAAATTGCCATCTTGATCTTGATTTATTCCTCAAGGTAACAAAAGGGACGTACTGGTTGTAAATCCATCAGTGAGCGGCTCTGATTGGCCTTCATCATACAGCGCAAACAGAGCCACTGAGTACTCCGTCAGAGATGTCAGTCCACTGAGGTCGTAAGAGCTCACAGGCTCAACTTCCACCTGAAAGACGCACAAACATACACAAATTGATTATATCGCAAATAGAATTTCTGCGAGAAAAACATTTTTTTTTTTTAAAGTGCTGGATGTGCTGTTTACAAACAATTCAAATCAGCATTGAAGTGATACAAGAACAGTACTTGTACTAATATTCTTATGTTAGCATTTTATTAAAGTCACCAAGTATACAGTGTACCAAATCAAGACATTGTTGACAGACGCACCTCCTCGGTGACCCGCCCATCTGTCTTGACCCACGTAATACGATAAGCAGTAACTCCACTGGCTGCGGGGTCCCAGCTGATGCGTGCCGAGTTGTGGGTGATGTCAGCGAACTGGAGGTTACCGGGCGCGCCAAGTGGTACTGAGCAAAGAGAGAGCCAACATTAAATCAATGTGCTCATAAAACACTTGATCAAGTACACCAGCACAATATAATGAGATCCAAAAAAAGATCTCAAAATGTATGCCTGCACGACGATAATAAAGTCAGTATTGGTAGACACAGTCAGAGAGGAATTGATGTAATAACAGATTTTCATTTATTTATTTATTTTATAATCCCTTGAAGGGGAAATTCGATTTAGACTGCTCTATATGTATCGTATATTGTGTCGTACACCCCACATGGCACGCAATCAAACATATGCAGGCGTGCAAGGAGAGATGTCCGAGTGAAAGTGGCGCGCAAACAGTGCTGCACCTCGTGAGCTGGTTGGGTTGGAGACAGCGCCTTGCACAAGGGCACCTTGACAGAAGCCAGGTAGCAAACTAGCATCTCTTCAACAACTAGTCATTTTTACATTCTTGAACCATGACCTTTTGGTTTGAAACGCCAATTTCGAACACAGTAGCTACGTTTATGATTGTGGTTGTAGTGGCATGGAACTGCACTGAAGGATGTTATTAATAAATAAGCAAAATATTTAATTTCAGTATGCTGCGGGGCAGTTCTACATGACTGTAAACTACAACCTACTTTATCTGCAAGATGATCTCCAGTGTGGAACACAAGGCAAACGTAGAGTATGCGGGGCATGTAACACTTACAAGTAGTTTCCTGGTTTGTAATGGGGTCGCTGGCCTCCTCTCCATACATTGCATAAACAGTGACGCTATACTCAGTGCGGGGGAGCAGACCATCTAGCTCCAGCTCCTTCACTGCTTCTGATACTTTGACCTGCAGACAAACAAAAAAAAACAAACAAACACACACAAATTTCAACGATAAAAATGTCTGTTTGTGGTCAATAATTACTTTTAGCACAGAAAAATGTATTTTTATTTTCTATATTACCTCCTTCTCACCCAAGTCTCCATCATCTGGAAGCGGTGCAAAAAGCAACATGTAGCCGGATGCTGCCTTCACACTGTCCCATCTTGCTTTCATGCTGTTGTGAGTCACATCAAACAGCTGGAGGCCTGTCACTGTGGGAAGAGCCACTGCATATGCACAAGACCACACAGTCAGAACAACAATACTGCCAAATATTCAAAATCGAATCTTTGGTAGGACTGAGTTACAACTAAACCCAACTTCATTTTGCCCTCATAGAATAGTGAATCACTTTTTAATGACCCACAAAAAGAATGACCGCAATCAAAGGGGTGTCATCAGAACCAGCATGGCTGGCTTTTGAAAACATAATCATGAAAAATGTATTTTTACATATTTATTAGTGGATGTCCTGTATGAATATAATGCACTCTTTCGTTACAGAGAGATTTAACCAAAGTTAAAAACAAAAAAGGACACATCTGTGACACATCCCCCAGACTGTCTTTTACTTGGTAGAACCACAAAAGCATGTACATTTATAAAGAAAACAACAGTGTAAAACTTCATTTCCCTTTACAGGCCCGATAAAGAATTACTGTGTCTTTAACTTTGTTATGAGATACTATTTCTTAGTACCAAGAGAAGAGTTTGCATGTTCTTTGATCCTCAAAAAAGCGTACATGCACGCGTAAACACTTACGGGTTGTTTCATATCCTCGTAGTGGTTCACTGGCCTCGTTTTGGTTCACAGCAAACACGGACAGCTGGTATTCGGTCTGTGAGTTGAGGTGTTGCAACACCACGGAGGTGTCACGGCCGTCAACAACAGCAACAGCCTGGCGCGCGTGGAAGAGAAAGAGATGAGATCAGGGAGCAGATGGTGGAGCAAAAAGTGGGGAAATGAATGTTGGGACATGAAAATATAACAACGGAACAGTGATGTGAAAATAAATGGGAAAGAGGAAAAATGACAACAGGAAGGAAACTCATTGGGATACAGGTCTTGGAAAACGTTTTAGCCATTTTGAACTAAATGACAATTTGAGCGGTATGCCACAATTTGGGTTATTCTGGTAAAATATCGTAATTTGCAGAACTTAGAACTGGTAAGCAATATGGGTCAAAGGAGCTGGAAAATTCCAACTGTCAGAGTATCATTTCTAATGTGCCTTTAATTGTATAAAAGATGACAGGAATAGAAAAGGACGCATTGATTTTTCCAACATGTGCTAAGATGAAGAATTAAGATTCAGAGAACATTAAGGGCTACAGCTGAGACCCGATTGATGAAATAATTGATTAGGAGGTGTCTCCGCAGTTATGCTGAAAATAGAGTATCAACCCGACACTGATTTTTCTGATGGAGAAATTTGTTTTGAGAACAAAACAAAAACATCCCCTTACCCCCTGTGGTTGTCCTCCACGAACTGGGAAATAAACCACTCTGTATTTGTCGACATTTCCAGGCGAGTGGCGCCACGTGACTCGAAAGCTCCTGGCTGTGACCTCTGATGTCACCAAGCCTGACGGTGGTCCAATAGTCTCTGGCGGCTGTTCTGAAATTGGAAAAATGGTGTAAGATTTGAAACTCACAGACAGTATGAGGATGTAAACATCAAATGCATCCTTATATGAACTGATATGAGAATGATTTCTTTAAGGGAGCAAGGTTTGCGATAATGGCAAAAGGAACGAGGCAATCTCTATTTTCCTTTTCGTTATTTCTGCCTGTTTAGGCTCAATATTTGTTACGACTGAGGTTGGACACATTAAAGCAGATTAGATGATTTATTTCTACAGATACACATCAAGATGACGAGAATGTTTTAAGCTAACAAAAAATGCACACAATTAGTCTTTGAATGTCTCGTGGAAAGTCAAGTACGTTTTTATATCGAGATTAAGCATATTTTATATCAAGTTAACCCCTTAATCATTGTGATACAGTTGGCAGACGTTCCCATTACAGAGGCACCTCTCTCTCTCTCTCTCACACACACACAGTACATACAGCAAGAGAAAACCCCAAATTTACCAAATGATTTTTTAAATATAGAAATTAGGTAGGTAATGCCCTGCTGAATAGTAGTTTCCCAAGTGTTTAATTAAACGATATACGGTTATATATGTTTGATTTTGTTGTTTTTTTTAAATTACTATTTAACAACTGAAATAAATGAACTTTTCTAATCTTTGATCTATGATATTCAATTTGATTGAGCTGTACCTGGATTTTCATTGGCTACAAATAGCACTAGTACTCTGTGGCCCACGTAGTTCCTTCCTGTCAGTTATCCTGCAATTTACTCAGTGTGTCATTGTCCACTTACGTTCCTTAATGTCCTTGTCTTGCTGCTCCACTTGTTCACACACCGTTCTGGTCAATCCTTCGACAATGGCGCTCATAACATTGAAGTCAGCAACATTATATACATGAGAGTCATCCGGCTCTGAGGCGATGGAGCGCAGCTCGTTCTCATCAGCGTTCTTCACACCTGCAAAATAAAAGCAAATGCATGTGGGGATTTCTGTCTATTCTAACTGTGAGCACTTGCATGGGGCTATAACGGGATAATTCACAACACTTGGCGTCTCATCTCGGTGTCTCACCAATAGCGAAGAGTTCGACCCCAGCTTTTTGCAGGCTTTCCGCAGGTGGTATGACATCATCTTGAGACTTCCCATCAGTAATGAGGATCCCGATCTTAGGTACAGCAACACGGGCACCAGATTGAGACTTGAAACAGTTCTCCAGGATATAGGACAGTGCAAGCCCTGGGGACAGACAAAGGATAGAGGAGAAACATACGTGAAAAGGGAGCAGGGTGGAGGAATAAAAGATTGTAAACAAATGCTTTCTATAACGTATACTGTCAATGAAGAACAACGAAGAGAGACAATGAATTAAAATTTGATACGAGAAATGGATCAAATAAAGATGTCAACAATAAGATAGTACCCGTGAGAGTGTTTCCTCCTTTGTAAGGAAGGTTCTTGACAGCATCAATGACAGCTTCTTTAGTAGTGAAAGCATTGAGATGCCACTCCATCCTGGGATCACCACTATACTGAACCAGACCTACAATCACGCACGAAAACTTTCATGGTCAAAATGCACAGCTACGTACAATCATCAAAAGACCGTAGCGGTTTCAAGACGGAAAGGTGATGGTAGACGCACCTATCCTGGTCTTATCAATGCCAACGTCAAAAGCGTTGACCAGGTTTTCCAGGAACATGCGGACCAGCCGGAAGTTGAGCCGACCGATACTCCAAGAGCCATCGACCAGGATCACAATATCTGCTATGGACTCGGTGTGGCACACGAACTGCTCCGCTGGAAAGACAAAAGATCCATTACAATCTAAATGATATTCATTAAAGCACAGACCTCCACCAAGGCTGCAAACTTCTACAAATGTGTCTGAGTAGCTCATTAGAAAAATTACAAGTTGCGGGATTATATGATTATGTCCTACTCAAATATTGCGCTGATCCTTCACAATGAAATAAATATCCACACAAATGTTCGTCAAAAACTATGAACTCCAAATACTGTAATGCATGATAGCATTGCAATTTCTTAATCCATTTGACCCCAGTAAAGGAGCAGAATGTTTGGGATGGCTGTCCTAATATTTTAGTCAGTCTGAACACAAATCGGTCGCAAAGGTATGGACTTTTGCAGAACAGACAGACAAGAAGATGTACAGCATCTGGAAAACTACTATTGAAAACCACACACTTCATTTCCTCATGCATGCTTAAATTCAGCACGATTATATATAGCGCTACATGATTAATGATTATTCAACTAGGTAATAATGACGAATAATCCAGATCAGCGTGAAGAAGGTAGCGAGGATATTTTCGTTCAATCTCCCCCTCACAAACACTGTGAGTCAACAAAATAACAATTGAAATCAAATCCAAATAAATAGAACTGCTTTATTTTTTTTTTTTATCTTCACCAAAAACAATCCAATCTAAAGTGTATTTTTAAAGCTATCCACAAGGAAAGGTTTGATTAATTGCAGTGCTTAAACAAAAGAAGTTGACGGTGCAGCTCAGTGTCTAGCTGTAATTGCATCACCCTTTCATTGTACATTGTGACCTATCAATAAATTGCATTTATATCCAATGTGGAACAAGGAAACGTCCCCTACTAAAGAGCTATTTTGTAGATATCATTTTTTTTAATGTATATCACAGGTTCGCAGAAAAGAGAATGTTTGACTAGAAACACACACGTTCCAAAACAAGTCAGCTCTTTGAGCCGTCCATCTGCCGCACACGCCAGATGAGAATGCAACAACTTTTGAAGAAAACAGAAGTTGAGGAATCAGAATTGGAATCGTCTATGCCAAGTATGTCAAAAATACACAAGGAATTTGTCTCCGGTAGTTGGAACGGCTCTAGTACGACAATAGAAGGTGTACTTAGGAAAAAGTTTGAACAAGATGGTGCCACCTCAATGGCAATGCGTTTCACTTTTTATTTACACTAAATACAATCGAATCAAGTCAAGTTGGCGATGTGGGTGAAACCAAGTTTGAGCACCTACAGATTGACATTATGTGACGGTAAACTTACAAAGGCTTGAAAACATGTTTGCAGAGTTTAACTGACTAACTAACTAACTGCAATTAAAACAGCCTCTTTTCTCATTATGCTTGCCAGACGTACAGAAACTAGCCTGTTTTGGGTGTCATGAGGCTAAAGTCTACAAGGAAACTGCTTATACTTCATTTTGACATCATCTGTGAAGTAACCTTCTACCAATAACTAACACATTAACAAAATAACTACCTAACTAAGTAATACAATTTAAAACCTAGCTTCTTGCGTTGTTACGCTTGGAGGACGGAACAAACGGCTCACAAATTCAAACTTGTATCTGTGATACAAGATTGCACAAGTCTGGTAAATCGGAGTAGCATTTGAAAATCGTCTGCTAATTAAATCTGCCCAATGTTTTGACAAACGATCCCCAATCACATATCAGACACACATTACTTTTGCAATCATGTCGCTATTGACTCACACCCATGCACAGAAATAATACACATGCAGGCATTGGAAGGGGACAGCAAATCAAAGCCCTGCCTTGTGCCTACGCATAAATATGCATGCGATGTCGTTGATGTCAAAGAGATCGGTCGGTTGCTACTGTGATTCGTGCTGATACGTCCTCATCGTTACCCACGGCCAGCCTTGCAGACAACAGCCGGCTGGTCAAAGCTGCCTCTTCTCCCTCCAAGTCCCATCTGCCTTAGTTCTTCTCTTCTTACACCACCAACACCCCTCCATCTCCCCTCTCATCAAACACCTCTTTCCGACTGAACATCCTGAAGAATAGTGTCTGTGAGCTTTATGACACGAGGCTTGAAAAATGAACGAACGAGCCCTTGTGAGAGGGCGACAAGTCCTTTTCAGTGGCTGTAACAAATTCTGTTGTTTCTGTGACTTTTGGTTGAATGGATGGATGGCTTGGAGGGACTTTTGTTTATGGTGAAAAAGAGTTGGAAAGTATTAATTTGATGACCCTGTGCAGGCCAGTGACGGTCTTGCACAAAATCATCCAAGCGTGTTTTTATGAATCTTTGCTTCGTACATCTGGGCACAGTCATGCTGGAACAGAAAAGTGCATAAACTGCAACCGCAAAGTGCTGCCACAAAGTTGGAGGCATAGAATTGGTCAAAATGGCACTGTAAGATGAAGAATCGCAATTCTAGGCAAACAATACTAATGTTGCTGAAAGTGAATCATTCCAGTGGGTTTTGAGGGGGGGGAAAAAAACAAAAAAACAAAGCATGTAAAGACTCAGCATTTGGTGCTAAACTGTCTTTGATGTATCAGGTGCTATTCAATGATGTTGGGTGAACTATATTTGAACCTTATTTGCGTATAAGCTCACGATTAGCAAAGCTGCGGCCGTAACTGATCCTAGTTGCGTGCAAGTACACAAATGGATGAGCATCATCCATAATTGGCATGCGAGCACACGGTTAAACAGACGGTCCACCTGGCCTAAGGGATCGAACACAGAGCCGACCAATAGAGAAAAGTATGCGGTTCCCAGACAGTCGGATTAACACACAGGAGCGCTGAAATTGTTACTAAAACTGTGACGGCTGCAACGGGAGCCCATGGTCGTCTGCCAGAACCCGCACACGCAGAGACACAGATCATAAACAATACCTGGAGCAAGACGATGGAGACACATATCAATGGTTTTTAGAGGTCCAAACACATGTACACTCACTCAAAAAGTGTGTAAAGCTTTCATAGAGCACATTCATTGCATCCACCCATGCAACTGGAGCTTATCTGCACCCTAAACTGGTCAGCAGCCAATATGGGGAGAGACAACCGTTCATATTCACATCAATGAGACGGAACTGAAGCCACACTGCCCCCACCCAAGTCAGGCGAGCGTAGCGCTACACCATCAGTCACTTGTTGTGCACAACTTACATAGAAATGATTTGTTTTCTTTGTCGTGCAGAGGCGAAACTAAATGTGCTGAATACTGAAATAGCTTGCTGCGTGTGTCATAAGCTCCTGGTGTGAGTTTGCCTATTTCCCAGCAGGCTCGAATGCAACATTCACTTTCTACCTGGAGGGGCAACAGTGATTAACAGTAGCAGAGAGCCATATCAATCGGAGTTGACTAACACCACACACGCCCTAATGGAAATGAAAAAACAAAAAAAAGCGATAAGACTCACCCAACTCTTAAAACTAGTCAAACTTAACTCAGCTATTAAAACAAACACACTTTACATTTCCATCATCTTTCTGTGTTGCTGTTTGCTCGCTGTATTTTCATTAACTGTTGCGTCTCACCAGGCAGCCTTCACTTATTAGCTACTTCTTTTAATCCAAGGATCAGACATGATGTGCTGTCATTTTAGTCTCTCTCTCGTGAAGTTTTATTTCCTCCCCACCACTGTGATTACATCGCAGCCAGATGAAACTAATGTCAAAAACAGTGACAGTTATGCAGATGGACGGACAGTCGGAATGGTTTCCACATGACACCAACATTTCACTTTCTTAATCAACTTTGGATTCCCGGGTGGAACTACTTTCAAAATGGCAATTGACCGCCACAATCATGATAATGTATTGCAAAGATAATCAAAATCATATCTGCTAAATCGTTTTTCATGAAATTAATGTGCAGTCTTGCTGTAAGATAAATCCCATCTGCGAAATAATAATGGAATACCGCACAGACTTGATGTTATGACAGGCTGAAATATATGGCAGCACAGTGGCAGAGCGGTATCCCCCTCTTGCCATAAATCAGGTGGAATAAGCTTCAGCGTTCCTGTGACACTGCAAAGGATATTCTGGAACCAAAATGCTTAAAATGAACAGCTTCCTGTGTGTGTTGGATAAAAGCTTCAATCCATCTGGTCATTTGTAGTCTTGTATTTGTTCGACCATGTTGAAAATCAGGATTCCATTTAAAGGAACATCATAACCTTCCTTTGAAAAGTGAAGAATGCTCACAAAGTCTGCCTGGGCTGAAATGTCTTTTTAGAAAACGCCGACAAAGGGCTCCAAAAGGAACCTTTTCTGTTTCTCTTTTGCGAATTGTGACGTCGGCCATTTACTCAGTGATCCTCAGAGCAACTCAATAAACTCAGCCGCTCATTACTATTCATGCAGGAACCTAAGGACCTGCCTCGGGAGAGTGGGATTCATTAGGTTGCACGGCATCAAGCAACTGATGTATTTTGACAGTTTGTCTAGTTCCACAAGTACCCTTTCTTGGCCTCTTGATCTTTAATCGATTGCCTTGTTCTTTTTTCTCCTCACTGCAAAGATGCTCTGACACAGCAGATGCTTTATGCATTGGCCCAATACGCCAAGAGGCTTTCCCTAAACCTCTCTCTCCTCTGCCATTGTCTGGTTGCTTTCCCTGCTCTCTCCATTCTGTTTGCCTTAACCTAATCTCTGCTTGTTTGCTCACATATTTGTTGAGCTGAGTAGGCTTCTATTTCGCAATTTGGACCCTCTTATCATATTTGGCGTCCCCCCCCTCCCCCCAGCCCAAGCACGTATGTCTCTGCCTAGATCCATTAAATATGATGTAATTATTAATTCTGCAAGTGGGAAACAATACTCCGTAAACCAACCCGCTCACTATTACCTTTTTGCAGGATATATTGATTTATACAATATCCACTATTCGCAAGGGTTGCAGGTGAGCCGGAACCCATCCCAGCTGACTTTGGGCGAGAGGTGGGTACACTCTGGACTGGTCCCCAGCCAAATGCAGGTCATCAAGAAAATATCATGTTCTCATGCGTTGTATAAATAGAACATTTTGGGGAACCTCCAAAAAAACGAGTTTAAGTCTCAGTGCTCAGTGCTTCAACACGAAGAACCCTCACTCCCCAATCCAGCACTGGCCTGTATTTTTGATGCATCATGTTTGCATACACCAATTCATGATACAACACTTTATTATTGTTCGCCACATAGTTTACTGACTTATTGGATTATTGGATCATTCCCTCATGAATAATATATAGTCATTAATATCCAGCGGTGCTGTGACCAAGCACGCACTCTTCCAAACATCCTCAGGCCAGGTAAGTGAACAACGTTTGAGTGTGGCACAAATCGCTCACACAATCAAACAGGATGCCCAAGCACGGCATGTTTATGCAAGACCATGCTCACTCGCCAACACGTTACTGGCCAACACACCAGGCTTCTAAACCGGTGATTTTCAACAGTTAAGAGTTGAGCTTGAGAGAACCACTGTGCTAAACAACAACGAGAGACATTTGGAGGGAGCCCTGCATATCGAGGCCTTTTTTCAAAAGCCAAACCATTTTCCCAGTTAGACTTTTGACAAATCAATTATCAATTTCCAAATTGGCCACATCATTCCACCTAGCAAACTGTAAGTAATTATACTGTGCCTCTTCCAAAACATAATATATTTAACCAGGCTTTTTTCCTGAAGTCAAGTTTGCATCTGCAGGTAGTCCATCTGAAATTGCTTCACAGGATCAGAATATTGCAGAGAGCTATCGTTTTAAGCATTTTTTTTTTATTTAATTTTTGAATGAGGTGGAAAGGGACACAAGTGCACACAAATTATTGTAAATGACCTCTTCGCTTTACCAGTCCAATGACCCATATGCCACCCAAGTGCGGTGTCATACAATTAGCTTAACCCAGAGGCGAACCCTCTTACTTAATTGCGGACAAGGACCAAAGTCTAGCAAGTGCACACTGTCTCTCACGAGCATGCTAACCAAATTGAACGCTGGTCCATCTGCTCCAGAGACTGCGAATGGACTCCTAAGCGTGTGCGAGGACGACGAGATGCAAAGCATTAAATAAACATTGCCAAGATGGGAAGAGCCTTAAGTGGAGGGAGATAAATGGAGAAAAAGTTGAGGGGAAAAAATTGCGGAGGATACTGAGATAAGTTTCCACCATGAGTCATTTTGCTGCCGCCTCACTTTGCATTCAAGTTTATGTTCATTATTTTTCAATTCTCCTCACCACTTTCCCTGCTGCTCTTCCTCCTATCATATTTACATTAGATCACCAGCTGGCATCATCATCATCATCATCACTCTACCCTGTCCTGAACTGGCAATATAAACAGATGATTCAAATTAATGATGAAGCCTTCACTGACTTGAATGGGCTGCCCGCCTGCCACAATAAGTCACCAACATTGTGATGTATTTCCGGATATAAACTTAACATTTTGAGCATCAAATCTCTTTGCCAACAAGTATAGAAGGAAATGGATTAAAACAATGAAGGCAGAAGTATAAGGAACCAAGTGGAGGAAGAAGAAGAAGAAGCTGCTGTGTATGCATAACAATATTGTTGGCAGCATGCAACTTGATAAAACACAATTGAAATTTGCCCAAAACAAGATTTTAAAAAACACTTGCAGAACTCTGCAACAGTTAGGTGGTCGTATTGCGGTATATCATTGTGGCTGGGTTTACACTCTACATGGTGCAAGATATTTTTCTCTGTGTCCAACTGTTTACTGTGTTGTTGCCGTCCCATGTTGTCTGTTGCGTTTTGAAACTGGCTTTTGAAATAAACTCAGTCCTGGTCGATTTGCAATGCAGAATCGCAACATGTTCATATTTTAGCACCAGCTTGCCAAAGGTTTTATGAAATTGTGTTCATTAATTAGGTCGTTTATTTCGCACAAATGCAAACTAACGGGCGGCGATGAAAGCGACCTTCTCAACAGAGGTAATCCCGGAGCCAAAGAGCTCAAATAATGTCTCAAATTAAGGATGCTTGACGCAGAGCTTTCTGTGAGGTAGTGACTTTGGAGAGGTGATGGCTTTAAGAGGACGCTCCCTCCATCTCTCACTAGCACAGCATTCAGTGTCAACAGAATCTCATTGGCCTCCACTTCAACTTTAACTACATCTGTCCCTTGGGTTCATTCCACGTGTGTGCGTGTGTGTGAGAGAGAGCGAGATGCTCGGATTGCTTTTAGCATTGTTTAGCAAGTTCACATTTGTACTCAGTGTACTTTTATTGCCGACTCAATTCAGGGCTTTTTATAATGTTGGTATTTAGATTTTGCTTTTGCGCTCTAGGAAGTGTAATTGTACATTAACAACAATGAGACTAAAGGATTACGCGACTTATAATATAGGTTTTAAAGGTAGTTTCAGTATCTGGGCTTTCTTGTAAGCGATGCCACATCCTTTTCATCGATTCCCTCACGATACTGACACTTATTAAGGTCACTCATTTCATACATTTGCCCAACAGAATGAATGCATTTAGTTAGATAAGGGCCACATTGTTTGCGATCATTTGCGGCCTCTAATGTAATTGTCGCTGCTCTCAGTGCAAGAAAGAAAACTGAAGCTGATAGTGAAGGAGAAGAAACATTTTTGGGGGTGTTTTTGTGGTCAAATTTTGAGAAGAATATGGTTTTCCCCAAAAAAAAGGTATGACTGTGTCTATGTTAAAAGTTGGGCTCAACTGGAGATTAACATCTGTTTAACTACTGGAAGCTACTGAACAACATCTGTGCCACACACACACACACACACACACACACACACACACCGTACGCATTACGATTTGATCTAATGCCCCACAGCTGTTCAAATAATCATCTATTAGCTATCATTTTTGAGGAAACATTGGTTCGGGCCGACTTCCAATGAAAATAACCTTACTGCCTAACACTTGTACCACTAATGATTGTATTCTGGTTTTGACAAGCAAAACCAGCATCCGTATTGCAACGGCAGAATTCTTTCTGACTTCACTTTGGATGAGATAAATGAGAAACCAGTAGCGAAAGCTATATTAGTAAGACAAATGGGACACAAATCTATGTTTAACTACTTATGTAAAGGACACTTTGGTATGAAACTGATGCACTAGCCAATAATAATAGCTTAGATGGGACAGCAACAGGAAGCATGGGAGGGAAAACATTCTTTTAAAGGAGTAGACAATGTATGAAAATGTAATTTAAAGTATGATTAAAGACTAATTCTGAAAAACTTTAGGAGTTGCTCTTAGAGCATAATATTTGTCTGCGAATGTTTCAATTTACATCTTTGTGGCACCATCATGCATCACGTGTTTTTTTTTTTCTCAAAGCAGACGTTGACACGGAAAGAATGAGGAGGGGGGAAAAAGACAGTCACTGATCGATTATTCAAATGCAGCTTTTAAGATGCAGAGCAACACAAGGAGCACAGAGAGATTAGCTTCATTTGAGGAGTCGAGTGCTGCTGTTGCAGAAAGTGCTTGCGCTAAGCACGGTGCGGTTAAGTAATTGTGTAAAAGCCGAGCAAATGCTCTTGTGCATCTGACACGATACATTTCTTTCTTTTATCATTATCATAATTATGTCTCTCTTTTTTTTTTTTTTTTTAAACTGCACAGCACCGTTACTAAAGAGCTACAGTTTCATTGCTTCATTGAATGAATGTTGCCTTTCCATTGACTTTAGCCTATCTGAGTATCCGAGCTCCCAATTTATAGCCCGAAACACATCGTTCTGTATTTTCCTGCTTCACAAAAAAAAAAAAAAAAATCTAACTTTTGTCTACCCTCTCCCACAAACACAAAACACGAAAACACACCATCAGACAAGTAATGAGCGTACAGTATATCCAATCCATCCATGCTCTAGAGCCCTTGTCCTCATTAAGGTCACAGCTGAGCTGGAGCCTATCCCAGCCGACTTTGGGAGGGAGGCCGTGTTCATAAACAGACGAGCCTTCACGCTCACATTCACTCGTGTGGACATTTCCCGGTCTTCAATGAACCTCACATGCATGTTTCGTAGAACGTGGGAGAAAGTTGAACATGTAAATGTCACACAGCAAGATTCAAACCTCCGAATCTCAGAACTGGGAGGCAAACGTGCTAACCACTAGCGCGCCATGCCGCCCGAGCATACAGTACTGTATGTTCATGTCAATTAAATGTATCACGACTAGCCCACAATAGGGAATTTTGGGATACTCCATAACAAATACGGTTGAGAATACGCACCTCTGCTGGAAGGATTGATTCAAGTGTTAAAAATATGCACATTAACACTGGCATGGGATAGAAGCCCTCACATGTCACAATAGAACACGAGAGAACACCTTTCACTCATCTAGAGCTTGACATTATCATCATCACCACAGTACACAAAAGCTCAGAGACACGCGAGGCGTTCATTGACTCTCGTGACGCACAAGCGGCATACTATTATAAACCCCGAGAGATGTGAGGCGCAACACTAATGAAGGTCACCTCTGCTGCAGCGAATGGATGTGATAAAGCAGCCAGAAGGAAATTCAACTGTCTAATCTACGTGCAGACAGAAGAAGAGGATGAGGAGATACAGCAGGAGCAATAATGATTTGATTATTTGGTTCCAATGTTTTTCTTGATGTACCGTCTGTTCAAATAAATCTGCCATCAAAATTTAAGACCGTTATTTATTTTTTATTTTTTGTGGGCAAGTGATACAAATCTTAAAACATCAAGTGATCATTTAATTATTTCCTGTTTGGGTGAAACATTAAATGATGTGTGCCTTTTTCTTTTTGGGTCATTGCTATAGAGAGTCATTATCATTGAAACAATACAAAACAAACAAAGTCAACTCTCTAGTAGGCTTTCATCATCTAAATCATGTGCGCTTGCACACAAACTTATGCCACAGCTGCCCTAAATCAACATTATTTGCAAATGTCAAAAATATTTTTAGACTGGTTATTACACTTTATATTTGTTTTCATTGTAAAATACTTTTTTTCATATATTTGTACATAAATGAAAAAAAATTAAAAAGAACTGAAAAAAAATCTCAATCAAGAAATAATAATTCATTCTTGAAGAAATCATTATTAATTCTTGATTAAGATGTGTGACTTGCATTCCTCAACCCCCACCCAAAAAAGAAAAAACTGCTTAATTCCAAACATCTGTTCAAAATGGCAAGATGGCGGCGTTAAAACACTTCATGATGCTGGATGGTCTCTTCTTGTTTTTATAACAGGTGGTCTAATACATTTTCAAGCAGTGTTTGCACTTAAAGGTCTTGAGAAAATTCTCTTCATCAACAAAGACTCCGTGTTTTCTTCTACATTCCGTGTTAAGCAGAAACTGGCTTAATTGAAAATATAGTCCCGAGCAGTCGCATTCCCTTGGCGCCTTACGATGAATTATCTTCTTGCACAGTGAAATCTGAATAATAAACCAGCCTAAAGTGTGTGTGCTGAAACAATAACCAGTCTGGAATGAAATCCTGTTTATCTAACTTCTTTCACACTCCGTGCTAGAATGCAGCAGTAACATTTTTATTTTTTTTTTCAAAATGTGACTTTTGGTTTGTGTTTAAAACCTGTTCTATTAGTAGCAGTTCAGCCCATTCCAAATTCAGCCACAAGAAATGTATAAATATATATAAAGTATAAAACTGCACAAACCTAGTTTTGGAAATGATATATCACATTGCAGTGTTTCTGATTGTGTTTACTTTTGGACGTTTTTAGTACATCAATAGAGTGGAACACCCAAATTTGAAAGAACCTTACGTCATACTATTTGGATCTCAACCACAAGTTTCAACCAAAAAATACAATTATGCCGCAAAAGTCACATGTAGACTTTGATGTGAAAATTGTCTTCTTATGTTAATAAGTACAAACATGGATGAATTAATAATACAGTACTATCATGTTTATGTCGTCAGTTGGGTATACATTTGTATGCCTTTAAATGTAACGCAAAGTTCAAGGTCACGGTATCATTCCATTATTTCATGAGCAATCATTGTTTTCTTGTGCCTCTCTTTTCACAGAATTTGAACTCCGAGGTATTTCAATTTGTAGGGTATTACTGAGGCTGGCAGTTCAAATAAGATCTTGGTTTCAAGATGAAAAGCCAGACAATGTTGTCTGGGGGGCGAGGTAGTTCCAGTTTATAGGAAACCACAAAGACGTAAAAACCCCACTGACAAATACAACACTTAGCACTGTGTACGCAAGTCGGAATGATTTACCATCGGCGTGTAAATAGGATTAGCATTTGATTTCTGTGTGCGTGCCACTTTCAAAAGGTGGGTTTTGTTGTCACTCAGAAGCACAAAAGTCACTCAGGAAGGAGGAAGAAATTCCCAATCGCATCCAACTGGACATGGAAAGACGCTGAGTGTACTTTATTTATTTTGTTTGGCTTTTGGTTGTAATAAGCTGCTGTTTCGAAAAGCACAAACAACAGCTGTTTGTGCTTTGTCAATTCATCACTAGAGCACACTTAACACTTTGTGTTATTTTATTCCTTTGACCACTATATTCATGTAAATGTAATGCCCGATCATCCAGGCAACTTTGTGAGCAGTTTATCTTACCTCCGGAGATCTCGTTGACATCTTCAAGCAAAACAAATGAATCCGTCAGACGCTGTGGCTTCGTTTTGCCTCCAACATCAGCCTCGCCCCTCTCAACTGCTGCACACGGAATAGAAAAGACATGTCACAAGATGCGCAATTCACTGAATCCCCACTTTGTTGCAATTCATCATTTGCACATCGCTCCGTTGCTGATTTTTAGGCCAAAGTTTTTGCGCGGGTTTTTACACTGTACAGGCAAATCGGGATTTAGAGTTGCGCGCCTTCGGTGCAGTACCACACTGTGCCGCAACATGCCGACAAGACATGCAGTATAATTTACGACAAGGACCCCAACTTCTGTAAGATGCGGTAATAGTCGTTCCCACAGAGCAGAAAGATTGTGCATGTGAGTAATGTTGCATGCGTAGCCGTGGTTTTAAGGTTTATAATAACTGCAACATCTATGCTAAATCCCATTAGACCGCCATTATAGCTTCAAACCTTATGGTCTCTCTATAATGTAGATTATCACCTACTGCAGCTGAGTCTGGAACGTAGCCCTCTGCAATAAACCAGGATTTACGGCAATAAAGTTATACAGCACCTTTCCTCCCTCAAGGTATTCTTTTACAATGTTGCCTCAATCATTCACAAGTACAGCGAAAATGAAGCAAAGCAAAGTAAACAAGTCTTTCACACCAATGAGACAGTATAAATGGGGCTCAGTTTGTCATTTGTGGATATTTAGGCAGGACTTACAGGCGAAATGGGAATTGAACTCATCATCTTTAAGGATTCAATGTTCTTTCATTTTATTAAATTGAATTTAATTTTATAATTTAACTTTAACACATGATATGGCATGAAATTTGATACCCAAGGTCCCAGACTAGCCCACTAAATTTCAAAACTTAGAAAAAGAAAATGAGATAAAATAAGAAGGATTTGAATGCAGTAAAAATACAAATGCCAGAGGCTTGAACTTCACATAATATGTACATGATATTTCCGTGTTCCTTTGTACTTGAAAAGAATAAAGTGTTCATCGTGCAGGGATGAATAGTCACGGGGGGTAGCGGGTTCTTATGTCGGGCCGATAGAGCACTGTTCGAGTTCAATAGTCTGACAGCTTCCAGAAAGAAGCTATTCTTCAGCCTGGTGGTCCTGCACCGGATGCTCCGTAGCCTCCTGCCCGAGGGGAGTGGATGGAAGAGAGGGTATACGGGATGGGTTGAGTCTTCAATGATATAGGGAGCCCTCGTCCTGCACCTGTCGATGCAGGTGTCTGCCCCACCACAATACACAAAGGTGAACTGTATAAACTCACCTTTAAATCTGCCGAGCAGTGCTCTGCTCTGAGTGCTGCCGCTGACAGCAATTACTCTGACGACATAGTCCTTGGATGGGTCGTAGTCTGTTATCAACACTTTACTGTCACTTTTTGATGTGATGATCTCCCTCTGATGACCACCTATCGGAGGGAGAAAGAAAGAAAAAAAAGGCCAAGGTTAAACTCGTGGAAACGACACCAATACAGGTTGTCGTGTTCAGCCGCCTGGAGGCAGTTATGTACCTTTCCGAGCTAATTCAGGAAGAAGTTCATTCTGTTGCTGGACATGATTCATTTTCACTGACTCAAGTGACGCTTGAGGTGTATAAAAAAACAAGTAAGGGATCTCTTATTTATTATTATTTCTACGTTTGATGCTCCAAGAATGGTGTTGCATGCTTTGAGAGTGACAATGTGGGCCTTAAGAAGAAGCGTCTGGCTGTATTTGGGTCATCCCCACAAGCCACATTACCAGCCCACTTACATTTTGACCCTGCAATCAATGTAGCCATCAATAAGGTGTGTGCACGCTTTTCGCGGGCCCCTATGGCTGCTGTCTGATGGATTATGATGCCCTTAGGAGAATGGCAAGGGATAAGGAGAAAGTGAAGAAACAGTAGTGCTCAGCATTAGCATTCATCCAAATTAAAGTCACTAAACTAAATACAGTACCAGTGAAATTGTAATAGAAGGCTTTTATGTCTTTGCACACCTCCATACGGTAAGCTCTATTTGAAATTTAAACTCACTCATTTGCAATATACATAATCACACCTTCGTGTGTGTAAATAACAATTTCCCATTTCTTTTCCAGGATGTGCACATGCGGTCAAAAATCTTAACAAACCAATAAATACCAATTTGGTCACTTGTGGTTAGATGAGGGGATCAATGGCTCATGATTGTGTGCACATTTTCTATTAAAGCTGGTGTGTATTGTAATTTGAGTGCTAATATGCACTACATAAAATGTACACAAATGTTGCTATTGTACTCTTTGAAATTGTGTTTGGATTTAGTATATGTTTATGGGAACGTGAGATTGACTGAGTTAGTATTTATACAGTTTGATTGACATTATATATTCCGCGAATCACTGCACCAGTTATCCCAGCGGTTAATTGGGAGCACGCTCCCTGTAGATTGGAGAAATCTGAGTGGACTCCATAGAATAAAGATACATCTTTATTGGGATGTGACTTTGTTGCAGCCTTTCTGCTTCAAAGAAATCTGAGCGTATGAAATGATATGGAGGCGCAAGGAGACTATCTTGAGAGTGTGTGATACGGAAAGGACACGTTGGAGGGCCAACATTTTTACTGCATGTGCTGAGTGCCAAGGCACCACTGCAGCACTTCCACTCTTCCCAGAGAGGAAGCGGCCATAAATTTGATTTTGATTTTTTTTTTTATTCTTCTTTTCTGCGCCATTAAACGCAGCACGAAATTGTCAGACACAGCTTCTCTCACCATAGGTTGTTTGTGGGGGAGCGCATTTTATGTTACGGCGTGCTTATTCAGACCCGCTTCTTCATTTTACAATGGCTGGCTGTGGCAGAATTATCTGCAGTGCTACAGCACGGCATTAATACGGAACAATTGCGTCGTCGGCAATTTGGTAGTCAAGGACTTTATGTGACAAAGATGTATGACAGTCAAGGTAGAGACCCTTTGATTACAAGAAAAATCAGTGGCAATTAGGGTGACCGGTGAATGTATTATACAAGCGCAGAAGTCGATGAGGTCATATCAGACATTTGAACACTCTTCAGCTATTTACAATGGGCGGGATGAGATGCTGCATCTTGCAGCTTGTGCCTCGCATTGATCCTGACCTCGACTCCTTCATAACTCATTAAGGACGCTACTTGATTAAAAGCCACACTTTTTCAACCTGCTGACGGATCACACGCAGTTAGAAGTTCTTCAACTTAGCAGAGATGCGAGGCAATATCGGAGTCCCCTGGAGGAGCTTTGATAAGACGTACATTACACAATTGTTCCTAAGATACAGAAAATCCAAGTTGTAAAGAGATCCTCCGCCTCAAAGTTGAGTCATCTCTAATTTGCATATGAGATTTATTTTTTATTTTTTTTCGTCCTCTGCGCGTGGCAGTTCTGAGAGTTTTAATCATTTCTATGAATTGCTTTTAAGACTAATCCTTCCTACCTGGTACACTTTTGTAGAGGAAGAGGTAGCTGTCAAAGTCGCCTTTGGGCTCCTTCCACGAGACGAGCAGGTTGTTTGGGTTCAGCACTTTGAAACGCAGCCTCCGCGGAGCTGGAACTGAAGGAACACATTATGGACCACACTTCTACCATGGGAAATTAATCATGAGTCGATTAATCAAAAGCATACTAATTAAAATGCTCCACTTCACCGGGGACACTAAGTAGGTGGAAGGAAATGTCTGTTATTTCCTCCCTCCTACTTCCTATGTGTGAACCATTTGAGATTGCGACTTTTCTTGCAATGCACCGAATCGGCTTTGTTCGAGGGCAGCTCGTCGGTCGTGACCCCCGTGACACTGTGAGTCGCAGGCCACATCCTCAACCCTTCGCCGAACAGCTGCCGCACACAGCGTAGAAAACCAGGCGGAATGGGGAAGCGCTCAGTTGCAGCGTGAAATTTCAAATCAACGAGTCAAACAACTTCTATGTCGGTGGCACAAATCGCCATTCCAGTTTATTACTATGCTACTGAAGTACGACAAGAGCGTCTCTCTGTCTTTCTATCTGTCCAGCGGCGAAGAAACATACCCCTTTTATTGGGGGCGGGGGGGTTACAGGAAGTTTGACTTTGGGTTGTTGTCCTTCAAACGCTCTTCCCTTGGTACCCATCTTGTGATTTGATTTTATTATGATGTAGAGACACAACGCAGTACAGCGGTTTCACCAATTATTCGCCGCAGTACTCGGGTAATCATATCACGTCAACTATCAAATAGTCCAAATGTGTCGCGCAAAACTATATAATTACACCTCACCACAATAAGACTCGATGAATAATTCACAGCCACTGGGAACATTATAACTCTGGTAGCGTTTGGTGTGTGCTTGATAGTGTTTGAATAGAGTTGGCAGGAGATTAACAATGAGACCCTCCCTTTGCATGTCAAAGAACACACCCGTACACACGCTGAATTCTAATTAGCGCATGGAAAAAAGAAATTGAAGGAGACGGCTATAATGCTCAATGTGTGCCAAGGTCTGTACATTGAGGCAATTACAGAGATCATAATGAATATGGATATGACAAAGCTAATAGCTGTGGACGCTGACTAAAATCGAGGCTCTCTTATTTCAACTCTTCTTCACAGGTCAGCACATCTGCCACATACGGAATATTAAGACTATTCAAGCTCAACATTTCACTCTCTTCCGCTTCTTTATGTGCCGAGATGCTTTCGGGATCCGGTGGAAAAAGTATTGAATCACAGCCAATATGGATCAGACCCTTGTCTAATACAGCGCCTATATACAGTACAGTACAGTACAATATATATGTGTTGTATATAGCTCAGCCATATATTTCACAAACTGACTATTACTCAGCAACAACATTTCTTTGCACCAGGGAAAAGGCCGAGGTGCTGACGCCTTCATGAAGGGACTTATACATCAAAAGCCCCATTGTTTTTGAAAATTAAAGAAATCCATTCTAGCCCGTTGCTCGCTGCGCGCCGCTGTGAACCTCCATTCAAAGGCGTTTTAACAAGAGGCTAATTAGCGTAATCTTAAACTATGCAGGAGTTGCGCGCTAGAAAGGAACGGTTCCAGTCATTCCTGGTGGATCTATCAATGTTTACCTTCCAACGCAACTTTATCCTGTGGCTTTTAAATATCGATTAGTTTATTTTGCGATTCAAAATGTTAGTTTCCACTCCGATCTTTTCATTACCTGCTCTTCTCTATGTATTCGCGAAGCGTCCCTCAGAACAGAAAGACTAATACCCTCAGCCTGGATTTGAAGCCCAAAAACATGCCCAACTGACCACAAACAACAAGGCTGCTCAACATGGTAGCCAGAGCATGTGGTCCACATCTGCAGTGATGAAATCCTCTGTCACCCTTGAGTTACTTGTCAGATCCCTCTGCGCTATATACTCCTTTTCACCTCACAATATAACATGTCCTGTCAGGGTAGAGTCCGCCTTTTGCCCAAAGGCAGCTGGTATAGATAAGCGGTATGGCAAATGGTTGGACGGACAGATGGAATATAAGGTTCCAATCATTTATCTAATCGCCGCATCCTCTTTTGCCAATTGATTTTTCATTTTTACCTCGACCAAGGCCGATTTTCAAGATTTTCTCTTACAGTTGCCGTTTATTATATTATGATATTGTATATTGCCTTGCTGTCCATTTTCTGATTGCCATCGGCTCATGCTCCCATCAAGTGTTGGTTGATTTCACTGATATTTCCTTTAAAGCGCAATAGCCTCATGCTCCATCAAGAACAAAAGAGACAAATTGGTGGGGCCCCTCCACATCACATCCACAGCGCCTTTCGTTCCAGAGCGGTTGGAGATGGCGGCAAGATGAATGACACTCAACAGACATTGAATAGTAAACAAGCTGCCACTTGATTGGCTTTGGGATAAATGAGCATTACTGACATTTGAAACAGGTTGCTTCCACCTCATTCTGCCTTTTGTTTAGGAATTCATGCTTTCACCTCACGGGCTTCACTACCTCATGAGTGAAGATACTGGAGTACAAACAAAATCTTGATCATCCAAATGTCAATGTGGAAAACATGGCAATTTTTTGACTCCTGTTATGCTGCTGCTCCCACAGCTGCAACACAAACTATTTCTACTTGCACCCTCTGGGGGCCGAGTCGGGAACAAAATGGATTTGTCTCTGCCGCCATAGAAAACATTTCATGTTATGTTGTGGACTTCAGCTTGAAGAATTGACTCACAGAACACAAGAACACACTCACATTTATTCTGTCCACTGAACAAAACAATAACCAAAGCGTACCAGAGACTTTATGTACAACAACTGATGTATAGTATACTTGAGCCTGTATCATATACATTTTTATGAAACTAACATGTGCATGAAGAAATAGTCAGTGCTTTAGGTTTTCCTCTAAGTGGATGGATTTTTTTTTAAATAGGACTACATAAGATATAATAAAACAGTTGCGTTTTGGGGGGGGAAATTCACCTTTTCGTAACTCACCGTACTACCATCTTTTATATATTGATCTAAATTATATTTATATAGATCGTATGTTTAGTCATAGCTTGCCGTCATCACATTTGGACAAACCTCCTCTTACAGAAACTTTTTTTTTTTTTTTTTTTTTTTTAAAGGGAAGTGTTGCCATTAAAAACAACACAGAGGCACGCACCGAACACGACAGTGAATGAGTGTTTTTTTTTTGTTTGTTTGTTTGTTTTGGGATTTTTTTTAATTTGCAAAACAAAAAATGCAAAAATGCAAGAATGCATGGACAGAATTGTATTATTAGACTTTATTTAGTTGGACTATTTGCTCTCTTCTTGCAGTCAAACAGCCTTTCTTTACCCTTTGGTATAGTGTGAGTCCCCGAAGATATCGCAATGATATGTTTTGTATATACAAATATCCTCTTTGGCTAGAACACACACACACCAATCCTCTCTCTAAAATCCCAGCTGACCAGATGTTGTTGCTGAGAGGAACATTCATGGCTGTCGTTGCCCCCCCTAATGAAGGGATTGGACTGGGGTCACCTGTGTGATGCTGTAACTTAGTGGCAACAAATCCCAGTCTCATTTATACTGCCACACCTCTTGTTTATTTCGGCCTCAAATGAAATAAATGACTCTGCGCGGTACAATAGCTGCTGCAAATTGGAATGAAATGATGAAAGAGAGAAAAGCAGACAGGAAATAAAAACTGGGGAAAACAGTGTAGAAGATAGAGTGAGAGAGGAGATGGTGCGAGCAAAGAAGGAGGTCTAAATTAGGTGCTGGAAAAATAGGGAAGAATAGAAAAGCCTTCCTTTCATTTCGAGCATTCAGCATTTAATAAGGACGCCTGCTTGTAAATAAACAGGAGGCAGCACCACAGCCATCAAGATTTAAGCTTTGGGACAACCTGGAGAAATCCATCAACAAACATTCATTATTTAAGGGTCTAATTCCCCTTGAAAGTTGTCTGTATATTGATGTGCGGGAGATCAATAAAAGGATTACGCAACAAGTGGATTATTGATTCTGCCAAGAACTTCGGCGCAGTTGAAAAATCTTTATTTGATTTCCTTGCGGAGCATCTTTTGCACGCGCCTGCATTGAATGCAGTTAAGGCCAAATGTATTTGGGCAAAGACAGTTGTTCTTGTTTTTGCCTTTACGGCCCACCGCAGCGGATTTGAAATAAAAGATTCAAGTGTAACCTTTCAGCTTTTATGCAAGAGCTTTCACAAAGATGTGGCATTTACTATGTATAAATTAAAGTAAATCTATTAGACGCAGAGTACTTTCATTTTCAGGGGTCTAAAAGTATTTGGACAGCGTGACATACTGTGTACTGTACATATTGTGCGGCTTGAACCCCGGTCATCAGAACTGTGAGGCAGACACTCTAACCAGTCGTCCACCGTGCCGCCCAAGCAATTACAGTTTTTCACAATTGCTAAAATATGAAACCCTCTTCTCTGAACCAAATTCCTATTGGCATAAACTCATTTTGCAAATCAAACACACTTTTGGCCAAACTTTAATCACTGTTCAGGTACTTAGACTCAATCCGTAAAACTCGTCTGCCCTATTTTGCAAAAAATCTTAAACACATTCTCAGTCACTAAACAGATTTCACACTGTGGGCAATTGTAAACATGGCAGCAAAATGTGAACACAACTGCAGCACAGCTGTCATCTTTTACACACAACAACTCCAAATTGAACACACGCGTTTCTAATGAGGTGATCAGACCAATTGGGCAGGATGAAGGGGACAAGAAGAAGACCGAGGAAGACCAAGAACAATCATAACAGAAGCTGGACAAAGAGTCCAAACCAATTTGAGCAGATTCTCCGTGGTCAACATCATCAATGGACATTCAGAGAAGACAACAGGTGGTTGTTTGACATACAGAACACAACAGTATACTGTAAGTACTGTAATGGTCATTAACGAAACTATTTTTGCTGGCTGTATGTAGGTAAGTGCACTTTCCTCTTTGTAGACCTGAAAGACAACCAAATGAGGGTGGAAGGACTGCTCTTTTCGCTCAATAACAAGAAGCAAGCACTCATTGTTGGCAAGGTCCTTCCAAATAATGCCACCCGGCTCTGTGAAATCCTGCTGAAAGTCATGGAAAAATTGCGCTGTGATGTGGATGACGTTCTCTGGCCAGACTCTTCACAAAGACAAGATGTTGGAGACTGAGGGCTCCATTTACACAGATAAAGCGCAAAAACTGGCCTATCCTTCATTTCCATGCAAGCGCAAGGCTCGTGTTTGCCAATTTGGCAGACTGTTCTGCAACAAGCTGGGCGTACCGGCACAACGAGGGTGCGTCCTTTGACATGTGCCCGGCGCGGTGACAAACTGGTGGCAGAAAGTCGGTCTACACTTCAATCTGCTGTGACCACATTCAGGTCCGGCGCAGTAGGTAGACCGATGATCTAACGCGATTTTGGTACATTTGATCAAGGCACACACAGGCAGACATACACGAGCTGTATTTCATCCATAAATATATGACCAGTGGGCACCCTTTATATCACTGTTGAAATCCATTCATTGACCGCATTAGTAGTAGTAGTTGAATTAGCATCATCCATTGAGACATTTTGAAGGCATGAAATGAAAGATTCTTCAATGGGCGATTTAATTGCCCGATCTCAAGCTAATAAAACATACTTTTCAAACCAAAAGTGACGGTGGCTGCATTGACAGCCTGGCAAAGTATCTTCGGCTTCAGCCTACAGAGGGATTTTCATATTAAATATTAAAAAGTATAGTGACAGTCATGTCACTTGGTTTGAAAATAGGGGCAGTATTGAGTCCACACTTGAATCCTAATTGGTTTATTACAAATTCAGCAAAATCCTTTCACTGCCCAAATATTATACACACACACACACACACATGTGCACACCACACACACGCACAGTCACACAGGCACAGATACTAAAAGTTGAAATTTCCCTCTGGCTCATTTTCCTCTAAGATAAGTACAGGATTTAACCTCCTGCTCTTCCTGGATTGCACATTCTGTCAAACAAGCTCTCTCTCTCTCGTTCTCTCTCTCTTTCTTTCTTTCTTTCTTTCTTGCTCTCTTTCTTTCTCTCTCTCTCTCTCTTTCTCTCTCTCTCTCACACACACACACACACACACACACATCCACAACCTTTTGTGCATTGTCACTGTACCCTATAGGTAAGTGGTGTCCAAACTGTGGGCTGGTAGCCACTTGTGGCCCACTGTCCATTTTTCAGCATTTACTAAAAATGACATTTGACACAGCCCACAAAGCTATTTAAAAAAAAATAAAAAAAAAAAAAAAAAAAGGGTGGAGGTGGGCACTGTGAGATGTCTGGGTGTCAAAATATGTTTTTTTGTGGGGGGGGGGGGGGGGGGGGGGGGGGGGGGTTGTTGCAACACCCACATCCAATGGGTGGGTGGGGGGGGGGGGGGTTGATGGGGACAACCACAACTGCTAAGAAATTGGTTTTATATGCAGTAGAGCGTTTTCTAGTTATGCTAAGATGCAAATAAAGCATTTACTAAAATGGCAAAAATAACACAGTGGTGCATAAAGAAGAAGCTAAAGTGATTTTCCTCCACTTACTGCTCCGTGTCAATGTCCGATTATTGAATAAATTACATTAATGATCCTCAGTAACTACTTTAAAAAGAGTCACCTTACTACCAATTCCTCTTATTTTGGCTCTGATTTGGATTCGGCTACTGTTCATTACAGGGGCGGATCTATTTGAGTGGGATACAGGGCTGCTGGCCACTCCAAAATCTTGAAAAATCCTTCACTATTGGCCTCATCACTTTTAACAGAAAGCTGTGACACTGCAGTTTTTCAAAACAACTATAATATATAAAAAATATATAATTTCTTGACTGATTGGTTTAGCGTGTTTAATAAATTAAAGTGAAAGAATTTCAAAGTGGCCCCTTGCATCCTTCTATTCTTCTATATGCGGCCCTCGAAGGAAAAAGTTCGGAAACCCCTGTTATAGGTTAAACACATTAAGTGACACACATCAAAACCAGCTATTTGAAACCAAGGTAAACACAAATTGGGTTCAACAAGGATAATTGAACATGCTAATTCATCTACAGTATTTCCGTCAGTCGTCCGCACCAACCCGGGAACTCACGTTTGTGAAGGGACCCACTTTGATTAAAGTTTGCTGGGATGCAGTTGATTGCAAGGCACACTGGAGCGTTATACATGTTGTGCTGCACATCGCACAGAAAATCACCACGGCCTGAAGCGCGCCATTACACCACATTTATTAAAAAATGCTCTGAAGCGTGGCGGCATCTGAAGCCAGGTGGCAAGCGGTGCCGCGACGCCGCGCTGAAGTTAAAAGTGATAGCATCGGAGAGCGCGTGAGCTCATCTGATTAGACCAAGCCTTTCCATGAGAACCAGAGATGATGCAGAGAGAGGAGTGATGAAGAAAGTCTAATGAGGAGGAGGCCGAGGAAACAGAAGAACTTGGAGATGGAGCTCAGAAAGCAAAGAAGATTTAGCGGGGATGGGAAAAGCAGAGGAGTAGTTTTAAGTGGAGAAAGGGACTAAAAGCAGAGAGAACAGAATAGAGAGGAGTCGGGACAAATTACCTTGATCCTGTGCTTTACAAGGGATATGAGAAAGGACAGCCAGTAACACCAGTGGAGCCCACATATAACTCTGAGAGAACATCCTCGCGACCAGCAACATGGAGCTGAAAGAAGAGGGAAAGAAGTTGAACAAATGATGAAAAAGCTGATTGAGACAAGACACACACAGTGATAGACTTCAGGAATGCCATTCAGCTGTGTGGAGGATCCATAGGTCAGGAAGATCCACCTTGCCACTCCCCCCACCCGGCCTCAGGGGGCTGATCTGGAATCAGTTAGCCGCAAACAACGTCCGCTCAGAGACAATTACACAGCAGTTGTTGGGCGGTCTAGACTGACCACAGAGCAGTCGTCGAGCATCACGCCCACACGGACGCCGCTGAAACAGTGGAGGACTTTGTTGGCAGGAGAAGAGAGGAAAAGAGGACAAGTCGAGAAGAGGAGAAGAGAAGAGAAGAGAAGATGGACCTTTGACCTTCAACAACACATTTCTGGTTCTATTACAGCGGCGTAAAGCTGTGCAGTCAATAGAAGAATACAAATTATTGAGAGTGAAAAATGAGTGATTTTGGATTCGTGCAGCACAAAATGACCTCAGTCACCCAAATAGAAAAAAACTGTTTTATTTTACTGATGTGTCTAATAGAAATTAAACAACTGATTATTGATTAACCGTGAACATAACCAAAGCTACATTCTAAAACATACCACCAAATTAGATCAGCGTGAGAAGAGACTTTTCAACAAGGGGTGTCCCGATCACATTTTCCCGATCCGATACATATAACTACCAAAACTCAACTTCTAAATATAAAATAACAACCCAAAAAAATTAATTTGTAACAAGTAAAATAATAATATTTAAAAAATACAAATTAAAAAAAACATATATTTTGCTAATAGAAATCATTTTCGTAATCTAATTGCCCTAAATCAGGGTAATTTCAGTCTGATTTCATGTCAGACAGTCAAGGGGGGGGGGGGGGGGGGGGGGGGGGGTGACTGCATCTGCTCCTCCTGTTGTGCGCAGTTTGGCCTCTTAGGGGCAGTGTGGTGCGATGCATGCATGGAGCTACACGTTTGCAATCAAAAGGAATAGAAGAACCACCTCGCGATAAAACATTAATTTAACTCGTTTTTCACAGATTATGAAAAATATATACCTGTGTGTATTATTACCTGTATCTGTGTGTTATTACGGACTTTATGGATAAATATTCGTTATTTGAAGGTAAATCCCACCTGTGATCGAATGCTAATTCTAGCTAGCCTGTCAATGGGGTTTTCCATTGACTGTTAGCATTAAACTGGCAATTTCTGTAAACGATGTGTGTCTTGTATTTAAACTATACAATGTGTGTAATTATTTTTGTTGCGTGTTAAATTTAACAGTAAACTACACCAGGGGCGTCATTAAAAAGTTTAAAGCACGTTTGTGTGTGAGTGTCACTTATCCGCACACAAACACAAACATGTCTGCGTCTCACTTTCAGTCACTTGTATTATACCGCTACTAAAAATACCCCCAAAAGTTACATTGTTTCGTATAAAACAAACCCATTACTGTTCCATTTGACAAGATCTTTGTACCTTTGGATTATTTTGTCACTTTGTGACATTTAAATGTCCGAAAATTTAAAAAAACAATTTTTTTCACTCGATTTCCATCAGCTGAAAATCATGCGATCGCCTCGGGACATCCCGACTTTCAACTTTAACAAACATTATTGTGGTTTCATAAAAGTGAAATGATTATTATACATGCACAATTTCAATTCATTCATTTTAATGACGAAAATCTCAGACCCTTGATTTTGAAATGTTCTGTTCACAAGTTTCTGAACACCAATCACCCTCTGGAGATCACGTTCATTTAAATTAAAGATTTTCATTTTTACTTTACCTAATTAAACATTGTCTCCAATGTTCTTTTCAATACCTTAAATTGGCACTACAGCGGTTGCTTTTTCTACCAAAGTGGTAATCATTTACTAAAAAGCGGGGTAATATCGAATAAAATAGGCAAAGGAATTCGAGTGTGACAGATGAAGCAAAGGGGAAAAAGATGGAGGAGCAACATGGGCCAAGTTTGAATGGCAGCTCAGCCTGGGAACCTAGTGTGAGTGCCTTTGTCCATCTCCATCTCAATCTCCTCTCACTTTTTTGTTCCTCCTCAGCTCCCTGTCACCTACACACTGATGCTCATTACGACGCGCAAGAGGAGAGCAGAAGAATATTTCTCACCTGAGGACAGCCGCTCTCCTGCAGCTTTATGGGGAAAAAAAGTTGTCTCAAGATTGGCTTCCTAGATGGCATGTGGAGCTCAGCCTCGCCCCCCCCCCCCCATTCAGACTATGAGCTTCAAGTAAGGAACACGGTGCATGTCATGGATACAAAAGCAAGATCGAGTATACATCACATACTTTCTGACTTGTAGTTGTTGTTGTTGTTGTTGTTTTTGGCCATTCGGATGATTGTACCTGCAACCTCAAGCAGCACCTGAGACCCGCTCCCACTGTCACGCACATGCACACACGCACACACACACACCAATGAATGATATTGCGTTTCATACCTCTTCAATCATATATTCAGATCGTCTCCTTTTCTCCTCCTGCAAACAATAAAAAATAATAATTTAAAAAAAGGGAAATCCGGAACAACCGCTGCCGCGTCCCGAAAGGATTCTTCACCCGGTCTGCTTCTCCTTGTGTCGCTCCGGATCCGGTTCCCTCGCTCACTCGCTCGGTCAGGAGTGGGTGAGTGGGTGGGTGTTTCTCTCCTCGTTATTCAGTCCTCCCTCCCTCCTCCCTCCCTCCCTCCCTCCCGTCCCAGCCCTCACTGCATCTCATCACACACATCGCAGTGCAGCCGTGCAAAATGAAGCCCGGAGCTCGCGGTGCAGGTCGCACACCCGGCCGGGCTGCAGCTGCCTCGCCCCGGGTCACTGCTCGCCCCCGTGGCCCGGCTCACATCAGCAAGATGCGCTGAGCTTTACTGAAGTATTTAATTGCACCGGCCAAACGCTGCTTCTGAATTGCAAGTGCATTAAACGCCAAAGACAAATGATATCCGAGCTGATAACGTATAGTGTGTACTGTCAAGTTAAAACAATTCAAGTGAAACCTTTCTTGTGCAAACCCAATTCCAATGAATTTGGGATGTTGTGTTAAATATAAATAAAAACAGAATACAATGATTTGCAAATCATGTTCAACCTATATTTAATTGAATACACTACAAATACAAGATATTTAATGTTCAAACTGATAAACTTGATTGTTTTCAGCAAATAATCATTAACTTGGAATTTTATGGCTGCAACACATTCTAAAAAAGCTGGGACAGGGTCCTGTTTACCACTGTGTTACATCACCTTTTCTTTTAACAACATTCAATAAACGTTTGGGAACTGAGGACACTCATTGTTGAAGCTTTGTAAGTGGAATTCTTTCCCATTCTTGCTTGATGTACAGCTTCAGCTGTTCAACAGTCCGGGGTCTCCGTTGTCGTATTTGACGCTTCATAATGCGCCACACATTTTCAATGGGACACAGGTCTGGACTGCAGGCAGGCCAGACTAGTACCCGCACTCTTTTACTACGAAGCCACGCTGTTGTAACACGTGCAGAATGTGGTTTGGCATTGTCTTGCTGAAATAAGCAGGGGTGTCCATGAAAAAGACGTTGCTTGGATGGCAGCATATGTTTCTCCAAAACCTGTATGTACCTTTCAGCATTAATGGTGCCTTCACAGATGTGTAAGTTACCCATTCCATTGGCACTAACAGAGACCCATACCATCACAGATGCTGGCTTTTGTGACACGAATAGAGAGTGGCTGGATCCAAGAGCAGTTGGAGGCAGATGCGAAAGGATGAATAGTTTATTGATGAAAGGTAATGGCAGTGGTCCGAGGTGGGTTGGCAGGCGGCGGTGTGGACAGGCGGCTGGCTTGGGGGCAGGAATTACGTGGATCAGGAACACAGGGGGGAAACACACTGGAACAAGGAGACACAGGAGTCAAAAAGGTAACGAGGACTTACGAGAGGTAAATGGGCCGTGGTACCACTGAAAGTAACTGCAAGGATTAACTGCAAAGGCGAGGATTTCCTGGAACAGGCAGGTTTATATACCGGTGGTGATAAGGCTGATTGGAGACAGGTGCTGAAAACAGAGAAGTGGAGGGGAGCGAGAGAGAGAGCGCAAAACGCCCTCCCGGCTACAATAATGGAACTGCAGGCAGTATATGACATTTTGAACTTTGCGTCCATAACAGTCCGGATGGTTCTTTTCCTCTTTGGCCCGGAGGACACGACGTCCACAATTTCCAAAAACAAATGTTGAAATGTGGACTCATCGGACCACAGAACACTTTTCCACTTTGCATTAGTCCATCTTCGATGAGCTCAGGCCCAGAGAAGCCGGCGGCGTTTCTGGGTGTTGTTGATAAATGGCTTTTGCTTTGCATAGTAGAGTTTCAAGTTGCACTTACGGATGTAGCGCCGAACTGTATTGACTGACATTTGCTTTCTTAAGTGTTCCTGAGCCCATGTGGCGATATCCTTTACACATTGATGTTGGTTTTTGATGCAGTGGCGCCTGAGGGATCAAAGGTCACGGGCATTCAATGTTGGTTTTCGGCCTTGCCGCTTAAATGCAGTGATTTCTCCAGATTCTCCGAACCTTTTGATGATATTATGGACCGTAGATGATGAAATCCCTAAATTCCTTGCAATTGTACGATGAGGAACATTGTCCTTAAACTGTTCGATTATTTTCTCACGCACTTGTTCACAAAGAGGTGAACCTCACCCCATCTTTGCTTGATCCTAATGAGGACAAGTACTAAAGAAAATGGATGGATAGATACGCTGTTGGGGGGACACGGCACTGCAACAATAATAGCTATATTACATTTGGCTTTTACTAACATAACGATGACCAATTTGCCATTTTTTCATACATTAAGTTGTTTTCTTGTGCATTTCTCTCAAGACCGTAGCAAGCAAAATGTACAATTAAAGCCAGATTGTGGTTCGCATTTATTAGCATAACGCCAGAGCTATCCTGTGCATATTAAACAAGATGGCTCAAGTTAAAAAAAAAAAAATGTTATTGGAATTTACCAAGTTCCTGTGTAACAGGGTTAAATGCTGAGATTGGAAATGTTATGCTTGCGTTTGGTGCTGGTTTGAAACAACGGTTAAATGGAGGATTCCTTTAATTTTAGGCAAAGGCCAATCGGAGAGGAACACAATGTCTCCTTGTCACACACTCGTGCTGCGTGGCTCGCCCTCAGGCTTGAGAGAGTCATGGGAAAACGAGGCCGCTCTGGTCAAACGTCCCTCTGGATGGCTTGAAAACCCAAATTGCTACACACAACAGGTGCGTCCCTGAAGGCACCGCACGCAACGCCCAACATACACACGCACACGTACCCATTCATGTCTCTGTCAAACAAATGTCCAGATGTCATAAACACTGCAATAAAGCGGATGAGGATTCCCTTCCCTCTTGTTGTTCCCCTCAACCTTATGGTGCTAACCTTCCTCCTCAGCTGTTGTCCGCATAAAAATGTTTTTTAAAAAAACACGGAAAACACGTAACAAAGAAAATTGAAGGCACAAAACTTAGTTGAAGTAGTACTTTTTCTTTTTTTCCATATATCCAACTCATATCTGATCCTAAATACCAGAATTATGGCATGCACATCTCTTCTTCGTACGAAAAGACAAGGCTACGTAAAATGCTGGAACTAGTTAGCTAGCTTACCTTTGTTACTTCATGGACTCATCATGTGTGCGCGTGACTCATTGTTGGCCCTTAAGGTCCAAAGTGGTATTACAAAATAAATTATCCATCCATCGATCAAGTTCTGTTTCAGATACAATTGGGGTTAATGACTGAAGGTGATTTAAAAAAAAAAAAAAAACATACGAACCAATCCAAGAAGCAGAAAAGCTTATGCTCATTATAATCAAACTTCAGACTAGCAACCATGCCTATGTTGACAAACATCGCCATTTAATTTAATAAAGCAAGGTAGGAACTCAGCCAATGAACACAGCAGGTACAGGGTCATGTGTCAAGTTGGTAGCATTACAGTAAAGTAGCAAAGTAAAGCATGGCAACAAAAAGATTTACTGGACTTACACGCTGGAAAACAAAGAGTGCTAAAATCATTTTTGGTTGAATTTGCGTTGTGTCACTGCAGCCCCACATGACTTTTGATTGACAGCTTCTCTGTGCAGACCACGTCCCCAGCGGATGAACTGTTTGTTTTCATTTCCTCGTTTTTTTTTGTTGTTGTATTCCCACAGGTTAATTTCCGTCTTTTTTATGTTAGTTCTCCTTTAATGATTTCCTCTTTTCTCACCTCGACCCTCCTACCGTCTACCGGCTTGAATGTCACCGTCCTTCCCGTCCGGGGCCTTGCTGAGTAAAATCATCAGTCACATGATAGAGTTGAACAGCGGGTCATTCCACTCGGCGCCATACGGTCCATCTGTGATGTTCACAAAAGTCTGTGACCCCTCCAACTGCTGTACAACAACTCTCTGACCTGCTTGATGGCAGAATTACAGTCGCATATACGCGACTAATTCACAGTCAGTGTACTGATTTGTGTGATGTCTCACGGCAATATCTCATAATGAATTCAGCATTGGTGTCAATGTTGAAAATGAATGAAAAAGTGTGACACGCAATTACATTTGCTTTGACACTGAAAAGGTTTAGAGAAGCTATCTTCCTTTTTTTTTTTTTTCAAAGCAAATGCTACCTTTTCGAAGAGATAAGCTTCTAGTCACACAATTTTCTCATTTACGGTTATCCCGAGTGATAAATTGTCACTCTGCTACCACTACTAAAATAAGTAGTAGTATATAAAATGAGGCTTCAAAGTGGGGTGAAAAAGAAGTTGTTGTTTCCGCTGTACGCGCTGAAACCAAACGGCCCTCGGCCGATGGACGGCTGGCGGGCAAATTTCTCAATGAACTCCACTTTTCTTTAACTGCTGGGAACCTTTCTTTTTCCATCATGAGCCCGCATGTTAATGGATGAACGACAGATTCCTAATGCAGGCTGTCTTCCAACTATACAGTGAAACCGTCAGCCATCTTGAATCATTTTGGCCAAATAACAAACTCAAGTAATTGCAAAAACAAACAAAGGGATTATTACAAGTGTGTTTATTTTTAACCAAAGCACACTTTTGGAAGCAATGAGACAGATTTAATCCGAAATTATTTTCAAGCTTGTTTATTTTGGAAGTGTCGTACACTCTTTTTGTTAGGTTAACTAGCCAAACAGGATGAGGAAGGTCGGCGCAGGGCAGTTTTCACATCGGTGCAGTGGTGCATGATGGGCCACGGTGGGACTTTTCTTTGGACGTCTCCTGAAAGCTACATCTGGGGTTTGTTACTTCCACCCAGGATTCATGTGTTTGTTAAGCAGGACTACTGTATAGAAAAACTGCTAAACCAATTTTCACAACGTTGTGGAGCTGTTGGAAGAGCTTAACCTTTGGGGGTTGATCCAGATAAAGGTGCACATTTAGGATTTTCACTTTTTAAAACAATGTGAGATAGCACAGATTTTATATATATATATATATTGCATGAATCGTCATAACAAAATTTGGATTTTTCACATTTGCCAAGCAGTTGATCATTTATAGTATCTACTTTATTTTTATTTTTTGTAAGCAGGCTTGGAAAAAAAAAAAAAAAAAACTAAAAAAAAAAAAAAACGCTTTGATTACTTGTATTCTAGAGGCAGGATTTCTTTGTTTTAAACATGCTCCTCAATTTCACAATGATGAACTTTTTATGGACAAAATCCAGCAAATGCTTGTGGTGCATACAATATCTACAAAGGTGTCTATTTTGGTGCGGACCCGAATGAATCTTTGTGAGTTCGGATGACGCCAAAACCTGCGGAGGCAATTTCTATAAAACTTCGTGGAGGTGGTGGATTTTTATGGGCATTTGGACATTTACTCCAATTTCTCAATAAATACATTATTCTCAATCTTTAAATTTAGGTGCAGTTGGATTGTATAAAGTGGATTTTTCAGCCATGGTAGAGATTAGCGCTTCTACAAAAGTGTATACTATGTCTGCTGGTTGTTGAATTGCATCCTTACCTCCTCTTTGGGTGAGGTATTCAGTCCGAATTTCCCCATATTTTTCCATCTTTCTTGACTTATATCCTACACCTTGTTGGCAGAAATCCTCACAGCATGACTCTAATACTAGCGAGTGTGTCTGGAAGCACGCTATTAATATGAGGAGGATCAGAGTTTGGGATTCTCCGCTCACGCTGTTGGGGAATGTGGCCAAGCGGTTCAATCTTCATCCCATCAGATGGATGGATTTCCCGCTTCACGGTTCCGTGATTCTTTTGGCGAACTCCCAGGGTGCTGTCATGTGTGCTTCACTGAGAAATGGCTTCCATCTGGTCACTCCGCCATGAAATACTGCTGCACTGACTGTTGTCCTTCACTAAGGTCCCCTTCTCATGTGCACAATGGAACTTGGACTCTTATCGCTCTTATTTACAGGTACGGGACTGGCTGAGGTGGTTAGTGGCCAGAAGACCAAAGAAGTCTCTGATTTTCTTCTCTCTCTCTCTCAACAACAAGCCAGGCTACCAAGTTCTCAACACGATGCATTGAAAACAGCACAAATAAGAAGCATCGCACACACACAGTTGACATGTTAATAAGAGGCAGCAGGTTAATGTGAGGGCCTGAAGTGACCACGGCCTAGTGATTAGTGCGACCGGTCACTGTTATTAGTCACTTTGTCATCTGTAACCTAAACGGACATTCCCAAAGCGGCTGCTCACTTGAGGTCCCTTTTGCTTTACTAAACCCAACGTGAATGGACAAGGTGGAGACACATTGGTGGATTTCTAGTGTTTTTCAGTGTAATATTGACTTTCACATGTTTTGCCCTTTGTAATCGTCCCTTTTGTTGTAGTTCAAATGGAGGCGGCGGCGGCGGCGGCGGCGGTAGACACCGTAGTCGTATGTTCTGCTGACTTTGGGCGGAAATATCTCAGGCAGGAGACAAATCACTGCAGGTCATTTTGTCTCGTGGGTTTCGCTACACCTCTGACAATGCGACACATAGCATATGTGAACATTTGATCACAGCAACACACAGACTAGGGATGGCAAAACGCTAATTGACAAATGATGCACGGATGCTTTATGGCTTACAAATGAGGCAACCATTTGTATCCAATAATTGAATTATTTGGATTTATGATCGCTTCATCCGGTTTCATCTGAAATCATCCATCCACGTCGCCAGAATGCTCTCACAAGTCTCTGTAGAATCTCACACTATTGATTGATTGATTGAAATAATGCGCAGGTGTCAGGGCTGCACTATCTTAATTGGCCACATTTTGGATCGTTTGCAAATATGCCGTGCTGCTGTAAAGTAAACTGGGAGCAAACTAACGTTTCTGAATTCAAGTTCCGGTGGTGCCTTTTGCATCAAAACCGTTGAGTGAAGTTTTGCGATCTTCCCCCCATACCAAATTTTATCAAATCTAATCTTGTTGCATCGCTCCACACCACAGGATAATCACTGAGGGTAATCTTTCAACTAAATATGAGAATTTTTGCTGACTTTGAACACAACGGCTGGAAAATGCTCAAATTGGACTGGATCGCTTGCATGTGTGTAACCCCGCATCGAGGGAATGCCATCATGTGAATTTCAATATTCACACCTTGTTGTAATGACAGCATTGACCCGAGGCGACGAGTATTTTATACGTCAGGTTCGATGTTGCCACTGATGACATCTATTTATAGGAGACTAGAGGCTAATGTTTCAGCCAGCAATATGGATGGCCTCGATAAGTTTTTTTAAAAGTACAATGCGTGAACATCCATCAGCTTTGTGTGTCAGTAAAGGCTTGGAGACACACACACAAAAAAAAAACAGTGACGCTCTGTCCAAAATGAAGGACTGAAAGGTGGCTGAGGAAGTGACTAGATTGAAGTTACATTCACACACTTGTCGCATTTGCGCTTGCTGGTACTTGTCCTGTTAGCGGACAGGAGACAAGCCCCACACTGTAATCACAACTCGGAGGCATCCGGTCAATCAACGCCCTCCAATCACTTCTTGGTCATACAGTGAAAGATGGATACTTACTACATTGTCATCCATGGGTTGTTTTTATTTTGAAGAGTTTGTCTTCGTTAAGGTCAGATGAGTTGAGGCCTATCCCAGCTCTAAACCCTGGACTGGTCAAAGGTCACCAGCCCAATCGCGGGGCGCATATAGACCAAACAAGTTAGCGTCTTCGATGAACCTAACATGCATGTTTTTGACAGAAATTCCGACCTCAAAAGTATCCTTCTTGAAATCAATTCATCAAGAGTTGGACCTGAGTCCTTATTCTAAACATGTAAACATACTGTATACAATGCAGATAAAGGATTTAGGGCAGTTTATAGTTTGGAAACTGACCGGATTCCAAAATGGCTTTGCACTCATTTGCTTTTCTTGAGTCCTTACTTAGAACTAAACTCTTCGTGGATCGTTTTCCCTGGCGTGCGGTCCGTCGAGGGTCGCGGGGAGCTGGACTCTCCCAACTAACGTCGACTGGTTGTCAGTCAATCACCGGGCACACCTCGTGCTGACAGACACACACAGACAACCATTCACAAGATCAGTGAGTGCCGGTCGGTTTTCTCTCATAGTGGAAAATATCTCGTAGTTCTTTGAACAACACTGCCACCTGCTGGTAGCGTCGTGCTACTGTGGTTCACCGCTTCAAATTGGTGCATTTTAATGACGTTTGGGATGCTTTCCTTATTTTATTTACGTACATGACTCATTTCCGGATGTGGCACACTTCATGATGTTCATAAAACATACATTAATAGAAGTCATGGAGTTAAAGGTGAAATACTGTATTGTGAGTCTGAGTCTCACGCTCAGATTCCAAGATTCCGATTTTTACTTCAATATTCCATGCAAATAATGATTGGTCACAATATTACGTACACTTGTATGACATATCAATGCAGCTAAGACACAATATTATATGCAGACACCACTGCAACCACTAAGAAATCAATGATCGTTATTGTTACATTGATTTCGGTCGAACAGTGAACATAATCCAAACATTGTCGTCTTTGAAAATGCGTTATTGGCATTGTAAAGGCAAATTTTGATACATTGGTTTGTGCAGCTGTACCTAATGTTGTGGTCTGTCACAACTACTCAACGGGTACAGTATCTTTATTTTGCTTTTTTTGTTAATAAATCAAATGTATTAAAAAGTATTACGTGTTTCCAGAATGTGCAAAGGGGCACACTACACTTAAAAATATATTTTACTTTTTTTTTTTTTCCTGGGAGAATATATTTCCTTTTATTATTACTATATTTCCTGACATTTCCATCATCAGGAAGTCTAGCGCTACCCTAATTCTGAGCCCTTAAAATGAAGAAATCCACAATGTCGGTTTCAATAAAATGTAATCATTCATATCATATACATTTGTACTGTACCTTACCTCTCCAAGAAGAGATCAAATGTAAAAGAAGCAATATTAGGATGCCAGAGACACTAAAAGCCCAAAGGTATCGAGGAGCAAACAACTCGCACAGTAACAGAATGCGTTTATTTAACACTTAATCAACATCTGACACAGTCAAATATTTGTATTAGCTGTAGCTAACAAGCAGAAAATAACTGCTGAAAATATCATAGTCCCTTTTATGGATTAAATATGATTATGTCAACAGTTTGTTGTAGGAGAAATACATTCATTCGCCCATCAGCCCTGCATGTGAAGCCACTATTGCAGGTGTGTGTAAAACCCTGATTGTCCTTTCAAATGAAGCACATCGCAGCCAGGTGACCTTTGGTACGCAACGCAGCAACGTGAGGAGTCGCACTAAGCAATTAAGGCAAATTAGTCCATTGTCCATTCAGCATCAATAAATGACGACGGCGATAGCCTCATTGGACACATGCTAATTTGAATCATGTGCATTTCCATTCCAGAAAAAAATAAAAATAAAATAATAATAATAATAATAAGCAGAAAAAAATAGTTCGATTTTACAGACACCCGTTTAAAAGTGAAAGTGAGTTTTTAGTTGATAAAATAGAATACAACCATAAATATCAGATGGGAGCTGATGTCAATCACTCATAATTAATCATTTAAGAATAATGTGGTTTGTTGTTAAATGTAGTGTGAAAAAAACAAAGGACCTAAATGATAGCTCAACTGGAAAAAAAAAGTAATTGTATTTAGACTCCTTAACATAGCCTGATAAAATAAGTCAAATCAGCATGTACACATGACATAAATTGAGAACTACTTTATTTAAAAAATATATAAATAAAATCAAATAAAATTGGGGATGAACAGCAGTTGTCTTTGGTTAAGAAATAATGACGCAATCGCTGACGGCAGTTCTTCGATTTTTCTGCAATTGCCTTTGGAGTGGAGATGGCACCAATGAGGCCGCACAAGAAGGTCACACACAGGTCACCGCTCACAACAAACATTTAGTGGCCTCTCGCCTCGTCCAGTAGCTTGACTCGACATATTTGACGTATTATATTTGATGTAACCCTGTAGGGTTGAACGTTCACTCACTTTTTTTTTGTTTTTGTTTTTTGTTTTTTTTTGACACGGTCAGAGAGGTAATGATAATGTAATACTACAGTTGATACTACAATATATCCTGGCAAGGCTGGCAAACTGTATCGCTCGCTTCCGATTAATTATTATCATCACTTCACTACACGAAACTGAGATTCAAAAAGCTTTGCAATTGCAAATTTAACAATATGCTTATTACTGTGGTTGTAGTCTGCAGTATAGTGTAAAACTGCATTGAGGTTTTTTCTCATATTTGATGCAGTAATATGAAAACGGTTGGGTGCGTTATCTGAGTTAATATCTAACGTTGTGGACGGTGTGTGTGTGTGTGTTGCTACTGTATGTATGCACAGGAAAGCATAATGGGAGTTTATCTTTATACATGACATACGCCACCAGCAAAATCATATTGAATTAATTCCTTTATACTGGTTACATCTAGTTTTATATAAGTATATATTAGTCTTATAAGAATGTATTAGTCTCTAGATACAATGGCTCAATTGCTATATTACAATGTTTTGTTTTGTTTTTTTTGTAGAATTTAAAGGCGGCGAATATATTTTTACGGCCATCATACATACTGCATTGTGAACGTATAAATGTTGTGGCAATAGTGTAACAAAAAGCATGGGTCTCATAAGTGCTTCATAGGGAGGGGGGGGGGGGGGGGGGGGGGTTAAGTGCTCAAATAGTAATTCTCTTTAATTGCCGAGACACTCAGTTGTGCATTTATCCTGACTAACCCACACTGAGCAGGGTCATGAAACACAGTCAGGATAAATCGTTAAAAATCCACCCGATGACCTCCAAGAATAAACTGCCGCAGCCTTTTCTCCACCTAACATTTAAAATGAGCGATTTTAAATAAGCAAATTCCATGAAATTGGAAGAGGAATGAATGAATTCATGTTTGAGCTACTAATTCATTTGAGTCTTGCATAATTTGTATTACCTTGATCTACGATTATAACATTTCAAAATTCAACTTAATCTCTACATTTATTGTTTGACGTGCGCCATGATTGTCACAATTTTGATGGCATTTTGCTTTCACAAACTGTTACTATAAGGCCATAAAGATATTTTCCATTTTTTAAAAAAGGTATTATTACCCAGTGTGCTTCTAAAAAACGATTTCTTAGCTAACAGTATCCATTAGGGATATTTAGGGCCTTTCATGCCACATCTCTCTACAAACTGATTGTAGTCGTCGCCTCAGTAATCTCTCTCACTTTATTGTTGTGGTGCTGATCCGACATCAGCCTGAATAAATGTTATCAGCTCTTTGACTCAACTTCATATATTTACTTTACCTATTTTGATATAGGTATCATCTAAAAATGTCAGTTAATATTATTCAGGGGGCAGCATTGGGCTCTCTGAAGCTGCCATTGACTAATTAGAAACTAACTAGGGCAAAGGTCTCTGGATGCGGTAATTGATGTCTTGTAGATACTACTTGGCACTCATTCATTTCCAAATTGTCACCTTGAAATTTGGGATTGTCCTTCCTCCGCATGCATGTACGCGTTTGAAAAGTAGAGCAGAAGAAACCCCGAAGGCTGCACCGTTTCTCACTTTCGTGCGTGTGCTTGGAGATGCAAGCAACAGGAAGAAGACAGCAGGCGTAGCGCTCATCCTGTTTCTCCATCCGCCTGGTTTTTCACTGCACCTCCGGCAGATGTTCCTGCTGCACATCTCCGATTGGGCTCAAACAGTCATCGATCATATCTCCGCCATGACTTCCATGACAATTGTCCTGGGTCCGGTAAGGATCAGGTTGCTGACCGTTCTGTAGTCCTGAGCGAGGACGTTCAGTCCGTTTACTGACACCACAAACTGGCAAACCTGAAGACAAGAGGGAGATCAAATATCAATATTTACGTCAGTGGGGGGGGGGGGGGGGGGGGGGGGGAACATGTTCCCATTTCATTTCCAAAATGTCGTGATAGGGCTGCACAATATATCGTTTGAGCATCGTCATCGCAATGTATGTGTGCGCAATAGTCAGATCGCACGGTCCTGCGCAACTTTGGTGTATTGATACGCGGTGTGATATTAATAAGTGACCAAGAGAGGGACAAAGTGTTAGACATGTTAATAGGATTAGCAGCGATATTAAAATAAATCATAACCCATAAAACAACACACACAGGGCAGCCCAGAGTGTTATATACTTATTTTCTTGTTTGATAACTTTTAATGAAGACACGGGAAACAATTCCATGCCTGCATTATTGAAGGGACAAACTTTGTACACAACAATGTGTTTTATTGTAACTAATGCACTCAAATATAGCAATACTAATGCATAGCTTAAAACACAGGTATAAAATAATAGATTGATTAAAAACAAATGAATAGTGTTAGGAATGCGCTCATGATTCATCAGCATGGGGAGAACATGCAAACTGGAAGGCTGCAGTTGAGATTTGAACCCCTGTCCGACCTGTGAGGCAGATGTGCTAACCACTCTTCCACCGTGCGACCCTTAATGCGAAAGCAGCTGTCCAATTGGATTTTGTTGGAGCTGTGGTGCCCGCCTACTTGTTCATGTGCTGCGTGTGACAGAGTGAACATTCTTCCAATCACTTTTTGGGAAAGTGCATGACCTTTTCCAAACAGTTTCTGTTGGCTGTTTTCCAGACGGATTCATTTTTAGCGAAACAAAAGCCATCTGGCGTGTCATCTTGGGAAAGTTGAGGATGTTGGAGAGATTCCTTTGAGTTGTTGCCAGCAATTCATTTTCATCAAGCTTGCAAAAGGCGAGCATACACATTAGACAGTAAATACTTCATTCATATTTCAAGATCAGAGCCTCAGAACCTCCTTTTAAATGTTGCTGCGTGTGCGTTAAATGCTGTGACCCTCCTCCCACATGAACGTGCGCACGTGTGAGATGTGACATTGTGGCAAAGGCAAAGTGAACACAGATGATCGGACGGGCAGCTGGGTAAACACGAGCCTCTTTTTTTTTTCTTTTTTTTTTGGGGGGCCTCAAAGAAGATAATCTAGCCCATAATGTGAGCTCGCAAAAGCGTTTGAGTACAGTTGATAGCTGATTGTACTTGAAGTTCAACCAAAATGTTACGGAAAACTATGACATCATCGAGTGTGTGTTCCTTTTTCTGTGTTTTGTTGTTGTTGTGTTTTTGTGACACCGCTTGAGAAAGGCACCAGTAATGGCAAAGACGAAAAGCGTGATGATGACCATAGAACCGTGACTGGAAATGAACGGCGATATGTTCTGGATGCTCAGCGCAATATGGCTAAAGTGAATCTGTTTTTGTTTACACGAGCGGAGTTAACTTCTTTTTACACCTGTATGACAATTAAGACGCATGTGTGACGCATGACGTCGACTCGCCTTCAGCAAGCTTCTCTCCCGTCTATATCGTGTCATCAAACACGAGTAGGTTTTACTTTACCATAGTGCAGTTATTCATTTATTATAATTAGAAAATAGTTTTTTTTTTTTTTTACTGTTCCATTTGCTTGACAGTTGCTGTTAAAATATTGTCTTTACGCCACCAACAACAGATGGTACCAATGAATGACGAAAGGTACTAGGTAAAGTGTTTGGGGTTTCATACCACAGTATACATCAATAGCTGTTTCAAAGATTGATTTTTAGAAACAATTCACGACAGCGCCGGCACGGTGTGCGACCGGTTAGAGCGTCTGCCTCGCAGTCCTGAGGACCGGGGTTCAATCCCGGCCCCTCCTGTGTGGAGTTTGCATGTTCTCCCCGTGCCTGCGTGGGTTTTCTCCGGGCACTCCGGTTTCCTCCCACATCCCAAAAACATGCATGGTGTGTTGATTGAAGACTCTAAATTGCCCCTAGGTGTGAATGCGAGTGCGAATGGTTGTTTGTTTGTATGTGCCCCTGCGATTGTTATAAAGTTCCACCTCGAGCTGAAGGACCCCAGGGACGACATGCCGTGTGCAAGCTAGCTGGCTGGCCGTCATGCCTGCGCCTCGCCTTCCTCATCATTACCAAAACCGCAACTGCCAACTGCAGCCAATAAAAAGGAAGGCTGCGCTTGCAACATGATGTGACTTCTTCACTTTTATCACATTGTGCTGCTCACAAATCACCAAAGCGTGCTAGTTAACTGATTAAAGATGTGCTACAGAATGCTGTTTAATGATCTTCCTGTGGTTTCAGGAAAGGTTATAGCAAGCGCAAAACAGTGACGACTATGAAACAAACTTGTCAGTTAATCCTATGTTGTCGCTCCAAAGCTCTTCGAGTCATAAAGTGCCCAAAATACTTTTCTTCACCTTACACAAACACACCTGAACAGATTCTTATCTTATCTGTTTTCATTCCTCTGTTCAAGATTCCTATTCAACTTCTCTTAACAACCCCCCCCGCCCCCCCCTTCTTAAAATTTCTTGGCCTCCTTTCGTGGCTGTGGGCTTGTTACTCTTGGCCGGGTGCCAGCGGGGGGGGGGGGGGTGGGTGGGGGAGTTGGGGTTGGGTCAAAGATATAAGTCTCTCAGAGGAAGGACGAAGAAAATGTGCAGAGCGAATCATGGACACATGATGAGCGATGAAGATATGTTTCAGGAATCGGAACGCTTTCATTGCGATGTCCGTTTAGTTGGCTAAAATGTAGTATTCATTGCTCGACATATAAAAGATGCCCAAGATTGTTAACCAAATAGTATTTGAAGAGTGCAACATTAGAGATCTTTGGAGGGTAAACAATTGCTAACATACAGGAACATCTATGTCACTCATTCTCACCGCTCCAGCTACTAATGAAGATTAAAAATACAAACACATGTATAAGTGCCGATGTTTGCAGTAACTTAGCAGCCAGCAAACACTCACTCATAAAGACAACTTCTGAAAAGGGGTGAGCAAACAATAAACACACCTTTTCCAGCAGAGGAAGCGGGGAAGGAAGAGGAAATTAGTTTATAAATGGACCACACAAAAAAAGCTTTGTCAAAACAAAAACAGAATACACATAGTAGCATTGGGCGCCATTTGTCTGGTGGGACAAGTATGTAAAACACTTACTTTTATGATTGAAATGTTTTTGGTCCTTTTGTGTACATAGTACGGCGGTTGATGTACATTAGTAGCCAGAATAAACAAATATGCAAATGTGAACCTGATGGGGAACTTACTGCATGTAGGCCATATGCGGCTCACATTTCTAAAAAAAAAAAAAACATGTTTTTGCTTATAATACATAGTAACCTGTTGCATCATATCCCTCCATTTTCTATATTTTCCGCTTCTCGTCAATTCCAGTTGAGGCTGTGCTGCGAGCCTGTCCCAGCTGACTTTGGGCGAGAGGTGGGGTACATCCTGGAATGGTTTCAGCCAATCGCAGGGCATGTTGCGTCATATTTTTTCCATAAACTGTAGTACAACCTGCTGGGGAGTTCATGAAAACTGAAAGGGCCCCACGCTAAAACAAAATATACTGCCGTTGCACTGAGGAGTGACATAGTCTTTTGATGTGCTATTGTTCAGTATACTGTATATAGTACAGCAAGTAATATCCATAGTACAACAGATACTATGTATAATAGATAGTATTATATGTGGTACCTGCTCTCTGAGGTCAGAGCGACCGTGTGCATGTGTTCACGTTCACCCTTCGGCCTCTTACGTGGACGGCGGCGCGTGTCGACACCTTGCAACGTGGAGGATTATGATACCGCTAACTAATTATCCATCAATAAAATGAGTCATGCGAGGTGGGACAGGGGGAAGAGCAAGGCAACTCATCATAAACAAACAACAAGCACATTCTTAACTCGAAAAAACATTTCAAAACAAACAAAACAAAACAAAACAAAAACAAAAATCAGCATTTATTCAAAAGCAAGCCCAAAGTACAAGGTGAGGACAGGCTAGCGGATGAGTGCCGCAAGATGGATGCAGCAAGAGGCTTCACCTTCAGATGTGAGGATGAGTAAATTGCGTGAAAAAGCTACGACCGGGGGATTCGGTGCCCCCGGAAAAAAAACAGTTTAAGGCCCAACACTTCAATGCTACAAATGAAGAAAAAATAAAATCCAATTCTAGGCAACGCTGTCAGTCAAGAGGTCTCAGAATCATCCTCGCTTTTCGGCCCCCTTACACGCCCCTGATGAACGTCTGCTCTGTGGATTGTTCCCGATTCAGCACGAGGTGGTGACATGTGAGGTGAATTTGGGCAGTCGCACAAGAGTCTATTTGTTTTGCTGTTTTGCTATCTAGTGAGTTATGCGGATTCTCCCAGATTAAACTTGTTTGCCATTCTCCAAATACTTGACTTATCTACACTGGATAGTCGATAACAGGTCACTTCCATTTGAAAGCCGTGCAAAGATAAAGAGGTCATCCGTCCTTGCATGCTTACATGTGTATGATCAAGTTCTCTGTGTGGTAAGAAACAAAAAAAAATGCAGCAGAGCCGATCTCGAATATCCCCTTGACAGATTCTACTCTGTAAAATCAATTCAAATCAATATCCACGATGTGATTAAAATGACTAATGTGAAGAAAAACGAGTGCCCCCATTAGGAGAGTAAAAGTATCGATTGTATTTTCACTCGCGAGGGCAGCACTTCATCACCAACTGACGAATTGCACACTTGTTAATTAGTTTGCGGATCCATGCGTGTGGCGCATGCAGCGAACACATCGCCTAACACAAATGTCACATGATCCAACCTTTTGAATGCAGGTAGTTAAAAAGTCACTTTTACATAATGTGCCTTTTCAAGACATACATTTTCTGTGAATATTATAATTAGCAATTTGTGACTTGATGTCCATTATTGACTCGCACACACGCATCTGACACTTCTTTTCTTTTCGACTGAGTAACATTTGAGTGTGAAAATGTTAATGTGTTAGGAATAAATACGCAACTTTTATTCTGCGCATAAAATGTATTTCCATTCACAGTCAAATGTTTTGCATTTTAGCCCAGTTAATCTTACATTATGACGATGATGATACTAATAATAATGATGCGCCTTATCAGCGCCTGTGAACCATGACACACATTTCCAGTGTGACCAAATATGGCCGACCGTTAAAGCAGAAGCGGTTATTTCCACTGCCCACTTCCTCTTTTTCGGAGCAATATAAATGTGATTATTTTTATCAAGTTACATTTTGAATTCATGATGACAAATTTAGCAGGAGCTCATCATTTAATCGCCCGTTGTCCCCAACTTGAAACTCACACATGGTTTATGAAGTGTTACGACGTGTAACAGGTTAACCTAAGTCTAAGTTAGTTAGTCATATCGTCATATGTTAGTTAGTGTTCTCCTCTGCCGGCCTGCTGCGAGTTGTTCCCTCCTGCCTCACGTCCGATTCACGGCGCAGTCGCTGTGCCGCGCATTCCCAGCATTCCTTGCTGCCACTCTGCTTACACAATTTTGCGCCAGCTGCGATGGCAGCTGAGGTGAGTCACCCTCCCCCCAGTTTTCTTTCAGTCATTTCAGCACATCTCTTTTGTTTTTCTGCTCTGATTCTCAAGCGCTTCCATATAGATCAATAACATGCGTGTTTTGGATTTTTGCTCCAATGTCGCTGTGCCTCCCATCTTTGCGCGCATGCACATGTCGTTACCTTCATGCCAGCAGCGGCTGCGGGTCCCCCGGGGTCCACCGCCTGGATGTGACAGGGTTTGCTACCTCGCACCACGAAGCCCCAGCCCACAGCGTCGCCCACGATCTGCGGAAGGCCACATCAAAGGTTGCCACGCAAGTGTCACAAAATGTACTGGATTTTGTCAACGTACGTGTGCGTGCTGCGTGGACGTCTATTTGCGATTACCCTGAGGGACCCGGGTGGATTCGCAACAGTGCTTCAATGTGTGACAGCATCCTGTTCAAGTGGCCTTTGTGTGTGCGTGCGTGCGTGCGTGTGCGTGTGTGTGTGTGTGTGTGTGTGTGTGTCCTACAGTGAATGTCTTCTTTAGAAAAGGTCCTCCTGGAGTCTGGAGCTCCTCTGGACTCACGTGTCTCTTCAGAACTGTCCAAACACAGAACATATTATTAACTGATTAATGCCAGGGGCTGGGATATATTATATAAATATACAAACACACACAGACACTAACACTGCGCATTTCCTAAAAATATGAGCGTGTGTGTGTGTGTGCGCACATGTTGCGTGAGGCACGTGTTTCTCTTCCCCTTTCACAACAACGCAACAACTTCAAACATTTTCCCTAAACAGCAAACACAATAAAAAGAGGCTATAAAAAGTCCCTTTAGTGGATACAAACTAGGTTGGACACAGCATGAATAGCTGCTAACACTTTGTGAAGCAGCCGGTGTGCATAACTCGTGTACTTTAAATTGATATTTCATCTAACAAAAAGTTGAAGTTTCCTCAACCGGGGTGTTCCGGGGAGAAGAACGTGAGAAGAAGAACAGACACCGGAAAGTACGGCGGGTGTAAGCAGACGATCATTCAAAGCCGACTTCAAGGGTGTCCCAAAATATTTGTCCGGCATGACCACGCGATCCCTCGCTTTCTCACCGGCTTCCCGCTAAATTGCCGCAGCAGAGGCGTTAACGCTGAGCCAGGGGTTCCCTCGCATCCCAGGCCGTCTCTCGGCTGTTAAATTTCAAACTCCGCTTACGCTCGGGTGGCTCGAATTCTACCTTGGAAGACGGAAGATTTGCGGGGCAACTTCAACCCCGCCAGCCCGCATCAGTACCATACACACAGAACAATGAGCCAGAAAAAAAAAAGCCCCCCAAAAAGCCTTAGATGACCAGCCCATAAGGGGCCAAAGTTGTTTTTATATTTCACAATGGTTAACTTATTTGTATAATTGATAGTTTCATTGTTTTTAGGTCGACATTAAAATGGAAAAAAAAAACAATTTAAACACGTAGGACCGTTAATAATATCAAAATGTTAATGTCTAATTGGGTTCATTAGAATGTTATTTATTTGTATTTTAGTCATTGATCGCATGAAATAATTGCTTGCTTGATGTATTATCATTTTTTAAATCTATTTTATTAAGTAATTGCATAATTAATGATAATTCATTTTTTTTAACTAAACAATGAAATACAAAAATTGAATTCATTATGATTTCATGATTACCTTAACCTTTTTTTTTTTTTTTAACCTCATCCACAAAGGACCTGGCCTGGCCTGGACCTTTGCCTGTTTTAAAAGTTAAATGTGGCCCTTGGGCACAAACATTTGCTCACCCCTGACCTTTTTACTAATTTAAAATATCTTAAATTCTTTATATGTAAAAATAGATATATATATATGTTACATGTGCACACACATGCAGCTATCGACGTCACTCGGGAATGCTAAGTATTATTAACATTTTATTCTCAAGACTTCAAATACAGCACAGATGCAAAACAAGAGCCTTTACCAAATATTCTGCCTTTTACAATCTGCTTTGACGCTGTAAGAAAAAAACAACTCTGACAAGGTTGCACAAGTGAACTGACTCACACTGTAAGGTTGAACTCACGTTCTCACTTGGATTGGCTCATTCCATACTGCCCATTTTACACTTTTTCTAAATTGTGCGCCAATGTAACGAGGAAGGAAAAGGAAATTCTTCGAGTGTTGTCTGTTTATTGTCTGTTTTTGTTGTTGTGTTCTTGTTGTAGCTGAGGCTTTGTGCCTAGCGAGGGGCAATCTAAGACACCTCAAACACCCGCGCACGCACATTTCTGGTCATATGCTATCGCCACGTGATTCATATTGCATAACTGGAACAAACTGTCTTTGATGAAACAAGTGAAACTAACTGGAGAGAGCACAAGCGACAGAGGAGTGACCCGTCGGACGGCGGCCACCGCGGCTGTTTGGTGACGCTCACCAGATTTGGGGTTGCACAGGACCGGTGGGCTGCTGCTGAGCGTGGGACTGCTGCTGTAGTAACCGCTGCTGCCGCAGCTGCTGCTCATGCTGCTGCGCCGACCGCCGACCGCCATCTTTATCTCTTTGGTGGGACTCACTATTGGAATCGCGCGCACACAAAACGGGAGATCACGCAGGGAAACAGTTCCAAAATGCGAACTGCATTTCGAATTAAACTGGCCATTGCCTGGCCACCTCGCTCAGCAGGTATCACCCTCCTGGATTGCTTTCAATGGGTTATGTTAAAAATATTGGAAGTTGAACAAAGATAGAATATTTACCCCAAGTTACACCGAAGTGATCACATAATAATCACAATCTGGTGTCCAAGTGCTCCCCCCCCCCCATTTGTTTTTCAATGCCATGATGATAGCGCTGTTACTGGTTTTCACATTTCCTATTTTTATTTTATTGAGATTGAGGGCATTATATGCGGCCTGCGACGGTTTGCCACTTTTGTTGCTGGGCTTCTGTCCGAAACTACATATATGATGATCAACAACAAATGTAGCGGCATTTATACAATACAATAGGCTGATTATCAGGGTGTAATGGTACATGTTTTCCGATTCCTAATTTGCGCTACAGGACTGAGACGTACCAAGTTCTCACACGGAACATATTAGGTCAGGAAGTGCAACTGCCTCGCGTCTACTCCGTAAACAAACACAGCGCTGCTCAGTCTCTGGCTCGCCATTTGCTTTTGACAGGTTGCCAAACTTGGTAACTCACTCAAACGCGAATAGCAGTGCAGCAGTAAATAAACAAAAACAATTTGTGTTTTGAAAGCGGAATAATTCAGACAGATTAAAATGTTACTGTTGCAAATTGTTACTATTGATGTTTCACTTTCCTGAAATGAAAAGATTTAAGCTCTTATACAGTAGATTATTAAATATTTAGTTTTTATTTTATTGCACACAATCTTTATTTCTCATTTATTGGAGAATTTACTGCTTTCATGTAGTAGTTTTTAAGTTTTATTCTAAATCTTCCATAAATCAAAATCACTGGCATTTCCCCCCCAGTGTAAACCAAACTGTCACTTTTACACCCAAGCTAGGCACCCCACTGTGATTTTTGGTATGTATTCAATATTATTTGAAATATTGGTTTTATGATCATTCGGTCTCATGACAAACCATTCTAAATAGTTATAGTTATATGTCAATAGGAGCATTTGTTTTGAAGGTCCACCAAATTCAAGGTTCAAGGCGCACGCAGAAATGCGATCGGACTTGGAAGCACCAGTGAATTACGTCTGACCACGTTGCAGCCGTCTTATTGTCCTTCGTGGTAATACACGCCGTGGAACGTGTTGACATTTTGTTCATTATTGTGGTAGTAGTTTGTAGTGGTTCATACAAAGAGCTATTAATTTATTATATGGTTGGTTAGTTTAGCAACAAGAATGAGGCAAAAGAGTTGAAACAGCTCTGTGAGTGAGTGAGTGTGTGTGTGTGTGTGTGTGTGTGTGCGCGCGGCGAGGCGCAGACTACCTGAGAGGAAGCTGGTGTTGCCCCCGTCCGAGTTCTGCTTGCGGAGACAGAAGGGGCTGTCGTGGCTCTCGGGGATGCCGCGACCCCGCTCGTGGAGCAGCTCCATTAACCGCCGCCTTCGCCGAAAGTTCATCCTGAACTGGAAGAGGAGGGGCCCGTCCACAAAGTGATGTTTGTTTGTGACTGGTTAAAGAAAGCCACGGCACAATTTTAGGAGCGTGGATTACAAGTCAAAAGGCTTTCTGAATTGGATTCAAGTCAGATGATTTGGGACTAAAGAGCATAATTGTCTGAGATGCCAAAATATGAAACGGCACTCTGGGAATCCTCGCTCATCATTTCTGTTCTAGCGTATCACAAAAGTGTTTTGGTGCTTCCACATCAAACTCACCCAAGCATGACTTTGTGGCTTTGCTTTGTGCACCGGAACTGAAAAAGAGGCTTCCTCAAACTGTTCCCACAACGACGTCCAAAATGTGTCTGGAGACTCATCCGTGCAGTGAAATTGTAACTTAACGAGAGGTGAGTTCACACAAATCTTCGGCACTTGGGCAAACCTTTTCATTTCCCACGAAAGCGAGCTGAGCACCACGAGACAGTGCTCTCTCATGCGGCTTTGTGCGTTGTCATACGAAATGCTGATCTCCCTCGTCGCGTTTACGTCCTCCCTCAAGGGATACGCACACACGTCGCCCTGGCGACTTTTGGCACACTAGTCCTCAACCTACTTGTCATGTCACCTCTGTAGGAATGATAAAATGCAAAGAACGGAGTCGAAATATCCAAAATCCAAAAAGCTGGTGTCGTTATTATACTGTGAGTATGACCAAGACTCATGACACACAGTGCTGCAGTGTGTGTGTGTGTGTGTGTGTGTGTGTGTGTGTGTGTGCGCGCGCACGTGATGTAACAACACATTCCAAGGCCGTGGAGATGCTTGCCTCCATTACAGGGAAGCACACACAGAGAAAGAGTTCTTTGTCTGCTCGCTCTTCATCCGCTTTGTCAAATACTCGCGTAGAAAAGACTTGACGACAATCTTTCTATGTTTAGGAGGCGTTGTTCCCATTTACTGTAACAGTAAGTTGTGGAAGGGCAAATATAAACAATGCAGCCATGTGACTGCTCCTCATTTTATCCTCATTGACTCATGCACGACATCGTCATTAAATTGAATTTAAATGTCGCGGGAAGCCATTCAAGATTTCTTGCAGTTGTTGCTCTGGGCCGCAAAATGCTGTGCATACATTTCATAGTACTGTACTCATCCGTGGCAACATTCATCTGGAAGCTCCTTTTTAGTTGCTATTAACTTTACTTTTTATGTCCTGCTCCCATTTTGATCTCCTAATTAGCAGTTTGTGCGCAAGGAGTGGGCTCCAAAATATCTGTTAGTGAGTTTCATTCTCGTGTTAAACCAGAATGACGGTACCATGCTGATAAACCCTGAAAGATTGAATGTTGTCATAAAAGCGAAAGTTTCAGGGTGCACACACATTTAGAGTAAAAAGAAAATGATGCCTAAACAAATGAAAAGAAACGATGAATGGCAAGAGTGGTGAGTAAAAAGAAAAGAGTGTGATTTAACTCAAGGCTATCAATAAAGTTTAAAAGCGACGAATACATTTTGTAACGCAAAGTCGAGGCCTCACCGTGCTGGATGATGCCGTGTTCGAGGAGGCGGCGCCCCAGTTGCTCCGCCTCCTCCCGGGTCGCCATCTCCCCTTCCTGGAGGAGCCACTCAATGAACTCGGAGGCCACCACCGTCCGCTCAAAGTTCCCGCCTTCCTCTTCCCGGCTCTGTATTATGCTGTTCTCCGTGTTCATCAACCTGCACAATCGGCATACAGCAAACGCATCAATTGGCACTGCACTAAACCAGTGACACAAAAAATCCACAACCCTAATAATAATAATTCTCAATAGGTCGAAAAGGGTACCGGTATTCTTTTTGTTTTCTGTGAGGAGATTCATATATATATATATGTATATTCATTACTGATTATACATATATAGTCAGTAATGAAAGAAAAAGTCTTATATTGTCAAAGTGGAAAACCTTCCAAACCAGCAACTCAGACACATTCCCGACTTCACAATCTGAATAACCGGAGGCACTGAGGATTAAAGACCTTATTCCTTGAAGCTCGCAAATCTTTTAAGCTCCTGGGGAATAATAATAATAATAATAATAATAATAATAATAATATTACTTGTGCAACAAGCGCATGATTAATGCATATAACTAATAAATTAAATACAGAAAAGTGATTAAATATAATAAGCACATTGTAAAATATGAATTAGAAATATAAAATAACGTAAAATAACATGAACTTTAAATATACTGTACAACAAAAGATGACCCAATGCTTAGCAAAAGCTCTAATCATGTGAAAAGTATACCAAAAAAAATTGTATGTTTACATTTTTAAACTGACCAACCACAAAATTAGGTGCAACTTGGATCAAATTTGCCTTTGCAAAGATAAGTATGCTTAACAATAACAAGACTTGTTTGGTGCAGTCTAAAACAGCACAACTCTAACTCCTATTTTCTGGCGTAAGCGAATCGCAATAGTCAAAACATTTCTTGAAATGACAAACAGTGACTAGCGAAAAGTGAATCGTCCCGTCACAAAAAGATAAGCCACAAACTCCAAACGACGACAGACAAGTCGACACATGCGGGGAGCAGAACTGCTGACTCTGTCCCGACCTTGCACAATAACACACGTCAGTCAACAACTGTCACCAACTCAGTGAAACAATGAAGCACGCCAGACACGCTTGTGCTTGTGAGCCGCTTTTGAATCGTGTCCAAACATGTACATCGTGAGTCAAAGCAAAATGCACTAATAAAACACGACGTATCTCTTCTGTTTCACGCTCATCCATCGCACGCTGAAGCTGTCACCTTTCGCACATCCCACAGCTGACTTGCATTTATTTTGAAAGGTGCAAACAATAGGGAACTGTCGACGACAGTATTTGTGACAGTATCGACATCATCTAAATTCACCTATGCGGTCCGTCGTTATGAAATAAAACAGTTGATGGCGGCGGAGCGGTGGTTATTTATTTCTGACATATCTATCGCATAGCTGGCGCAAGTACACAAACGTGGACACACACACACAATAACATATTCTCACATGTTTCGGTAGGTGCTGCTGTTTTGGTAAGCAATAAAGTAAAAAAAAAAAAATACTATAACTATTAAATGTCATGAAGAAAAATCGCATGAACGAAGTGGCTCAATTACCGCCGTAGTTCCATTTTTTTCAGTTGATTGTCTGGCATTCATGGTCTAGAAGTGTTTTTCATATAAATACTGTAACGATGACTTTACTTCTGCGTTAGCATGGGTTAGTGATAGACGCAAGTACAAATGAATGACGTCCTCCACCGTTGCCCTTTTTTATTGTGTCGTGTTCCTCTCTCACATTTATCGGTGTTGTTTACCAAAGGTTCGCATTGTACGGGATTCATTAAGTGCATGTAGGCCAGTGTGTACATTGCAGGAAGTGCTAATGATGTTGCATGCGGGCTTCCTCCAGATGTCGATGCCTCTGTTATGTTTCGCATTGATTTTGTTCTCTCTGGAGAAGCTCGGGAAGAACTGCTTTCAGAATCCTAATGGATGAAATTAAACTAAATTACACGTACATCAGCTGAGCAGGGTATAAAGCGCTGGGAAAAGAAATTAGTAGTACTTTCTGTCTGCAGCGTCCTCTCGGAGGAGTTCATTCAAGGAGATTGTCAACACTTATCCCGGCTCGTGTGTCAAAACAATTCGCTGTTGTTCCGTGTTCTCGCAGTGTTGCTTTTAAGGAGGCTTTATGTAAAGTCAACAGCTGAATTGCTGAGATGTCATATTGTGATGGAGTAGGACTTTTAGTCGAAGACCCTCTCTGCCCAACACGCGTGCACAAATCGTCGATGTAATGTTCCGTGAAAGCTGACTGTGTACACAGTCGTCATTCAGCCTGCTTAAAGTTAAGTCAACAGTTGGCCTTAGCGCGACGGGAACAGCACACCAGTTTCGCGAACAGCACCTACAGTCTTATGTAAGTCACACCGTATGCGCTACACAACGTGGGTTGGGATTCTTCCAACTGGAACAAAGCAAGCAGTTGTGACCTGAATATGCACTATGCGTGATTAAGTCTGGACAAATAACCCAGTAGATGACTCCATCTGCGTCAAGGAGATCTGAGTGATCTCTGTGGGCCTTTTGCATGCTTAAACATATTATGATATATTTTTGGAATTGCTTGTATACAGATACTGTAGCTGGGTCACTGGGGTGCTGCAAAGTTGTCGCTCCCTATCTGCTAAATGCGATCATACATACTGGAGTGACTTTGCCATTTTCAGTGCTGTTTCAATGTGTAGTAAGTGTAGAGCCCTTAATGTAACCCACAATGCATCTGGAAAAGTAGTGAACGATTGTCACTAGAAAACAAAATCCCATGATGCAATGTTTGGTTTTCTTTGTTTGTTTTTTTGCAGGGTATTGTTTGATTTTTGGCATGTAAATATCTTTCATATAAGTAAAACAACACATCACAACAAGGATGTACGTAAAGTACTGCGCTTTCGTTCATTTTGTAAAATACACGCTGCTTAAAACAATGCAGCGTTATTGTAATTTATTCATTTGTTCAATATTTACTACAGAAAGGGTTTGGGGTCCGGTGCGTTGTAATTATGCGACAGCAATTACGTACTCAATGGTCATGCTGTCAGGCATTAGTCATTTTTCATTTGACTAATCAGTGAACTATTTAGTCCACTATATAAAAGGAGTAGGCAATGAGTGAGCGATCCCGAAGTGATTTGTCTTTTCTTGAAAGCCGGACGTACCATTGGACCAGTACTATATGGAGCGCAATATACAGTCCAGCTTTGCTTGTGACATAAGCATGTCACAGATATGATATTAAGACACCTGGGAACTGTTTTTAATTGTGGGGGAAAATGCATAATCCATCTCCTTTAAATATTGCCAAAATGTATGCGCGAAAGGAAAACTCAAACCACAAAAATGAAGAGAGCAGAGATAATCTGAGCAAATTTGGTGTACATCTGTCAGTGTTTGCGCGTCCTGGGCTGCACTGCTCTTGATTGCATAAAGCTTTGAGGGCGGAGACGACAGATGTCTGTACTTGGACTCTTATGCAACTGGTGTGTGCGCATTTGTTTGTGTGTTGTCAAGAAACAGAGGAAAAGTGGGTTTTTGTTTGGAGCGGAGTAAGTGTCAAGAGAGGTATAGGCAGTGGGAGTGCGCGTTCAGACCGAGTTGATACAGCAGCCTTGGAAAAAAAGGAGAGCTGGAAACGCACTCTTGTACCAAACAACATCATGGCCACAAAGCTAAAGACAAACAAAACTGTTCCATTAGTCTTTTCTGCCCTCCTCTGACTGGACAAATACTCTTCATTGAACTTCCAATAACCTCATGCTCCACCGCCTGAAAAGCTTTTAAAATAATTGAGCTCAACACAACATCAGAAGAATTATGATTTCGAAAAGAATGTATTCGAGTGTGGATAAAGTCCAAAAGTGCTGCATGTGTTTCAGCTACATACTTCTCATAGATCCTCTGTCCCCTCATGAAGACCTTGGCTTCGTTGTCCAGTGGGAAGGTACCGTCGTCCTTGCGGAAGCGGTACAACAGCTTCATGTCTTTGAACTCCCGGTGCTCGTCGCACACTGCAAATGCGCAAATGTGTTAAGTTTCTAAGTTGACTTGAAAATCTCTTGTAGGAAAATACATACAATACAATTTGTTACTGTTATTACTGCAAATAAAGTGGAAAATCTCAAGCTAGAACACAATCCTTTCTGGAATGCTGACCTATAGCACCTCAAAATGTGAATCCACATTTTTTATAATTACATGGAACTTGAATTACTCCATTCCAAGATGAGTCCGTCAGTAGTACAGCGGTAACCCGAGCGTGTCGATGCCACATGACGACATATTCGTACACTGTGCCGGACTCCATCACTAAGCTACACTAATGCAGCAGTAACTTTATTATTACAGTAAATATTGGTATTAAAAACAGTACTTCTAGGCCATAAATAAAAAGCAATCAAAAGAGAAACACTAAATACTGTGTAACTGTGCCTTCTTGTGCCACAAAACAAAATACAGTATTAGTACGCCGCGCACCATTGGCTGCCTTCTTTCCATATTCCAGAAAAAAAATGCATGTTAGGTTAATAAAAGACTCTCAATTCTAAATTGCGTGTGGGCATGAATGTGCATGTGAATGGTTGTCTGTTTGTATGTATTTTCATTATCCATTTCCTTGCTGCCCTCAGTTACCATTTAAATAAAACGTGTCTCCAAATCCTGATCAACCGTCACATGTAGAGACGTTGTTTTTCTTCGTGTTTAGTGACTATTTCTGACTAATGTGGTTAGTGTGGCATGTTCATTGCAGTATTGAAGTGAAAAAAATGCCCACCCCAAGCCAGAGAGAGTAAGGCAGGGGATGATACTTAGCTTTTGCATCCAAGATGTCGTATGTTTTAGGGAGTTCTTATTTTTGCAAGTACAATCTAACTAGTTCCTTCCATGTCTCTCTGTCTTCACCCTGTTCAAGTGGACAGGGGAGTGAGTTGGAGCCAAATTGGCTCCGCGGCATTAAGAATTATTTGAGAGGAGGCGAGGATCGTTCCCAGAAAATGTCAAGAAAGAAAAGGAAAGAAAGAAAAAAAGAAAGACAGAAAGAAAGAATGGTCACGGGTGAGCCTGAGCCTATCCCAGCTGACTTTGGGAGAGAGGCGGGCACACCATTGATATATGGTCATATGGTTTAGCCTTCAAGACACCTAATATGCGTGTTTTAGGGCAGCACGGTAAGCTAGTGTTTAGCACATCTGCTTCACAGTTCTGAGGTTCTGGGTTTAAATCTTGGCAAGGACAAGCACCAAATCGCTATCTAAGTTTGAAGGAGTTTCTTAAAATGGAATAAGGTGTTTTTTGTGATGTTCCTTTTTTGTTTGACATGTATGAAAAGAAGGGGCTCAAGAACAGAGCCCTGGAGGACACCATGTGAGACAGATAGAATTTGGGCTAATGAAGACCTTGTAGGTGGTGAGGAGGCTACTGCAGTGAGATAGTCTGAATGTGACAGAGCATGGACTGCAACAGACGTTCCTGAGATGGCAGCACAGTGGTGTAATAGTTGCTAGCATGTTTGCCTCACAGTTGAGAGGTCATGGGTCTGAATCTCAGCTCATTCCCTTCTGTGTGGGTTTTGCATGTTTGTCCCGTGCTTGTGTGAGTTTTCTGTGGGTGCTCAAACTTCCTTTCCTCAACCTTAGGGGTAAATGTAAGTGTCATCGGTTGCTTGTCTATATGTGCCCTGCAATTGATTGGCGACCGTTCCAGACGGGGTACGCGCTGTCCAAGGTCAGCTGGGATAGGCTCCAGCTCACCTGTGACCCTAATGAGGACAAGCGCTACAGAAGATGGATGGATGTTTTCAGAATGTGGGAGGAAACCCACGCAAGCAACTTGGAAACTTCACACAGTAAGGCCGCAGTCTAAATTGGAACCAGAGACCTTTTGACCTTGAGCTAGATGCTAACCATTAAGTCACTGATCTGCCAGAATAAAAGCACGCACAATTTGAATTCAGTGAAGCCTCACCGTGGTGGATGATGCTCTGGTCCAGAAGCTTCTGCATGATCTTGATGGCCGTCTCTCGCTCGGAAGCCTCCTTGTGCTCAATCAGCCAATCAATGAGCTCTTTGCCCACGAAGCAGTTTGGGTACGTTCGCAAGTGATGACGTCGATCCTTAATAACCTTTCCTTCGTGGAGCCGCAACCTGGAAGACAAGATCAGCTTTTGCATAACTATTGTTGTTTATAATCATAGCCATTTTTATCTATTATGAATCCAGTGGAAAACCTCCGGTTTCCATGAAATGATTGTTTAAAGTCATTTACTATATAGTGTACAGTCAAATCATGTTGACTGCATGATAGCCTAACCAGCTGTTCGCTTAGGTTAGGCAGCTTTCACCCGGTCTAGGTCACCTCTTGCTGAAATTGTCAGAGAGCCGACCACAGCCTCAGCCAAGCATCCTACTTTCCCTCCACGTGCATCTGGCTAACATCATGCAGAATTCACCATCACAGTCCAAGTCTGAACAGCAAGAGCAAGATACACAAGCTCGCCTGCCAAGAGTCTACACAAGCAAACAACCCAGCACTGGAAGACGTCCGCCCACTATGGCATCATCTATATCATCTTTCCTTTTCCATTTAATTCGCTGCTAAATCATCTGGAGAGTGATGAAGTGAGGTCAGCACATTCATATGAGAATCTCATATACAGAAGAAGTGGTCTCATCAGACCGCAGAGCACATTTCCATCAAAGTTGAGCTCAGATAAGTCGCATTGAGACGACGTGGCATTCAAGAGTACACCAGGTGTTTATGCCAGTGCACTTCCAGAGTGTTCCCACGCCCAACATGACCCCACCTATTCCCACAGAGAACTGGTGCACTGTATGCCCACAGAGTCTTTCACATACTAAGGAAAGCTCTCTCCCTCCTTGTGTTGCAGCATAGCAAATTGGCCGTTTGAAGACCACACCATTACATAAGAGCACTCACAAATGCCAGAAAGGCCTCCCTCCAAGCGTAGCAGCTAATGTACTGTGTACGGTATATTGTACTGTATGCAACAGAAAGCCGAGCAGGAAATAACTGAGTACAGTATACAAAAACATTTCAAATGTGTTCCTCTTTTAATAAAATACATTTTGAACAGTTTTAATTCGCATTTAACAATATTCCACTCTGGTCCTGTATGTGGCAGGCATGAAATTAGTGTGTACAGAGGTGCTAATAAACAGAAAGAGAAAGAGAAGCCATGTCCATCATGATCCATGGTGTGAGTCATGCAAATAAAGGTGCGTACTAAGTCAACTCCTCCACTTCAATTTCAAGCTGTGCATCACGTCTGGTGTATGAAGTCAGGACTGACAGAAAATGAGTAAATGTCGGCTTTTATGCGCGTTCGTTCTCGATTAGCTAAAACGATAGAAAGCCTAAGCACAGGGAGTGGAGGTCAACAAAGGAGTCCGTCAATCATTACACCGCGTGGGTTTCTTTTGTGATAAGACACACAAGCTCAGTTTCCAGTTAGCAGGACAGTTTGGTTCTGTCGGGTACAGTACAAAAGTTTGTGCATTTGCATTGTGAAAAGGTCTGAAGTGTAAGAGCCCCTTTTCTGCTGAACTCTTTCTTTGCCTTTGCTCTGGACGCTGCAGTAATATACTCCGCCACCCCTCACTTTGCTGCAGTGCAGTGGAACCCCACTGGATTGCGGTTCATCAGTTGCAATCCATCCATCTGATTTCTATAGCACTTGTCCTCATTCGCATCGCGGGTGACCCGCAGCCTATCCCGGCTGACATGGGGTTGAAGGTAGCTTACACCCAGGACTAGTTGCCAGGCAACTAGCAAGATTACAGACAACCAAACAGCCATTCACACTAGCATACACACCTATATGCAATTTTAAGTATTCAAGAACCTAACATGCATGTCTTTGGAATGCAGGAGGAAGCTGGACTAAACAGAGAAATCCACGGAGACAGCACTTCTTGACTGTGAGTCAGGCAACAACGCGATACCATTTCAGGAGCATCTGTTGCAGTCCACACCTTTGTCACCTTCACTCTATATCACTGCAATAATCTCCTCACCACATACAAGGCCCGCAATAGCTTGACTTCCTTCTGTCTCCCACGGTGTGCCCCAGGGTTCTGTTCTTGGTCCCCTGCTTTTCATACAATATAACACAAAATCCCCAAATCATCCTCATCCATTTGGGAACATCCAGCCATTATTTTTCTACAGCTCTTGTCCTCATTTGGCTTGCGAGTAAGCTGTAGCCTGTCCCTGCTGACAATGGGTAAGAAGTCCGTTACACCCAGGGCTGGTCGCCAGGTAATCGCATATAAACAAACAACCGTTCACATTCACACCTATGGGCAATTTAAAGTTTCCATAAACCTAATCTGCATTTTTCTGGAATGTTAAAGAAACTGGGAGTACCCAGAGGAAACCCTTGTACACATGGGAAAAATATACAAAATCCAAACAGAACGGCCTGATCAGAGATTCAGACGCGGGACCTCTCAACTCTGAGGTAGATGTGTGAAAGAAAGAAACCCTTACCACACTTTCATCACCGCAACAGCGTTCTTTACAGTAACACACAATAAATATCCTCAATAAACTACAAGCCATACAAAACTGTACACCTGTTCCAGAGACCGCATTCTTGCTGTTGCTGTTAAATATCTTTGGAGTACCCTGAAACATTCTATAAGCACGAAGTACTATGTCATTCCTACACAAAGCGGGACTCTTTTTTTTTTTTAGTCGCAACTTCAACACCACTTTCCATTTCAGAATAGCAGAGGACTCTGGATGGCCAACACGTAACCCAGCGCTCGCTGGCCCCTGCAGTCACATGGCCAGCTGGGCTACGGACACTGACACACACTGCATACAATACAAAGACACACACACACTGGTGCTCAGTGACAGCACACTGGAAATGTTGTGCTGACACGAACTCTTACTCTCCCGTGGCGATGAATGTTAGCGGTGTCACAGCAAATGAACCCAAATGGGAAAACAATTCAGTTGTATTGCAATGGGGAGGGTGGTAAGCGGGGAGGGTGGGGGGTAGAGATTCCAGGCATTGGTGCCATGCTTTGCACTCTGAGCCATTATTCATTGCTGGATTCATTGAGCACACCACCATGATGATGGGGGGCCTTGCTAAACAGTGAAAGGGTCAAAGGGTGGCACATGTAAACAACACTACCAGACACGGCTTGTCCCCGATATGACATCATGAGGTGAATAGGTTCACCCTTGCAGTAAGTAGAGCAAACAAAATCCTTAGAATTCTGACCAGCAAAGCGTTGGGGAGTGCATGTTGAGGCCAATACACTAAAAGCATTTTTGTGTGACAGCTGGTGAAACCACATACATATTTAATTGCGAGGGGTAGAACAGTGCGGCAAGCAACACGGATCAGTATCTACCATGGTTTAAAGGTCATGGTTCGCTTCGCATTCAGTGCAGAAGGCAGTGATTCCCAACCACTCTTCCATAGCACGTTAATGTGCCATGAGAGAACATCACGTGTGCTGCGGGAAATGATCCAAATTCACTTAACTGGTCTGAAAGTTACAACTTTTTTTTACTGCAAATAACCTTTGTTCATCCATCTATGTGAGCAACATATAGTGACAGGCAGAACAATCAAATGCTCTTCTACTCGACGGCAGAAGGAAAAAATAACCTATGTAGCTACCCGTTTCCTGTCATACAAAAGAATAATAGCTTTGTGTTCAACTACGAGACAAGACAGACCCTAATTACCCAAACGAGTAAATAAATTTGCGAGGAAATTGACACAAGATCATCATTATTTCAGTAGTAAAATGTTTGTTTTGAGGCATGCTGTGTGATTGCTCTCATGTGAAATATGTGCTTTGGCTCAATAAAAGTTGCGAGTGAACAAAATGCAAAAGAGAGGACAGGGACACGTTTAATTACATTTAAAATGAAGATTCAATTGTTGCATGTTTGTATGTGTTAAGAAATAAATATAGTCGAATTATGTGTTACTACTATGTACAGTGTATAAAATTAGTGATGCATTATGCTGCATGCATAATAGTTCTATGGCACGTTGAAACTCCAAAGAAATGATCAGAGGTGGCAAAGGTACTCATAGGATGTATTCAAGTAGAAGAACAGATACTTGTGTAAAGTAAAGTAGTCCTTGGAGTAAAGAATGCACACAAAAAGGGAGAGGAAGTTTCCGCACAGATGAGGTCCGAGTGCGTCCGACCTACCTGAGCTGCTCCCCGGTGACGAGCACCTCGGCCAGCCGCTCCAGCTCCGCGGCCTTCTTCTGCATGCTGTTGGCGATGCCGTCCATCTCTCTGCAGACACGGACGAGGAGGACACCATCAGTGCGGGTGCGGGTGCGCGTCTCTTTACCGGATTAGCGAACAAAACATGTGATATTGTGATGATGATGATGATCATCATCGTGCATCTGATCAGGCAGCATTTGCACGATTCGCTCACCTTTCGAAAACCATGGAGAGCGATGTGACGTGACCGCTGATCGTTCGCGTAATACAAAATAAAATAAAATAAAATTAAAAAAAATCAACCTCGGCGTGCGTGCGGCGAGCGCGACGTTACTCCATCCCTGGAATTGCCTGACAGAACGCGGGACGGTGAGCAGTCACATGCGGCGTGTGAGAGGCTCCATGATCAGCTTTCCTCGAAGACTCCCCAAACGTGTGCACGCGCTCATTCATGGCTGCGTGCACGTCCGCCCCCGAGTCTACATCCACTTCGTGCACATGCAGCGTTGTGTATCCCGCTCGCCTCAAGTGCTGCAAGCGGACACGAGCGGGCGTGAACACACCGGGCGCCTGCACGCACACTCCCCGCATTGGGAGGATCTAGATGACGTCACGGGGGAGTTGCCCGCGGGGGCGGTGTTACACAAGGCTGAGGATACGCTCGATTTACTCTCCCCTACACACCGGAGTTTAGGGGGGGTAATTACTGTGAAGAGGGGCGACGTACTGACAGAGCGGAAGTACACATACTTGTGTAAAAAAAAGAAATACATTTTTTAAATACTTTGATACAAGTATTTCCTTACTTCAGTTCCTTTGAGTAAAAAAAAAAAAAAAAAAAAAAAAGCCCAACTTAACCCTAACTCCACCGTGTGTAAACCAACCATCTAACCAAGGTAACAAAACCTTGTCATGAACGTCATTTATGCGCATTACAAGTAAACTAACCTGCATATGCATTACATAACCATTCATTGTCATTATACGGCTCATTAGCGCGAAATTGTTCGTCTTATACTGTATATCAAACGCGATCGGGGTTTTTTCGGGGTCAGCAAAACGAACGCAACTATAAAAGGCACAGACCTCGTCGTCGTGCTCGCAATGTACACTTGGTACATTACAGTATGTTTGTTTCGCTTTATGGGCGTGCTTGCTAAATAACAAACATAACCAATGATCGTGTTTTTTTTTATTTTTTTAAGCAAGCTGCCGCTTTTATCTCGAGGCTGGGTATCATTGACAATTTACTCAGTGCAGGTTCGAGTCCCGCTCGTTGCCGTTCATCTCGAAACAAAACAAAACATTTATGGGAAATGGATCTCAGAATGGATCATTTACAGAACACCTTTTGTTGATTAACATATGAGGGGGGGAAAAAAAAAGACTGGAAATATGTTTGACTGGGATACAGTACAGTCAGTTTGGCCTAGAGCACAGAATTTATTTAAATATAATCACTCAACAGTTGAACACACTTCAATGTTTTCTGATTATCTAAATCTACAACTGACTATGAAATAAGGTCCTGAAATGATGAGCAAAATTACTTTTAAGTTATGGAAAACCAGGCAACCACACATTTACGTGACACTGCAAACCAATCAATTGTCAATACAAGGCTTTTGTGCAATATACGAACAGGACACCAAAAGTAAATTCATAAAGGCCCAAAAACAAATAAACTTGAAAATATACAATTTCTTGCAAATTACACGAGACTTCAACCTTCATAGGGGCCTAGCGAAAAATAAAATAAAATGCATTTCTAAGTGCTTTACAGAGTGCATGTGACAAACTATATTCTAAGCTATAGCCATCATCTGCATTCTTGTTTACCTGATGCATCTACAAGCTAGTTTTCCACATCCTCGCTTACTGATGAAATCTTGCATACGGAAGACAATGACTTGTGCGTTTTGCCCCCAAGTGGAACATTCTCCGCATTTTTCATGCCGTCTTTCCTCAAACACAAACACGTACTCGTGAGCACACTGAGAAGATTATCAAGACCAAACCTCATGTCTAACCCAGGTCACACCGAAACAGACAAACACTCACACTTCTGGGCAATTAAGGGGTCTCCAGTTGACCTAACGTGTGACGCCATCAATTCCTTTTCTATAGCACTTGTAATCATGAGGGTCCCGGGTGAGCTGGAGCCCACCCCAGGTGAGGTCAACCCTGGACTGCTAGTCAGTCAATTGCAGGGAACCATTCACACTCACAGGCAAATTAGTCTTTGTTGAACCCAGCATGCATGTTTTTGTAAAGTGGTCGGTAGCCGGAGGACCACCGTGCGCCCAAGAACCAATCCATCCATTGATTTGCTATACTAGAGAGAAAGTGTGGCACGGTACGCAGACTCCCTCTAGTGGCACTCAAAAGTCACTGCCGGAGAACAGTTCAGTTGTATTTAACTTTAAAGTCCAGTAAATTTCCATTTAATCTTTGAGAATTATTTGTTTTTAAATCATTAAATTCTGTTAAAACTCTATTCTATTCTACCTTTTGTGCAATATATATCAATTCAATCATTATTTAAGCAGTTGTTTTTTTTTCAGTTTGCAAACCACTATTCAATACTGATTGTCGTCATGAGCTGGCGCCTATTCCAGCCGACTTATCGACCCGAGGCGGGGGTACATGTTGGACTTGTCACAAGCCAATCGCAGGGAACAAAGACAAACAAACATTCACGCTCACACGCACACCTCTGGGCAATTTAGAGCCTTCAACGAACCTGCATGTTTTTGGAATGTAGGTGGAAGGCGGACTACCTTGAGAAAAGAGCCCGGGGAGAACATACCAGGGCAAACAGAGGAGCCTGACCCATGACCTCTAGGCTACCATGCCGCCTGCATGTATCCAAATACAACAGACTTTACTGCTTCACTTGTCATATTTAAGTATTTCCACAATGTATTGCATGTTCGAATAGATGTGTAAATCCAAAGCCGAAGAGTGAAAGTGAAGCTAAAGGGTCTAGCAATCAAACAAGGCTTTGGAGGACCGTTTTTACTTCATTTTAAGGGCATTGATTCATTAGGTTGTATGAATCCGTGAAGTTAATTTTCCAACCAATCCTCTACAACAAGAATTGTGATCACGCTCCACTCTGACAGTTGCCCCCTATGTCCACCAGATGGCGCCCTCCACCTATATTCCCGTTAATAGGAGGCGCTGCTGGCCAAGGAAGAGGAGCTGCCTGGCTCGATGTGCTTCAAGTGGCAGGAGTGGCAGAGAAGGTGGCCGTTCAGAGGGTAGCAGCGGTGACCCTCCTCGTCATTCAGCTCCATCTTACAGTCCTGAAAGGTACAAGTGGCAAACAACGGTAACGCATACCCCCAAGAAGCATCATTAGTTCTTCTACACATGCTGCTTATTGCCCGTTTTCAGGAAGATGAACAGAAACAACAGTAAATCACATTTCCAGCACAAAGCAAGTACGACGACGGAAGTCGTGACGAGATATAGCCCGACTCGGCTCAGTGGTATATAATTAGTGTCACGGCTGTAATTAAGATCAGGGATCATGACGATGTCTAATCATGAGCCATTTAGAGGGCCTGTTTTTATGTTAGCAGATAATCCATATTGTAGTCGTGTATTGTGCTGTTGCATATTTACCCACCTCGCAGTGATAGCATTCCACATGATAATCTTTGTCCATGGACACCACACGGACGGTCTCATCAGAGCCCTGCTGAGATATTGACAAAACTGAAGCCCGCGTACCCAGAGGAAGACCCAGCAACTTCACCTTCAGCCAGTCTGATTGTCTCACTTTATTCATTACAATTCAGCACTCAACTGAGAAAATGTTCCTTTGTCAATCGAGGAACTTCAGTCAACTGTCCATCTCTCAATCATAGTGAAGGAGAACTGTTGCGAGTTGGATGTCTGGAGCTAAATGTGAATTTTCTGATGACTTTTTTTTTTTTTTTTTTTTTTTTTTTTTATAAACTTTTACCGCCTACATTTGAAGAGATATCTGTACTTTCTACTGCTTACTTGGTCAAAATGGGCTTTTTATTTTTTCCAAACTCCATTGCTGACGACGGGCGGGCGCTTTCCGTCCTGATTTCCACTCGGCTTACTGGATGCGAGCCACCCCTCACATGATTTCAGTAAATCAGTGATCGTTTACTTAAAGCCTGAAGCCAGAGCCGAGCCTCCATGTCAATGTATGTGGCCTGCGGAAGCTTGCTACAATCTTTCCTTGACTTCTGTTCAAGTAGTCATCCATTATGAAAAAAAAAAAAAGGTAATAATCACATGCTTTGTTAGACATTACTTAAGTGTTGAATCAGTACTTCAGCAAGTATCTGTAAGTTCTACTTAAATAAGAGTGTTGAGTATTTTTGCCAGTCACGAGTCGCAAAACACGCAACCTCAATGTAAGAACATGAGAAAAAAATGACACGTTTACCTCAGATGGAAGGATAGGCTGTTTGCAGGAGGCACATTTAGGAGCCAGGACCCTGGAATAAAGAGTCACAAAAAACACCTTAAATAGATACGCTTTACATGTATTGCGGGGCTAAAACGAAGCCAATCCAACTCCAACGCTTTCTTTCCCCATTTGATGTCCCTCCCAGCCTTTAAAGTTGAGCCTCAGTGTTTTTCCTTTTCAGTCAGACTAGATTCAGAACCTTGATCTGACTGAGCAGATGCCAGTTCTGCAGATGTCATGGCTCTCCCACAATCGTGATCCAGAAAGAAGGATCAGATATTTTAAAAAAAATACATAAAAAAAATAAAAAGTTTTTATGTGAGCGCACACTCCGGGGCTGTCCGACTCTGCTGAGCAGCACATGTTGTCGCGAGCTGCCTGCCAACAGCTGGCCGTGCAGAGCTGCCTTCGGGGATGTGTTAGCCACTTATTGGCAGGCTTCACATTTGATTTGTACAGCTGAACAATATATGTGGTGGGAATTACGACAGACTGCAGCATCTTTTTGGTTCAAGATTCACGGATGGGATGGATAGGCGTGTTTTGCAGTTGAATAGAGATGGAGTGGCCTTTGGCACAATGAGTGATTGTGGTTATGACACCATAACAGTCTGACGCAAGCAATGAAGTTAAACAACAAAGCACAGACGGCGATTGACGCATTTCTCCGGAAATGAAGGCGAAATAAAGCGTGTCCAGATTTCTGCTGCGTTGGGGCTTGAGATCACATTTGGCATTGCGTGTCATACCGCATTAATCTTTGATTTTTGCAGACCCTGTGAGTGGAAAGACCGATCCCCACCTGTGGTAGTCTTTAACACAGTAGATCTTATTTTCAGTGTCCACAGTAAAGGGCACGCCGTCGAGACTCTCATTGCAGATAACGCAGCGGAAGCAGCCCGGGTGGTACGACCTCCCGAGAGCCTGCAGGATCTGGAGGGACAAAATTAGTCCAGGATGTAGCGCATTATTATTTGCATTTCCTTGCGTCATTTGCAGCATCATCCAGCTGCATTTCAGTAAATGCACGCAGCATATAAAGCAGCGATTCCCAAACTCTACTGGGAGAGATCATCAGTGGTGCTGCGGGAAATGATCTATTTGCACGTAATTTTTCTGAAAAATTGTTCATTACGTTTATACCTTTGGTCATCTGTCTATGCCAGCAATGTATACTGGCAGGCAGAACAATTCAATGTTCTTCCATTAGATGGCAGAAGGCGCAATTGACCTGTGAAGCCACCTGTTGCCAAGTCACGGCTTACCTGCGAGCAGCTTTGTGTTCAATAAAACACGCCCAGATTTCACACTGACAAAATTATTTTGTGAGTAAACTGAAAGTGGATCATTATTTCAAGATTCAAACCTTTGCTGACATTTTTGCTCGGTGGTATTGCCGTGAGATTTTTCTCGCGTAAAATGGGTGCCTTGGCGCAATAAAGGTTGGGAAACACGGATACAAAGAAACTAACACCACAAACACTTACCATGTCCATAATCAGATGACCACATGCATTGCACTTGTCAGCTGACTGCTGGAAACCTGAATACTTTAGCAGGGAAAAAAAAGAGAGACATGACAGTCAGTGCTTCCAAGACAAAGAGCAAAAGTAGTGTGAGTGTGGTTATTTTATAACTCCTGCATGGAATAGCTGTCATTCTGGCAGCAGCGTTTATGAGAAAACACTTTCACAGTCAGTGTGGCGTGGTTTCTTGGATTTGGCTTTCTTGAAATAATACAAGACCTTGTTAAATAATATTCATCGAAAATACAAGAGGGAGGAAAGCACATTTAGTGGACACATTTAGAGTTGCTTAGAATATAAGAAATGTGGGGGGGGGGGGGGGAATGTACATTTCTAAAGGAAACATGTCTAGAACACGCTTCAAACAATGTTCCGTAGCAGCCAAACAATGACCCCACTGGTTTTCAACAATATTAGCTAACAATCAAATCGGTATATGCATTGCCAATTTGTCAAAACAGTTTCACTGCACTGGTGTCAATACGTGCAACCCCTCCCCAACAGCCAATAAAGTTCGGCAGCTTCTCAAGTTACTGACCTCCTCACGACCCCTCAAAAGTTCAAGGCTGAAATAATAGGCTGGTACCTTTCACAAGATCATTTAAGGTGAGTCTTATCATTTATCAAGCAAAATCTGTATGGCTGAAAGTGAATGAAGCTCATTATTCAACGGTTTGGTTTCAATGTTGCCATTGGTTCAAGAGGATCACAATAACACATTTCCATTTCGCATGTTCGAATAATATACACTCCTGTAAAGATATACTAACTATTACATTGACCAACTGGGGTGAAAACAGTAGCAGCTCTCAGCTTGGCGATTGGTGGCGGCATTGAACTCACCAGGAAGTCCTCTTCACAAAAAACCCTTCCTCCAACGTAGTAGAAAGCCTTTCCTCTCAGCCTTCGACCTGCAAACAGCAAGATCCAGTCAGATCGTTTGCCTTTTTCCATTCAAGCAGGGACAATGGATGCAATGAAAGGTCTTAGTAGAAAACGTTGCAGCGTCAACTTCATCAACTCTTATTAGCACAGCGCTAAAATTCAGGCGATTAATGACACTGTTCGGAAGGAATGGGCCCTCTTGCAATATTCAGCGTATCCTGCTGAGCCTCAGGTAGTTAAACGGTGGGCCACTATCTTTGATAATGTACTGTAGCTGGGGCACAGAGCGAGTTGCAAGCAGGTGAGGAACACATCTGGGTCCAACATGTGGGGAAGATCATCATTGAATCAAATTACTGGACAGGTGCAAGGGGGAAAAAAACAATCCGTTCCGCTGGAATGCAACACATCAATGGGCCAAGACCCCCAAAAATGTATTTTCTCCACATGCTGGCGGTACAGTAGTGCACTTCGTTCTGTCTGGCTCCATGCTTCTGCAGACTGATTCTGTCTCCCAAACACTCAAGCACGCACGCTGCCTTCAGATGGCGACCCCTGCGCAAGTCCCACAGGAAGAGGGAACATTCTTTACATTTTTTAGCGTTGGTAGGTGTGGGAGGGGGAAACCACAGGAGAGAGGCGCCATTTTTATCACCATCTGTTTAGTAAGGCCAACAAAAGTGACCAGTACGTAAATCCATAAATAACAGAATCCGAATTAGGCTAGACTCCTGAATCTTCATTCTTCATCTTACCAAGACGAACTGGACAATTCTACGGAGAAAGCCCTTTTCTCAGCCTTAATCAAATTTCTTCCATTTTCAGTTCAGGGTATAATGGCGAGTGTTCCAAATCATTTGGATACACAGCTTGAGAGTCGTTCCTCTCCTTCACATTCCGGCATATTCTATCCCAGTCAGCCTGAGCAGGAATGCTCTGAGCTTTGCGAAAGGATAACAGCTTTATTAAAGTCAGAAGGTAGGGCTAACTGCTCGAAAAGGACCGTACTGAACTGCGTCTTCATAAAAATGTAAATTAGACAGAACAAAATACAAGGACATTTTCTCATTAAGGCCTTTTATGAATTCCCTTATGTAATCCTATTCAGAAATAAAAGCAATTCAATGACCACCTTCTGAATAATTTCCCCATCCCACTAGGGCAGGGGTCTGCAATTAAATGTTAAAAAGGGTCCATTTTCCTAAATGTCTTCAAGCTGAGGCCAAGATCATCTTAATGTATAGCATGAATTTTAGTTTAGTCCAACTTACCAAAGAGTGTCAAGTAAAAAATAAAAAATTATAAAAATAATACTCTCTATAGCATTACAATAATATTTGTTGATTTTCACAGGGAAATTGAAATACTAATAAATAAGACAGGTTTAAAATGTAAGTAAAAAACATCTAATAAATTAATAATCCTTTTCAACAAGAAATCCTAAAGTGCTTAAATATCGAAAAACAAACTAAATAAAACAAACAAAGAAAATGTTTGCATTTTAAATTGAGACATTGTTCCTTGATCAACTACATTTTCAAAAATATTTGTGTGTGTGCCATTTTCTTGTTTTAAACCATGTCATTATCGGTTTACCCTGAACTTGATCCTTTAGACTTCTCTTGCTCACCTTGTCTGTCTCACACACGCCCACTTGCACCAGAATAGAATAAGACTACTATAAATCCCCCCAAACTTGCACGGTTGAAACATTCAAACATTCTTTAAAATAATCTAATAAAAGCTCTGTGTCCGTTTCAAGACCAGAGTCGGCGTATTGAGGACCGTCGCACTGGAGTCTCAGACCACATACATTATAATGTGTACATGATATTACCAAAACAAAAACGAGAGTCTGAGTACACCCTTGGATGTTGACTGCTACCGAGTACGGTTTTGTTTTCCTGCATGTCGGTCACCTTGACAGAACTGCGGTGCTCACGCTCATCAACAAGACCTGTTCCAAGCCAGCAAGCGTGAAAGTTGTCCTGGAGCAGGAGCAAGAGCTAACAAAAAAAGCCCTGCATACAGTACAGCAGTGATTCTCAACTGGTGGGTCGAGGAGCCATTTTGAGCAGGTCGTGGACAGGTAGTAAAATGTTTATAGCATAATAATTCAGACTTCAGAACTCAACTGTAGAGTTGCTTTGGTCTGCAGCCTTCATTAAATTTCCTAAAACGAGGGAAAACTATTAATGTTGCAATTTCCTAAAAAGAAGAAATCCGCGCCAACACAGAAATTTTTATACATGCAGTTATGCTCATCCTCAGTTTTCAAATAATGTGCTCTGAAAGGCACTTTAACCATGTAAGTATAAGTAGTTCTGTTTAAAATGATATTCATAAGTTTTCAAATGCTATTTTTAAACAACAGTTATTAACTTCTGTAAAAGCGGGTCGCGAATCAGCGACGGCAGGAAAAAAAACGCGGGTCGCAGGGTGACAACAGTTGAGAACCAATGCAGTACAGTATTTGCAGTACTCTCACTGCCGCACTGCATCCGTGCTGCTGTTGGTACAGCCATAAACACAGTACGTATACTGCAGCTTTGCATGCATATGCATACTGCTGTATATGTAGTAGGTGGCGTGGTCCAACTGAATGTTCTCCACACTGTACTCTTGTTGTGTCCAGCTGAAATAACAGCAAGCTGTGTGCTTCTGGAGCCCAGCCTCCTGAGCCCCCCCCCCCCCCCCCCCCCCCCCATGCCTGCATTCCTCCCCAGCCGAGATGCTTTTCCTGGGGGCATCTCACAGCGTTCACATTGAGCGAGCTATGAGAGGTATGTGGCGTATAAACTCCTCTCAACCTCACTTTAGCCATAACCCTTACTCAGCCCCCCACAACACCAAGCTTGCTCTTTTTTTTAAATGTTTTTATCTCATCTCTAATGCAAACAAGAACACATACAAGGGAGGGTACAAAAGTAGATGTTAATCAAACACATCGGCGTGGAGCCAACAAGGTCAAAGTTGCTACAGAATTAGAATTCAATGTGGTGGGTGGGCACAGTGTCACAAATACTTCACATTCCCTCCTTTGACAAAATACTTTAATTGGCTCGAAAAGCGGCCAAAGTTTGCGATATGGTTAATTACCAACAACCATTTCAATCTAGAAGGAAATTTGATTGCATAATAACCAGGTAAGGTTACTCTTTGGAAAACGACACCCTGCAGTATACACCGGTAGCGTGAGATTACATCGAAGACGCCCCACTGGCAACTCAAGTATCCCTTCAACGTATTGTACGATTCCAGTTTCCGGGCAAAAAGCCATCCACGGTTTAGAGGGCACCGACAATGGCTGCCTATTACTTGAAACTCTATTTGTGCCACCAATAATTAACAGTGTTTTTAAATGTCGACATTTCATGGTCCATGGTCAGTCAACCTGCAATAACAATTGCACTTCAACATTCATCAGCACAAAGTCACCTAGAGTATTTTCAAATTATGTTCACCATCACAAGCTAAGCAATGACGCAAAGTTAGATGACATTTACATGAAAATGTTTCAAATAAAAACTTGTTTTGGTTGCTCACTTATACAGCAAACTTCGTTGAAGTGCTCTCAAAATGGAAGCTTTGCAGTGTCATGATTTTCAAAGCAAACCGATAAATGCATCTTACTGAAACTTGAGCCATGCGCATAGGAAAACCACATCACATTCATTCATGAATGACGGAACACAGGGCGGTTGTGTGTGCACCGCTCAACATAATGAGCTTCATACCAAAGTGCAGTGACTGTGACCTGCCGAGATGCAGTACTCTAACAGGGAGGGAGGGCAAGCACATTATGAGAATTAAGGTGTCTCCAGGTCTTTTTGCAGCCTCTGAGTGGTTATAAGGTTTTCGTCTTTTCACAAACGTCACAAAACAAAAACACCTCTTTTTACATGATTGTCCTCGAGTTACTACACCAGCTACTGGCCTAATATGGATACTGATTTGCCTGCATGACGAGTGGTTTTCATGCTAAGACATTTGTTTAATTGTTTATGAAGGTCCATGTAAATGAGGCCTTGTTTGCATCCAACTAGAAAATGTCTTGCAGTAGAATTAGCCGAACCCCAATAGCAGTGTACAAGTTGATATTTCAAGAAATGAGTAGATCGTAGTACAGTGAGATTCAGACAAAAAGTGTATGCTATGGCAAAATCTGGCCAAAGACATACAGCTGCCAAAGTCATTTGGTGTGGTGACTCACAAGATAAAAACGATGCTACCACAAAGCTGCTGTGGCTTCCAATGGTGTGTTTGAGGCTTCATTGACTCACCAGTGAGGGCGGTGCGTTTGAGTAATGCGTTTCCTAAACGTGGACATCGTGAGTCCTCTACAGCAGGAACACCAATTTGTTTTCCGTGACTGATTCATTTCTATTTAACTTCCAGAGATTCAGTGTCCTTACGCTGGGACATTTCGTTGGGCCCGAGGTCAAAATTAACACTTTTCAAGCACTCAAAAAAGGCTTTTTCTGCTCTATGAAATGTACATAAATACAGAGATACTCAAAACGATTCTAATACGTAATTTTGGTTGGTTATGATTTAAACCTACACATATATCTTATGTAAAAGCAGAAAGATGATAAAGAACAAAAGATACATTTTACGCAGGGCTCGCCATAAAAAAACAAACGTAATTATTGAAAAACAACGACTTGAAAAGGTCTGACTAACCCAAAATAGCAATTGCATTGGGCCTCTTTCAGCTGAATCAATATCGTTTTATTATTTTACAGAAATGTGCATCACATGACAAAATACACGGGTGACACTCATCACAGTTTGGCGTTTCATTTCAATGTTACAGCAAGTTTAAACTGCAATTATTACTCTGACTGACGGTCAACGGTTTGGCAAACAAACCCACCTGACACGTCTCCGTGGGAGCTTCAGGAGTGACCGCCACGCCCAGAAACCAAACACCACCAGTAAACTACGGTAATCACCAAATAATTGTCTTTTCACTCACAGTCGTGAAAGACCACAAAGGGAGGCATTGTTTTCTTTCAAAAGGGTCTCCAGGAGTCAATTTGGTGTGGTTGTCGTTAGCTTTATGTGTGAATCGACCACAGTGAAGGTGACAGTGTTTTAAACGGCAGTCAAGATGAAGGCACTCGGGGTGTGCGAGCATGGGCGTGCGTGTGCGTACTTACTGCAGGCACTGCAACTGAAGCAGTTGTCATGGTAGAGGCTGCCCATTGCCTGACAAGCCTGGTTGGCTCCGTGCACGGCCTTGTTGCACTTTACGCAGACTCCTGAGAAATGACAAAAGTCGCCAGAAGACACAGGGAAATTGAGTGCAGGGATTAATTAGTGCAGTAGATCATTTTTAAATCATGATCTTTTAATGCTCAGTAAAGGTTTGCTGTTGCTAATACAACACATACTGTTCTTTTTAATTAGCAAGTTAGAGGCAAAAAACAAGTACGAAGGATCTGATCCGGATTATAAAAGGCAGAAGACTGTGGGGAGGGGGAAGCATTCAATTTAAGACAGGAAGCTAGTTAGCATGCTCTGCCATTGCAAGAAAGAAATATATCCTGCTTTGCTTATTTGATTTGGCTCGGAGGCCGACAAGTCTGTAAATGAAACACTGATCAAAATCAAAGGGCGCCTCCTTTCAGCGGACACGCCGCCATCGGCTGGGGGAAGATACGCTTGAATCAGATGTGCAAAGAAAATGAAAAATAGGAGAATCAAGTGAATGTCTGTCCTGAACAAAACAAAACAAAACAAACAAACAAACAAAAAAGCTAATGACGTTGAGTCGTGAGAGCATGCCAAGCCGACATTATAACCCGTCTTTTGAGCTACATATTGATCACATAGAAACCTGACCCCGAGCTGCAGCTGCATTCAGCTGATTTATTAAAAAAAAAAAAAAAAAAAAAAAAAAAAAAAAGAATAATAATAATAATACTTTTCTTCTGCCTACTTGCCTTGCTATACTTAAGCCTGTAATGTATCCTATGCTGTGATAAGACAGCTGACATGCTGGTTGGGACAAATGTCAGCAGACATCATCTGTGATCGTTTACGTCTTCGGGCGGGCTGCTAAATGGATCGCAAACGCTATTAGTGGACAACCACTAAAGCGACTGTAACAATGGCTACAAAGCCAGCGCTCAATGTGTCTCTTGCACCGGGAGGGGGGCATGAGGTTATTTGTGAGTGTGTGTTTTTATAGCAAAACTCCCTGGTGACACGGCAGCCCATGCAGCCAAGCCCGCCCCTGGTCCTCTTCTGACACACACAAAGAAACTTCTGTTTCCACCGCATCCAACACACGACACGTCAGCCTCGACTCGAAAATACAGTCTTGGATTTAATACACTTATTCAACTGTTGCTCCAAACAGACCGTGACACAATATACATTTCGAATAGACACAGTCTTTGCAAGTGCCGTCACTGATGGGACACGTCATCAGGGACCCTAATGGCTGGAAAAAAGATTTAACGATAACAGAGGGATATTATTGGCGTGCAGAGGAATGTTGCTCTTATGTAAGCCATTTTGTTTACATGACAACATTGTACAGTTTCCTGACAACAAAGTAACGAGCTGAAGAAAATTTCTCTAGCTTAAAATGTCCGCTGAAGACAGTCCGTGCATGAACCAACCCAGTAGGCATAAAACTGTGAATGGATTCGGTGATGACGGTACAGTACATCCCATTGACCTTTTGACACTACTTCAAGGTCATGTCTCCTTTAAGTATACTTAGCTGTGATTTAAACACCCCCACGAGTACCAACCACGCAATAAAAGTACAGTCTCTGCTTTAATGCTCGTAACCTCCTCTCAGGTTGGGCCGCCACATATGTACTTTTGGACAATGTCCCACGTTCCAAAACAGTGAGATTATTCATGGGGACTGGCTGCTGGTTTCAAATGGGGGAGGGGAAGCAAAACATTAACCCAAGACCACCTCACCCCTCTTACCTTTCGCAGCTGTCAAAAGCTTTGGAAGGACGCAAGTCAAATATGCCAAAGGGGAAAAGTAAAGTAATCCCACTGTCCACACGCACTGCAGCAACTCACAGGCGTTATTTCTCATCTGTTCATACTTCAGTTAAATCTTAGAACCTTCAAATGAACGACTAAAATATTTTGGTCCTCTCTAAATTTGTTACAACAAGCGGATATAGCAAGCCAGTGTACTCCCGTTCTGGGATGTTTGCTACCAACCATCGGCATCATTTCCTAACTATTGTGTAGAAGTGCAACAATTCATTGTTGAATTGATCATTAATAAATTATCAAATTAATTGGAAAACTATTTTGGTTAATCAACAAATATATTATAGAGACCTTGTTTAACTAAAAAATATGTAACTCCTCAAATTTCAGCCTCTCAACTAGGGCTGGGCGCTGTTAAGAACCTCACGATTTGATTTCGATTCTTTAGCTTGCAATTCGATTCGATTCCTTATTGATTTAAATGCTCCGATATGGATTCAGTAAGAAGTATCCATCCATCCATCCATCCATCCATCCATTTTCTTTACCGCTTATCCTCACCGGGGTCGCGGGTTGCTGGAGCCTATCCCAGCTATCTTCGGGCGGGAGGCGGGGTACACCCTGAACTGGTTGCCAGCCAATCGCAGGGCCCATAGAAACAAAAAAACCACTCGCACGTACAGGCAATTTAGAGTCTTCTAATTAACCTACCACACGTTTTTGGGATGTGGGAGGAAACCGGAGTTCCCGGAGAAAACCCACCCAGCCACGGGGAGAACATGCAAACTCCACACAGGCTTGCCGCCAGTAAGAAGTAGAAATACACAATTAAGAGTAAATGTTGACAATTTTGAAATATTTATTTTTGATGCCATGTAAAACAAATAAATAAATGAAAAACAGTTTTAAAAAAAGTATATAAAATGAGGCTTCAAAATCATGCAAAAAGAAAAAGCCTGTCTCTCATCAATTGCAATCTTAAACACTGAAGGAAAGTGAATAGAGAGTTTACCCAGACTAGTCAAGACAGGCTGGTAAAAGGAGTTTACATTTGCTGGACTAAATGTCTGTCATTTTGTGGGAAGCAGTTGCGTAGTATTTGCATAATCCTGCTTCGTAACAAACACGCCAATGAAAACATGGGATAATAACAAACATAACTAGGCTGGAATATATTCATCAGACACGGCGACATGCCTGGGAGGAGATCACATTCACAGCCCCTCCAAAAGCTCGCCAGAAAAGAAGCCAAGAATCCCTGGGAAGCGTTCCACACAACAGCAGGATGGGATAAATCAACCCTCCATCTTAACACACTTACACACACACACACAACAAAACACTGAACTAAATCAGTGTGTTCATTTGTGGGCAAAGCTTTAAGAAGAGGGCAGATGCAACAATGGGATGACCTGCCACTTATTGCGCTCTTGAACCTATCAATCTCGATTCTCTCAGGCACATGTGGCCAAGAACAAAGAAGCACCAATCGATGTGTCCAAATTGGTCTCATTCAGCCGCACCACTGGCGCCTCTTAAATGGCCTTCCTCTTAATATCTGGAACACTCATTACTAAAATGCCTTATTCTCCAGACATTCCTCTCCCAGCCTCATTTTCCCAGCACTTCCAACTGTAGTTATGTCAGTGTACAAATCAGGCAGAACTATTTTAGAGTCTTTCAGATTTACTGTATTCCTCTTGCATATCAGGAAATGCCATCCTCTTCTCTCCTGAAGAGTATATACATCCAATTTGCCACACTGCTTTATGCATCCATTCAAAAAAATGAATGGGTCCTTTTGCTCAATTTGTGGAAATATGATCAGCTTTATGATCAGCCTACACATTGCTGACGTCGCACGAGAGCATGACTCAGAAGATGAGCAGTGTCCTAGTGGGAAGTGTAGTGATGATGTGGGAAGAAAAAGAAAAGGAAAAAAATAAACTACTTTAGAAATCCTTTCCCCCGGTGGGCTGTAAACGGTATCGCTCTCCTACACATTTGTCATATTCACGTCGCTCAGCTATTTGCGAGCAATGTTGTGACAGCGACGTACGCCAGAACATCTTGCGCACATGGAGGGGCTCAAGAGTTACAACCGTGACATTCCATCAGGAAATTCCTGCGAGCGAGGAAGCAAGGGTGGGTGAGAATGGAAGAGTGGGGGACACTGTGTTGCTGAACAGCTTTCAACATGATATCAGATCATCTTATGCCCAACGCTGTGTCACTAAATAGTATATCCTATTTCGACAATGGCCTTAGCCGCAAACAGATGGAGAGCACATGAGCAAAACAAAAACAAACAAAAAAACAGCTTTCTTCACAGCAAACACAACAGCAGACTATCCTATCTCGCCGACTTGCTGGATGATGGACGACAACCCTGCCAAGCGACTTGTCAGCACATTTGTCACTGAAGTTGATATAAACACAACAATCAATTTGGTCAGGCTTAACACGGACTATGAGGACGTCTCACACAACTGTGTGACTCTTGGCTAAAAACAAACTTGAGTGACATTTGAGTTCAACTCACAATTTGGTAGGCTAAACCCTGATCTGGTTTGTGTTTCAAACGCGGGGGTTCGTAGGCCACAAATGACGACAGACGTTAAACGGCGTGACATCATAGAATAAAGTAAAAAAATGGGCTAGATTTTCACTACGTAGTATAAGTGATTCAATTCTGAATTTGAATCAGATATCTTGATATATCGATAAAAAACAGGAATGAACTGGTTATCTGCCAATACGACCGTTACTGTGAGCTGAATGGCACAGAAAAACGATGGCTGGAGGTGGCTAGAACTCGAACTCCTCTACTTAAGAAGGGACGAGCACTATTTTAATTAATCTATGTGGAATCGACTGACAACGCCAAGCCAAACAATATCGTGCAGTGGAGAAGGGGTTTGAAAAGCCAATACATAAATAATAAGACTTCTTTGTAGCTGCAAAATCATACAGTAACTACAAAGTCAATACTAGATGGAGCATTTCGCATGAGAGATGTACGTTAATGATGTGGCCTTGAAATCTTTCGGCTCTCAGAACAACGTTCCTCTTCTTGCCGAGCGAGCGTGGCTAATAAATCATTTAAAGAAAGATCTTTCATAAAAATCCATTTAAAAAAAAGATCGCCTCTGCATTTCACCAAGTGCAATCAAAAATAATGTTTGCTCTTTGTTTTTTAGTCGTTGAAAAGAAGACTGAAACAGTGACAGTTGTGAAAGAAGAAACGTCTGAAGTGACCTGATGAATGACAAGCATGATAATCGTGTGTGTGAACAAGAAATCAAAAACAAGTGAGTTTATCTTCAGACATTCTGCGTGGGCAATTTCATCTTGGGAAAATGACAGACTTGTAGAATAAGGATCAGTCGTGATATCTTACCAAAGTAGTCGGCTTTTGGTTGCATATTCATCTCCTTTTCCAGACGATTGGTGAGGGCCTCTAATTTGACTTCGGCAGCTGATGGGCCCTGTTCTGCTGGCTGCTGCACAGGCTTCAAGGAAGACGCTTCAGCACCAACGGCCTTCCCAAAGCTCGGTATTTGACTCTGATCTTGACTCTGGCTGAAGCTTTTGGAGACATTGCCAGGGTTTATGGCGGCAGAAGTGACCTGGACTTTGGTTCGAGGTGCTTCAGAAGGCACTTGAGAGGAAGCCACTACGGTGCCATTCGGACAGGAGGACGTTCTCGAAGTGGGAGAAGATGGTGCATAGTGAGCTGCAGACTGTACGGAGGGTACATGGAAGTCGGCTCCTCCTGTGAAGGCACTAAGGGGCAGCGTAGGAATGAGGTCTGGTTTTTCTTTGGGAAAAGGTGAGCAAGGTGGACTCCTGTTAGTTGAGAGGGGGCCATCCGGGTTCTGCAGAGGTGGAGGACTGATCACGGTCGGAGATGCGACACCGCTCTCGGACAAAGATTGGGGATTGTGGCGCTCTCCGGACGAGCCCCACGGAGCCGGATGACGAGTGTGCACGGGTGCGCTGTGAAAAGGGTTTCCTGGGCTGGGGGCGGCAGGCGTGACGTTCTGGTACAGATGTAGGTCTGAGCGCTCCTTATTATCGTAATTGTTTCCGTAGCCAGACGCCCTGCTGACTGGAGCCTCGGGCTGAACGGCTGCGTGGTTCTTCTGACTATCGCACTGTGAAGAGTGACCCCCAGAAGGTAAAGGACCAGACAATATTGGGGGCTTTGCTGCAGCTTCGCCTGGCTGCCTGGAGCTGCTGATGGGCGGCCTGTCTTTGGTGAAATATGCGTTGCCGAGACCCCCATTCATTCTCATGGCCTGGTTGTTTCTTGCCATTTCCTCTTGGTGTTTCTGCATGTGTATTTTCGTCATTTTAGAAGCAAAAACTCTTCTGGTCTCCTCAAAATCGGGATTATTGCCTGCATCCCTCCTCGTCCTGAATAAACCATCTCTGGACGCTTCATACATGTTTAAGTCCTCTATAAACTTACTTGCCTCCAGTCCTAAATCCTCGTATTTATCCATTTTGGAGATGGCGGGTGGTTGACTAAAAAGAAAAAGTTTTGAAAGTCCAGGGGTGGGGAAAAAAAATAATAATAATAAAAATTGAGTTATACCGCCAGAGTGAAGTATTAGCTTAAAGTCCGTCAGCTAGCGGTCCTGCCACGGAAACACTTACCCGGACTCCGATTCAAACTTTTCTCCGTTACATGCAGCCATCTTGTTGCAGGATTTGGTTCCGACTCCTCTTGCGTGTCAGCTCCGTCGCGAACAAGCCGCCGTCTGTTTGCTTTTCAACTCGTCGCTCCCGGCTCTGATAGCCGCCGGGGGACTGGCCCCCGTCCTCCTCCGCGTCCTCCTCCCGCACTCAAGGCGGGCAACTCATTCAAAACTTCAACGCTGTCAACACAAAGTCCCGCAAAGTACTTTAAAACAGTCGTTAAGTTGTCGACAAGTGGTTTATTTGGCTAGAAATTACGGTCCGGGTCCGGGTCCTGGTCCTGGTCCTGGTCCGGGCCGTCGTCGTCGTCGTCGTCCGCCTCAGCGAGCTCAGCCGGCGGCGGACAATTGCGACCGCAAACCAGGAGCAGATTGTTTTTTTTAAAGGCGCAGTGCTGCGTTTCAAAACGGGACCGCAACCGCTGCAACAGTCACGCGGCCACGGTAAATAGAACCGAGACGCGTAAAATTCTGCATAAACGACGTCGTAAGGTAGATATTTAATCAATTTGTAGTTTATATTTTTACGCCAGTAAAAAAAAAAAAAAAAAACGGACTTTGATTTTTGTTATGTGGTCAGAATGATTGGAGGACAACTGGTTCGCCAAAAGTGCACACCTCCGTGGTCAAGTGGTCCTCGTGGGGGATCCGAACAAATTTTGTGATTTACATCATTCAGGCATACGTTTTTATGGAAATTCAGATTTTAAATTGAAATTTAGTATTTTTTTTTTAAAGTTAATTTTATTTTCAGGTTATTAGTATATAATAAGGTAGTGTAAGGTAATTTTCTTAAATACATGTGAAGGTTGGACACTAAAGAAGGAGAAAAGGATCTATACAGGCTGGTCAGACAGAGGGTTAGAGATGGGAAGGATGTGCAGCAGGTTAGGGTGATTAAGGATAGAGATGGAAATATGTTGACTGGTGCAAGTAGTGTGCGAGATAGATGGAAAGAATACTTCGAGGAGTTGATGAATGAGGAAAATGAGAGAGAAGGGAGAGTAGAAGAGGCAAGTGTGGTGGACCAGGAAGTGGCCATGATTAGTAAGGGGGGAGTTAGAAAGGCATTAAAGAGGATGAAAATTGGAAAGGCAGTGGCTCCTGATGACATTCTTGTGGAGGTATGGAAGCATCTAGGAGAGGTGACTGTGGAGTTTTTGACCAGCTTGTTCAATAGAATTCTAGCGCGTGAGAAGATGCCTGAGGAATGGAGGAAAAGTGTGCTGGTGCCCATTTTTAAGAACAAGGGAGATGTGCAGAGCTGTGGGAACTATAGAGGAATAAAGTTGATGAGCCACACAATGAAGTTATGGGAAAGAGTCGTGGAGGCTAGACTCAGGACAGAAGTGAGTATTTGCGAGCAACAGTATGGTTTCATGCCGAGAAAGAGTATCACAGATGCATTATTTGCCTTGAGGATGTTGATGGAAAAGTACAGAGAAGGTCAGAAGGACTGTTGAGCTACAGTTAAACACTCCTATTTATGGCAAAAGAGAGTTAAAATGACAGGTATCATTTAAAATCAGTGGGGAAGGGTGAGTAATGCCTTGAAGAGTTGGAATAGGGTCAGTTAAAATATAACCCGAGTTTCCCGGGGTAACTTTCTAACTTTTCTCTGCATTTAATTCATCATTTGACAGTAAAGCAACACTACAATCACCGTGCATGGGTGCGTTAGACTTGGTGGTTGAGGTGGGCTATTTACAGGTCCCTCTGCTTTGGTTAGTGATGTCACACATTCCAGGCCGTGACCCCTCCACACTGCATAGTGAACCTCGCTGGCATATATGAACCACCGTAATAGGCTTTAAATCCCAGCTGAAGTGATGAAAAGGTAGCAGGCTGCCGCTTGAATTCAAAACGCAGCACATCCGTATAAAAGGTTTGGGGAAAACAATCACCTTTATGCAACTTTGACTTAAGGCGAGTAAGGTTCCTTTACATATGCTCACCGCTGCGCTTGTGGATTGTGAGACTCAGAGAAAAGGTGCTCAGATGCAAAGCTAGTCTTACTTGTCAAGCAACTAATTCTGTCTGCTGCGATTGGCTGGCGACCAGTTCAGGGTCTACCCCTGCCTCCTGCCCGATGATAGCTGGGATAGGCTCCAGCACTCCCGCGACCCTTGTGAGGAGAAGCGGGAGTCGACCATGCTCGGAACAATTTTATGCAGTTTGAAGCATTTTATCCCAAATGTAACCATTTTGCCAAGCCTTGAAACCTGCAAAGCTATAGGCTGTATTTATTACAGCTTGTGACTTTGTAGTATTTAAAGTCAGCGTCCTGTAATAAAACGTGGCACCCTTTTCCTCCACTGGAAGACTTTTGTAACTCATCATGGACAATTCATGTTGCAGATCTGAAGTATAAAGCAGAAGTATAAGCGAATGAGTCACACCGTGGTATGTTCAGCGATCCTAGTCGTCATGGCAACTGCAGAGCTGACAAAAGTGTAAAAAATGACTCAACGTCCATTATTAGAGAAAATGCAAAAGTTATAAAAGGTTAATTTTCAATGAACGCATACGTATCCAAACATGTGATGACCCCATATTGGGAAATATTTCCTGATGCCGATTAAAAAGGCCGTGGCATTTTTCAAAGCAAATTGGGCTGTCAGCTTATATTGTTCATGGCGTATGGGTGCGAACCATTTTATTAGTAACAAATGTTTCGAGAAGGGCTTTGGCAAAGAAAGGAGATAGAAAGCATTTCAGGACTGCAAAGGTGGAAATACCAAAGGTAAACATACCATCCAAATACCCAATGCTTCATTCACAGTTTTAAAGTGTGAAAATGTACAATTTCCAGAGACAAACCCCATATTTTTAGCACTCTCACCTACTGCACTGTGAAAACATTTATAATTAAACAAGTAGAATGTGACACAATACAAAGGAATACAAGACTGCAACGAGGCTTTGCTTCCACCCTCTTATAATGCCTGCTGTCTCTTCCTGTTATTCTTGTTCCCCTTGTCTGCTTTTCCCGTCACCTGATGCTAACAGATAGAGACCAGGAATATGGGAAAAAGTTCACAGGATCCGGGAGGAATGCTCAGTTTCAGCTCCTGTGTGCACGTTTCGAATTGCCTGTGACTTCCGTAACAAAAACAAGACCTCTACAGAACGTGCTGATGCGTTGCAATTTGAACAGTTAAGAGCAGCAATATTAAAAATAGAAGCACTTCCTCATCCAGAAGTTGCGGCCTTGGCTGTGTGGTGATGGAGATCAGCTTCTCTCTTCAGTTACATACTGAACATCCAAATTTATTGACTGCTTGTACAGGAAGTGAAAGTGCGTGTACGTTACACATACTGGTTTACTCACCCAGCCAATTTAAGCCAAGCTTTTGGGAGTACGCACAAAAAAACAGTCTGTGCCGCTGGTCTGCAAGGACAATGCTAATGGCGTCGTCATGCTAACCCAAGAGCGCTGACACCGATGTGATGAACGACAAAAGCTTT